>NC_066641.1:14334728-14667495 GCF_025201925.1 Gopherus flavomarginatus | reverse complement strand
CTGACCCGGAAGCGCTACCCCCAGCCCGCCGGAAGTGTGTCAGCGCCATTTTTAAAATCTCAGTTTAAATTTCAACAACTTTTTATCGACTTCCCGGGCGACCTCTGACCCCCGGGCTCTCGCGAGAGGGGGCGCCACTTCTGGGGGGCGTGGAAGCGGGCTGACGAGGGAGAGGCGCACTGGGGGCGGGGCTCGTGGGAGGGGAGGGGATAATAGAGTGGTGGGGCGGGGCTCCTGGAGGGGCGGGGCTAAGGAGAGAGGTGGGGGAGGAGCTCACGGGAGTAGGGGCTAAGGAGAGGCGGGGGCGGGCTTCCGGGAAGAGGCGGGGCTAAGGGAGAGGTGGGGCGGGGCTCCTGGAGGGGGCGGGTCTAAGGGAGAGGTGGGGTGGGGCTAAGGGGAGTGGTGGGGTGGAGCTCCTCGAAGGGGAGGGGCTAAGGGAGAGGTGGGGCGGGGCTCTTGGAGAGGGAGGAGCTAAGGGGAGAGGTGGGGCGGGGCTCACAGGGGTAGGGGCTAAGGGGAGTGGTGGGGCAAGGCTCCTGGAGAGGGCGGGGCTAAGGGGAGAGGTGGGGTGGAGCTCCTGGAAGGGGAGGGGCTAAGGGAGAGGTGGGCGGAGCTCCTGGGGGCGGGGCTAAGGGGAGAGGTGCCCCCCATGTCACTAAGCATCACCTGTGGCCAGGAGGCCCCTGCCAAGTGGGATGGGAGTCCTGGGACCCATTTAGGGTTCTGAGGGCCTAACAGACCTTGGGCTCGGAGCTGGCGGTTGGGGCCCGTGGTCCCAGCTGCTCCACTGCAGCTCAGCAACCTGCTTGTGCTTGGCTCAGACTGACCACGACTAACTGGAAGCCCAGAGGGTGACACGAAGACTCTCAGCCATCTCTGGACAAGCCGACTTTCAGAGATCCCCCCTCTAGCCACGGAAAAAGAGAGGCTGTCTTGAGCCCTGCTCAGGAACCCCAGTGTGCTTGAGAACCCCTCAAACACCCTCTACAACAAAGGAACCCTAAACCCACCCCCAGAGAGTCTCACCCCCAGTAAACCCGAGTTTATAGCCATTTAGATGTCACAGCATTGCTGATAACCTAGAGGCTCACTCGTTTAGTTGCTTATGGAGCCAAACTCATTGCACACACGAGGGGTCCTTGTATGTCTCCATTTCCTCCCACAAGCTTCTGTGTCAGCCCCCCATACTCCTCTATTCAGAGACCACCTGCAGTCTCTCCCCACCCCTCCCTCAATCCCGGGGCTCTGGGTGCCCTCCCTTCTCTCATTGCCCTTCGGATACATGGAAGGGGCTCTTCACGCCTCCCTTCTGCCATGCCCCCCATACCAGGGTTCCCTTTCCCACCTGCCAGGGATGCTGTTGTACATCCCCATTCCTCCTACTATTCTTATTTCTTTTCTTTCTGCTCTGCTAACCAGATGCCAGGGGCTCCATGACCCCATATTTCTCCCCTTTGGTTCCCCCCCTAGTTTTTCCCAAAATCAACAGGGTTCTGCTCATCGATGCTTAGAACATTCCCTGAACCTTTGGACTTGATCAGACGCAGTATTCACAAGCTATCACATTACAGCCAGAGAAAGGCCCTGGAACCTCTTCACGAGGCCAATAAGACTCTAGGGTAAGGGACTATGTTGTCTAGGGCTTCCAGCAAACCTATGCAGCACCTACAGCAGCTTTTCCATCCAACTGGAGTTGTGAGCATTAAGCTTCTCTGCAGAATAGGCCAGAAGTGTTGGAGAATGGACTCTGGGATGGGACAGGATGCTGGGGTGACACTGAGGGAACAGGTTCTGTGACTGCCGAGGTGTCTCCATTTCTAACTACTAGATATGAGGCTCTGGGAACAGCCTTTCCCACTTCGCCTCAGCCCTTTCTGAAGCAGCTTCTTTCCACACTTAGGGCAGCTTTCTTCATTCTTCGGAATACCTTTCTTCTCCCTGCATGACCTGGGCCGGTCCTTGGTACCAGCAGGTTCCCCCCACATCCTTATTTCACTAAGGAAACAAAACCAAAATACGCCAGAAACCTCTTCTGCAGCACCACGTCACATCCTTGTGATGACAGGCTGTGGGACTGTGCCCTGCTTAGGTGCATGGGCCTTGGGAATTCCTGACTGCAGGTGCCTGGGACTGGGTGGGGGTTGCTATTTTGATTGTCCAGGGCAGGGGGTGAGATCAAGGCAGCAGGAGCTGTTTGGCAGCGGGAGGGGGAAGAAACCTGCCCCAGAGATGGTGCTCTCTGGGGCTTTGGGCAGAATCTGGTCTAAGTCCTTTCATGACAGCAGCAAAGACACTAAAGAAACCTACTTTTAAAAGGTCCAGACAAAATTTATGAGTTCAAGAGCTGAAGCAGGAGCTCTAGGTGTCCCCCAGAAAGACAGGGGAGGCGGGCAGTGACCAGATACTATGATGATGGGTGCATTATAAACAGTAGGTAGATTAGACAATTATGATGATGGCGGCTACTCCATAGCTGAGGATGCTGCAGCGTTCTCATTTTATAATACTAACGCTTTCTCACTCCCGGGAGGTACTCAGGGACAGGGGCTATGTCTCGTCATTTCTTTTCAACACATAATTTTGAATTCTCCTGTTTGTATGACAGACAGTGCAAACCCTTCTTGCCGACTCCTGGACTGGTCTGGGGGAAGGAGCAGGTACCTCACGTGCGGAGACACAGCCAAATGGCAGCTCATCTGCTGCTGGTATTCACAAAGAAGGTGACATGACAAGCATTAGAGCGTAGAATGTATTGAATCCAAACCCTACAGCACAGTATTGCAGGCAGAGCCCAGCAAATATAAAAAGGTCACTCCTGTGTGCGTGTGTGTGCGTGTGTGCGTGTGCGTGTGTAGCAGCACAACGGCAGGAGAGAGTCAGTGCATCACTGTGAAGTATTCAGAGGCAGAAGAGATCGTATTGCCAAGACTCCACCTAAACAGGAAAGGTGGAATCAGTCAGCGCTAGACTCCGGAAGGCAGAATGCTTGTAACGGAGAGTTATGGTACACACTGGAGCAGAGCATTGGCCCCTCTAGCCTGCTATCCCGCTTGCTGCCGTACCAGCTCCAACCCTCAGGCCCATAGAGCCTGTTATTCCCATCGGCTCCAGCATCCTGCCTCCTGGTGTGCTGCCCAGAACTTACACTCCTCTAATCCAGGCTCTGCTTCCAGCAACGGCTTATGCCTGTTAGCTCACAGTGGCATAAACCCCCCACAATGCACCTGGTCAGTCATGAAAATTGTCTGGAATTTTGCATATTTCGTTTCTTATAGAACAATCACCGGGACAAGGCTGGTGTGGGGCCTGGGCCTGGGCCTGCCCTCCCTTGCCCGGGCTCCCTTCCAGTCAAACTTGAGGGTACCAGTTATACTGCATGTGCTTGGGAAGCAATGCAGAGGTGGGGGCCGATGCTTGTCACAAGGCAGGGCTCAAACACTCCCCATGTGTGGCTGGGAAGCATACAGTGGAACAAGTCTGTCTAATTCTTGCTTGGGCTTTTCCCCGAGTGCTCTTTGTAGACATTGCAGCGTCAAGCTTCACCGCCCGGTTCATCATCCCCATCAGAGGGAAAAGGCCACTCTGCTCACAATAAACCTGCTGGCTCCTGGCTTCCAGTCCCATTTCCACTCCACTAGCCAATGCTACCTCTGCAGCTGTCCGGGCAACTCGGGCAAATGAATTACAGAGGGGGCAAAACTAACTGCCCATGGGATGCTCACGGGGCCCCCTGTGTCATCTGTCTTATGAGTACCAAGCCGGCCGGTCCTGAGCAGAGACAAGGAAAGGGAGCAATTACCTGCCATCAGCTCTTCCTAGTCATCTGCCCCCTTCTCGGGGGCCAGCAGCTCTTGTTCTTCCTGGTCCCCCTGGTAGCGATTCCTTGTGGACAGCACGAAGGCCGGCGCAGCCTTCTCTATGTTGATCCCTCTGCTGCTGAAATAGCTCTTCAGGGCACTTAGGAACTGTGGGGGAAACTCGACCTGAGTCGGCTGGTGCATTAACAACCTGGGTCCTGCTAACTGCTGGAGCCTGCTCCACAGAGTCTGCTGGGAGCGGCTCTCAGTCCTGGGCCGGAGGGGCTGGACACGAGGTGGAACAGGAGCAGCCTGCAGCTCCTGGCTCTGCAAGGCAGCTGGGAGTGAGCAGCTCAGGCCCACAAATCCCCTTCCCGGGCCCTTAGCCTCGCTGGAGCTCACATCCACCTGGAACAGCCAGCCCCAGGGCTCCGGTACCTCTGCACCTCGCTGTATTTGGAGCTGCGCGGCTCCGTCTATGAATGGTTTTCTCTGTCCAGCAGCAGCAGCCAGGGAGAACGTCCCAAGGGGCAGCGGCTCTGGGCTTGAGGTGCCAGCTGGGTCTGTTCTCATTCAGTCTGAAGGGGCTGACCCGTTCCGATCCCGGGGGCACCCCCCTCACCCGCTTTGTCTGGCTGAGAGCCAGGCGGACGGGACGCTTAGGGCTGTGCTGAGCTCAGAGTGCTCTCACCGTAGGGCATGGGCATGGGGGACCCTGCAGGGAGCAGCAGAGGGGCTCCTTGTGGAGTCGGGCTGAGGAGCTGTATCCGCTCCCAGCGTAAGGGTGACAGGCCATGGCCTTGCTCCCGTGTCTCGTACAGACACACGTGTTAGCCACGTGACTCTCTGCTTTTAGGGCCACATTGAGCCTGGACTCCCCCAGACAATGCCTCCTGCAGACCAGGAGCCGGGCTGGCCCTGCAGGACCTGTCGTGGTATGAGTCATCGTGGCGCGAGCGAATTCATCTGGCACCAGTATTGTGGCTCATTAGTGAGGCCCTAATGGGCACTTGAAATGAAGCCTCCTGTAGGGCACGCGGCTCCAGAGACGGCAGAGAAAGCCCAGAGGCCCCTCTCAAGGGCTTGGCTAATGTAACCTCAGCACAGAGGTATCTCGCTGCCTCCCCGCTTCCTTTGATCCCAGCCACCCACTCCTCAAACCTGTGTTATGGAAAAGAAAGAGTCTCCTTCCCCCCCATATAACAGCTACAAAGGGGACATGATCAGTTATTCATCAAAAGCCTTTCCACACCCCCACCTTGGGGGTAGCGAGAGCCGCTTCCAGCTTCTACGTCATGGCAATGCCTTGTGCAAAGAGCCTCAGCCCCCCGATCTAGGAGAGAGACCAGCCCCCCAGCTCACCAGCTCTCTGTTCTGCGGCAGGTCCAGCTCGCTCCATCTCGCACTCTGCAGGGATCTGCTCTGAACCCAGCCCTGCACCGGCAGGGACAGGAGACCGAGGAAGGTGACTTGAAGCATCAGGTTCATCTCTGGAAGTAGCCTCTGCTGGCTGTTAACAGAAGAGAACTTGCCATGTCACAGCCCCCGGGGGATCTCAGCCAAAGGCTGGCCTGGAGCAGCAGCATCACCCTCCTGGGGGTGCCTGCCTGGGCAGTGTGGAATTTGCACCAGGGGTAGGGACAAGCCTTTGGCACTGAAATCCTCGCACTGCCAGAGTGGGGCAATGCTAATAAAGCAGGCAGGGCTGAGCTGGAGGAATAACAGCAGCCCTGTGCCCTGCGCCAGCACCTCCCCTGCTGGGATACCTCCCAGCCATGGATGAACAGCTCTCTGTGACACTCTGGGGGGCCAATACGCAGCCAGCTGGTGGCAGGGTTGGGAGGAGAATCCAAGTCCCTGCTCTGGCCACTGCTCCCGACAGACAGGACAGAGTGAACCGAACCGAGGGCAGAAAGAGCCCCAGGTGCTCTCCAGGCCACCCATGGGCCTGCTAGGGGCTTTCACCAGGCTCTTCGCAGGCACTGTCCACATGGGACTCAGCCCTGACGTGGGAGAGATTTGTTCGATGGAACCTCGGGATTGGGACCGAAACGCAGCGTGGCCAGACTCTGCTGGGGGAGATGGGGCAGTGTGTTTTCAGCTGGATGACCTGGGCGGTTACTGGAGTGAACCTCAGGGCATGTCCCACTCAATCCGCAGACCTGGGCTGCGAGGCTCGCGCCAGCACGCTAAAAATAGCTGTGTGACTTGACATTGCGGCTTGGGCTGGAGCCTCGGGTGGAGGTGGGGGCATTAATGGCAGGTCATTTCTGCCAAGCATGAATTCCATCCTCAGTGGCCGCGGCTTTGCAGAGAGCAGGAGATGGTGAGCAGCCCTGCATGGACAGCGTGTGGACAGTGGCTATTCCTATGGCCAGTCCCCTGCCTAACGGGGTGTGGGTAGGTGTAGCTCCCTGATTTTTCATTATTATCCTCCTGCGGCTGCTTGTGGGATCTGCCTGCTTCCGCCTTTCCAGCCTGCGGGCATTGCTGTCAGCATGGCAGCTAGCCCCACCACTGCCCCTGGAGACCCCTCATGAAGGTCAGCCCAGTGACGTGGTTTGTATGAGGGGCTGCAGAAGCTCTGCTGAATTATTATTAGTTCTCAGCATCTGATCCTGGAGCCTTTTAGTGGGAAAAAGTCCTAAAGTTTCCTAAGCACAGAATCCCTGCTAAACCCTGCAGCCAGCAGCAGATTTGCCTCTGGGGGGCCCTAAATGTCAAGCGGCTGCTTTGCTTTAAACAGTGGTGCGAAGGACAGGGGCCGTAAGACAGCAGGGAGGTAGCCCTGAAAAGTAGCCAGGAGACCCGGCCCCCCTGTAATTTGAGCACTGCTGTGGGGTTGCTAGAGCTGGTCCCAGGAGTCCCTCCTCCCTCCTTTCCTAGGGGAGCATGGGACTCAGGTGCGCTCTGTCCCCATTACAAATAGGAAACACAAAGAGGGCACTTACCTCTGCTCTTTCCTGGCGCTTGCGGTCCTGGCTGCTGATTGAAGTGTCAGGCAGGCAGCGCTTCCCCTCCTTATATACAGCCCTGCCACGCTGCCACCCACTGCTCAGGGAGGTGGTGGGTGGACACATATTGTTAGCCAAGCAAGTTGTGTTGGCCTTTGGGAGGACAGAGACGAGGAGGTCCTGCAGTTCATCTTCCACGCTCAGGCTGAATAGGAGCGGGTCACAGGCTTCTTCACTGAGCTGGGCAGCCAGAAAACGTGAGCTCCCAGTCCCCTGGCCTGGGGAAATCAGCCTCCCGGCCCAGAGCAGACTGGGCCCCTGCTCAGAGAGCTTGGAGATGGGCTTTGTAAGGTAGGTGCAGGTCATCACTGCCCTATGCAGCCTGGTAGCAGAGGGGACCAGGTGCTCTGGGTGGCTGCCCTCTTCTCCACGCCCCGAGAGACTTTGGTGCTTGTGAATGTGAGGAGCCCAAAGCACTAGCAGGAGCCAGGCACAGCTGGGCAGGGACTGTGCAAGCTACCCACCCCCGGCTCTGCTGGTGTCCCTCAATCCCGACCCGCAGCCCCGTTATCGCAGCCCTGGGCTCACCCTTCCCCACAGTTCTGCCAATGGACTTAGTTTATGCAAACAGGGAGTGAAGCTGCTCCCATTGACTCAGGCCCAGGGGAGCGTGAGCACTTTCTTGCCCAGTCCCACAGGGAGGGGGCTGGTTACATCTGTATTGCTGTAGGAAGACCTGAGCCTTAGGATTGTGGTGGCTCCGGGGTGCCAGCAGAGCTGCTGCACCTGCCCTTGCTGCCCGCCAGCAGCAGGGGCGGAGGCAGGCGTGGGGACCCAACACACCTGAGAAGGTTGTTCTGCGGGAGAACCGCACCGGGCCTGGGGTCGGGCCCCAGAACAAACAATAAGAAAAGCAGGAGAGCGCCCAGGGGCCAGATCCTGCCCTGCTGAGGGTGGGGCTGAGAGCTGTGGAACAGCCTCTTCTGCCCAACCCCCAGACCCTGCGCTCTGTTTATGGAAACCCAGCCCCCACCCGACCCCTTGAACTGGGGGGGACTTGCCGCCCTGGGGGGTGCAGGAGCTCAGACTGGTCCCTCGGGCCTTGCACTCCCCAGCCCTGTGTTGCTGCCCTTGGAGACTCTGAAGCATCCTGGCTCAGCTCTGCCCGGCTGGTTGAGCGCACGGCCTCGCTGGAGAAGTTGTTTGTTTCCATGTTCCCCTCCCATGGCCTGTATCACGCAGCACTAGCTGCACCGGCTGCTCACGAGCACCAGCCTCTTGTCTGAGAGACAAACAAGTGGGCCTGGGACATTGGCTCCTTCAGGGGAGCTGCTGGAGCAGGGTGCTAATTCGCCTGCAGCAGCTCCCGCGCCCATCGGCCCTCTGCAGAGCAAGTCCTGGCTGAGCCCACACCCAGCTGAGCCCAGCAGCAGGATTTGCACAGCTTAGCCTGGTTCTGCCTAAGGCCAGGAGAGTGCTGTCTGCCAGGACAGGGCTGGGATGGGCCTGGCATTAACGAGGCATCAGGCAGGACTGTCAATGTTTGGCACTGAGGCGCATGGAGGTGAAAGAGGGACCGGTGAATATCCCTCCCTGCCCCCGCTGATAGGTGAGTCACATAACAAAACTTCCTCCCGCACCTCTCTGCTTCAAGGACCCAGGTGACTCCGGCCCCTGCAGCCCCAGCAGGCAAGTGGGAAGATGAAAGTGCCAGGGCAGGAGGCTGGAGCCAGGGGTGAGCTAGGGATGCAGCTGGGCACGAGGTGGCCAGAGCCTCACTGCAGAGGTGGAAGCAGACATGGAATGGGGCCAACACCGTGCTCAGTTAGCACCAGCCCCAGCCTGCGGTGCCAAGCTCACCAGAGTGTAATGCAACTGCCTGGCTGGCTTTAGGAGAATGCACGTGTCTGGCAGCAGAACACACCAACAATGCCTAGTCATCACACCGCCGCCTTGCAGCTGCAGGTGCCAGGGCTGCCAGGGGGAATGCCCCCACCCTGCTGGTGTGTTTGCTCTGATGCTTGTGACAGGCTGAACTACAGCCCGCACTGCTGCCAGGGCTGGTGCCAGGCAATGGTCGCTCGGCCTTCAGGAAGAGGGACCCACTGGTAAATTCTGAGTTGTCCCAGGACATGAGCCCTGGGCCCCTGCACTGCCTTCCCTGAGCCAATTCTAACCCCACAGCCACACAACGAGGAGCAACAGCCCCAGCCCCATGGAGCAGCCAGGCCAGAGCGATCTGCTCTGAGCTCATCTCTGATCCAGGGGCTCATGAGTCTGCTTCTCACGGGCCCAGTAATAAGCAACATCTATTGCCGGAGCACCTGCCATGCAGCGGGAGCCCCGTGCGCTTTACTGACTCCAGAGATGCAGCTACTGCTGGGGTGGGGCAAAGCGGCCATTCTGCACCCAGGGCACAGCACCAGATTCCATAGGCGGAAAGCCAATAGTGACTGCTCCAGCCTTGGTGTGAGAGGAGCTGATGCTGCTGCACTGGGCAGTGGCTCCCACACAACGAGGAAGCGCGACAGGATCTTCAGAGCCCAGCTATGGTGAGGACCCAGCTGTAACAGCTCCTCTGACAGAAGGCAGCTCCAGCATCAACCCCTGCTGGGCTGCCAGTCATGCCACCCACAGGCAGCATCTCACCCGCTTGGTGCCGCCCATATTCAGCACGTGACATCTAGCCCTTCTGGTGGTGAAGAAAACCCTCAAAGGTGATCATGACAGCTGCCTGCGTCTGCAGAGAGTCTGAACCAGTAGCTCAGCGAGGGGTGAGTTCCCCCATTGCCCTCCGAATCTCAGCTGTGACACATCAATGGAAGCATCACTGAGCCCAGGCCTAGAGGGAGTGGATGTGGGTTGGACTGAAGCCCATGTGGGGGCAGATGGGAGCTGCCATGGGGGAGGAAGGGCAGAGGGAAGAGAGGAGGAATGACGCACAGGACAGGGGGCTGGAGAAGGGAGAGAAGCAGCGAGAGCAGGAGCTTAATGCTGGATGGGACAGTCTGGTTCTGGAGCATTGGAAAGGGCAGTTCTCCCCTCGAACCTGCCATGGGTGCCAGCGCCGCTCGGCGGGGGGAGAGGGGGCTAGGAATGTTTAGTCCCACACCTGTGGCCAGCCCTCAGGCCCTAAGGAGAAATGAAATACAGCTCCCTGCACCTCCCCCCCCGTTCCACTCCTGGGCCCTGCGCCACGCTGGGGGAAGGAGCCCAGTGCCTGTTGCACCAGCCCCCGCTGCAACCTGGAGGGTCTCCCATGGGGGGCACAGAGAGACTAGGGTCTCTGGGGGAGCAGAAGAGACAGCAGCTAGTGCTGAGGCCTCTCCGGTAGCACGGCTCACGCTGGTGAGCTGCTGCCCCAAGCTGACTGGCGCATGAAGGCGGCTCTGCCCACTGGGCTTGGTGCCACACACAAGGGCCAGGATTCCTCACACACCAGTCTGGGCAATGGGTACAGCCCAGCGGCTGCTGGCACAGGGAAGATCGAGGAGCACTGGCAGGTTGAAATGCTCCTCACTTTAAATGCCCTGGCGTGGCCTCATCTTCACACCCTGCTCCAGAAGGCAGAGGGCAGGACCTCAGCCTGGCAGGGGAGACTCTCTGACCTGCCTTTTGGGGATCAGGTTTAGCGTAGAGACCAGCAAACTACAGCTTGCCCTGGCAGAGCAGCAAGAGGTGGGGGTACCAGGCCCCACCATGGCCAAGCAAGGCCCAGTGCTGCCCCAGGCTGCCGTGGGGACTAGAGTGGCTGGTGGGTTCAGCATGAGCCTCCCCTGCCTGCTGGGGAGGTGCATGGGGACAGCCAGGAGTTCCCTTCCCTTCAGCGCAGCGACTGTGACACTTAGCAAGGTGGGCTGGGGTCCTAGCCCCATCTCCCCCCAGAGCAGGCACAACCTGAGCAGGAGGTGCTGCCCCAGCTCCCTCCCACATACCCCCCCAGGGCAGTGCAGACTGCAGGGCATAGCGCTGGGGTGGATAGAGCCAGGAGCCGTGCTGGGAGCAGACATTTATTGGAGCTCCATGGCAGGGTCGTATCCAGCCCCCCTGTACAAACGCAGGGCAATGCGGGGGCTGCTTCCCGCCAAGCCTGCTCCTCGCTCTGGGACAGCCGCGCTGCTCCTCCTCACGTCCGGTCGCCCTGGGCCTCGCCCGCAGAGAACACAAACTTGTGCATGGCGCGGACGTACTCCGAGCCGTCGGGGCTTGTCAGCTTGAGTCGGGTGAGCGGCATGAAGACCTGGGTGGTGAAAGAGCGCAGAGGGGGGCAGGGGGCACAGATGGCTTCCAGGAACACCTGGGAAAAGCAGACAGGGTGCGTGTCAGGGACAGCTCCAAGCTAGCGGTAAGACAGGGGACCCCTGGGGGCTGGGGACCCTCTCGCTGATGGGAAGAGCAGGGCCGCCTCAGTGTTACAGGGCCATAGACCTGCCTGGGGCTGTACGGCCCCCACCCCTGCCCGGGGAGCAGCCCCCACCTCAGGCCCTTGTGGGCATAGAGGGCTGGGCGGGGGTCCCTGCCCCTAGGCTCCCCTGGGAAAGGGGGGCAGAGAATAGGCCCCAGCCAGTCCCCCTTGCCCCAGCTGGCAGGGTGAGGTCAGGGGGCAGTGGCACCAATCACTGCTAACTCGTGGCTCTTCTCCCCAGAGCTAGGTAGTGCTCTGCCAGGACCCGTCTGCGGCAGTCTGACTGCTCTCAGCCCCTGGGCCTGCCTCGCTCCCCTGGGCAGAGAAGCACGGAGCTGGGAGCGACCTGCAGGACCTCCTCGGTGTCCTGGGCCACATCACGGAAGAGGCTCTGGCAGTGCTGGAGGTACTGGCTGTACAGAGTGCGGGTCTGCGGGTCCAGGCCTTGCAGCGCGCTGCCCTCGGTGTCCGAATGCTGCAGGTTGGCCAGGAAGCTCGTATTGACCGGGCCGCACTCGATCAGCGTGATGCTGCAGGAAGAGAGGGCAGAGACGGGGAGCTGTCAGGGGGCAGGTGCCTGCGCCCCACCCTGCCCAGGGGCAGAGCCCCGAGTGACACCCTCCTAGCATGCACAAAGGGGCTTTCACCCCCATGCCCTGGGTACCGGGCATCTTGCACCAGTTCTGCAATATGGCATCTCTGAGCCCATGGCCCCCAGGAGCTGGAGGGGTGTGAGAGACAGGGACAGGCCCAGCGGCAGGGAGATCGCAGCCATTACACGCTGATGGCACATTGGATGTCTGCAAGCCCCCCCGGATTTCCCCTCTGTAGCCGGCCGCGGTGTGAGCGGTGCTGGAATGCTGCCTGCAGGCCTGGGGCGAGCATTGTGTGGAGACGCTGGGGAGGCTGCAGGGAAGAGCCACAGAAGCGATCCCGGGGCAGGAGATGAGAGCAAGGGGTCAAGCCCAGGCTGGTCAGCTTCCCAGAATGGCGACTGAGCGGGGCCTAGGACAGCATGGGTGGATCTTCCCAGGGAGGAAATACCCGGTGCTAACGGGCTCCCTAAGCCAGCCGAGAAAGGCAGAACAAGAACCAGTTGCTGGAAGCAACAGCCAGACAAATTCTAGTTAGAAATAAGGCCGCGGTTTGTAACCGGGCAGGTGATTGACCACTGGAACAAGCTCCCCAGGGCACGGGTGGGTTCCCCATCTCCTGGGGTCTGCAGGTCCTGACTGGTGCCTCTCTGGGCGATGCTTTACTCAGAGCCCAGCTCTTGGGCTCAGGGCGGGGGAACCGGGGGGAACTCTCTGGCCTGTGCCATGCAGGAGGCCGAGCAGACAATCTAACGGTCCCTCCTGCCATAAACTCCAGGAATGGATGAACCCCAGCAATTCGAGTGCTTCCATCCTCTTGCCTGGAACTCCCCCTGCACTGTCAAGTGGCTGCAGGATTGTTCTTCCCTTCCTGTCCTAAACTACTGAGCCATAGCACCAGGCTACAGCTGCCTCGTTCCACCCCAGAGGTGGCTGCAGGGCAGCGAGTGCGAGTGACAGGCGTAAAGCACTTTGTGTGGCCTCAGGCCCGTTCACGGTACTCACTGCATGTTGAACTGCTGCAGGATCACAGCCAGGCTCTCACACAGACCTTCCACTGCAAACTTGCTGGCGCAATACACGGCATTGAAGGGGATCCCTAGGGCACAGCAGGAGGGATGGGTGAGAACCGGCAGGGGGAGCCTGGCCAGCTCCTCCCAGACTGGCCCCTGCAGCTCAGACGTTACGCTGGGCCCCACATTTCACCCCCAGGAGGAGGGATTTGCAAGGCCACGTGGGTACCCACAGGCCATGGGGTGTGGGCAGCATCACAGAACACAGGCGTGGCTGTCCTGGTGTGTGCACATGTGCGGGGAGCTGCTCCCCAATCCCCACCTAGCCACAGCAGCTGCTTGGCTCCTGGTGCAGTCGCTCATTGTGAGGGTCCCATTCTCCGCAGGGTCCTTGGTGGATGGTGAGGCCATGTATGGCCAGAATCTCTCCAAGAAGGGCGAGGCCAGCACCCCACAGGCTGCAGTGAGGGGCAGACAGCTCTGTGCAGTGAAACCCAGTGACCCTGCTGACTGAGCCTGGCCTGGGAGGTACCTCCCCCATCGGGAAGGGGGGTCTCACCTTGCAGCGCCCCCACGCTGCTGGAAATGATGATCTTGCCGGCTTTGCGACGCTTCATGCCGGGCAGAAAGGCCTGGATGGTGCTGATGGTCCCAAACACGTTCACGTCAAAAATGTTCTTCATGGCCTGGTAGGAGCAGGTCTCCAGGGGGCCCATCAGCCCCACCCCGGCATTGCACACTGGCAGGGCACAGCAAGGAGCCACCACTAGAGGGGTGCAGGGAAGGGAGCTCCCTGGGCCCCCCCCCCCCCGCAGTGCCAGCCCCACGCATTCACAAATTGGCGTGAAATCTGAAGTGTGGGGATCTGGTCACTGGCCTTTGGGGCCAAGCCCTTAGGGCTCGCCCATCCCAGTGGGCGCCCCGACACCAGGGCTGGACACTTCCGTCTCTTTCGCTGTGAGAAGCACGATTCTCGCCCAGTCACAGGGCTCCAGGTGCTGGGGCTTTATGAGAAACCCAGGGACTGCGGGAGCCGCAGGACTGGACATTATCCCCTTCTGAGATGGGGGCCTCACTGACCCTCCCCCCACTGCTCCGGGGGCCTCCCTTTCCCTCAGCAGCTCTGCAGGCTCGGCCCAGGGGGAGCCCCTCGAGGAGCTGGCTAGTGGGGTCTGAGCTGTGTGAACCCCTGGACCTGTCACACATGGCAGATCTGCCTTGGTGCCCAGCAGGCAGGGAGATGCAGCAGGCTGGCTGGGAACTAGGCCCCCCTCCCAGGGCTGGCTCGGGGGTGCGGGAAGAAAGCTGACACAGGGCCGAGGAGCATGGGGCTTGCAGAGATGCCTGGCCAGACTGGCTCACCCAGCACGTCGACGCGCTGCTCCTGCACCTGCTGCACGGCTGCAGCGAGCGAGAGCGGGTCGGTGACATCCAGCTGCAGGATCTCCAGGGTGCTGGCGTGGCAGCCCCGCACGCACTCCAGCAGCCGCTCCTTCTTGGCCAGGTTGCGCATGGTGGCGTAGACTAGGAGAGAATCAGTGCCCAGCTTTGGAGGGGAGGGGGGGCTGGTTGCAATCCCCTCCAGCCCCTGGGCACTTGGTGGGGATCTTTGCCTCCAGGGGAGCTCCCCACTCTGGGGAGTACAAAGACCCTCCTGCTACAGGTGGCTCCAGCGGAAGGCTTTGCTGTGGCTTGCACCATGCAAGTGTCTCCCCAATGTCCCCCCAGGAGAGACCTGGAGCCCCCGCTCCCCTCAGACTGAAGGCTCGTTCCAGTCCAGCTCAGCCAGTCTGTTGGCCCCCAGGAGCCACCTCCCTCCAGGACCATGTGGGCGCAGAGCAAGCAACTTGTCTCCCCCACCTCCTGGGAAGGAGTGATCTCTAGGGAGCCCCATCTGCATGGACCAGGAGCCGCTACTGCCCCCCAGATGCTCAGGGAGCTCATGACCAGCCGCTCCTTGTCCTGCCTGACACTACACAGCTCCAAGTCACCTTTCCCCCCACCCCCCGAGCCTGCGACCTGCCCAGGACAATGTGCTTGTCTCCTCCCATCTGCCCCGTGGGCCCCAGGGGATTCATTCTGCTGAGATTGCTTGGAAGGGAGTAGCCTGGACCCCAGCCCCCGGGAACCCCATAGCTCTTTCCTAGAGGGCCTGTATTCCACGACGTTTAATGGAGTGTGTATCCCGTCGGCCCCAGCCCCACAGCATCCCCATCTCCAACCCACAGCCGCTACTCCCATCTCCTGGGGCTGCAGAGCCCGGCTCCTTCCCAATGGAAGAACACACATCTGCCAGCCCTTCGTTCGCCCCAGCCGCTGGGTCAGGACCAGCTCCCGCTCTCTGCTGTACAAGCCCTGGCAGTACCTTTGAACCTGCGGGAGGCATCCGAGGCCAGGCGCACAGCCAGCCCCAGGCCGATCCCCGAGGAGCAGCCTGTAATGAGCACCACAGTCTTCTCCATCGCTGGCTCCAGCTCTGAGACAGAGCATCCAGTGCTGTGCAAGCCCGGTTCCCGCAGACAGCCGAGGGGCTGTGGGCTCTGCTATTTTGTCTACTTTCTTATCTCAAGGCTGCGCTCTTCCCCGTCCCCCCGACAGCTTCACTCTCCGCCGGGCACTCGGCAGATAAGATTCCAGCAGAGAGGCCACGGTGGAGGCGCCGAGTGGGGAGGGGTGTGGTGGGGCAGGAGCAGCCTGTTTGCAGGAGGTGACAAACGGCCTCCCCCCAGCCCAGGACACGGGCTTAGGGCTGTGGCAGCCTCAGGGAAGGAGTTTCAGGCACCCATGGCGGGCAGTGGGGTGGGTGTTGAGAGGTAGGAATTGGGGCCAGCAGAGACCCCTGGGCTCAGCCTGATCCTTCCCCGAGGGGCAGGGCCAGCACAGGATCACTCCCCGTGCGCTCGCCACCATTTCATCCAATCCCCCACTAATGCCAGCACCCCAGCAAAGGAGCTTCCACTCCTCCCCCTGGAGCCACCAAAGCCCGGCTGCTACTTCCCTCGGCCAGTGACCCTGCAAAAGAAGGAAATTCAGCTGGTCTGGCAAATCCAGGCTGGCTCGTCCTCGTCATCCACCAGGTGCTTACACATGCATTGTTTAGTCATTTGTTCCCGTCCCTTTCCAGGGATCGAAGTTGGGTTGACTGCCCTACAGTGCCTGGGGCGCCACTAGTCCCCTTTCTGCAGATGGGGAATGTCAAACCTTTCTCCAGTCCTCTGGGACCTGACTGGAGGGAAGTAGCGACTGCTCCGGGGCATCCAGGCCCGGGCAACAGCAGTTGCTCATTTAAGACCCACAAAAGGGTATCCTGGCCAGGCACCTGCAGCCAAACTCCACCGGCATGAAGCCCAGTGCAGCCCCCAGGGCTGAGCCCGCAGCGCCAGAGAAGCTGGCTGGCTGCATAGCCTGGCTGGGATGTGGCCATGTTATGACTGCGGCAGCTGTGAACTGCACCCCTGGCTGTTCTCAGAGACCCGCTCTGATTCACAGCTGCCACTCTCTCAGCCCCGTTATGCACAGCACCAAGAGCCACACCCCGAGGGGGTGGGCAAGAGACACCTCCAGATGCAGAATGAATGGACTCCAGGTCTTTAATTGGCATGCACAGTCCGGGCATCAGTCTCCAAAAAGTGCTGCCAGTTCAAACCAACGTACACAAGCATATAAAAATCATTTGGCTAAAAGAGAGAGACTCCCATTGCATCCCAGAGCCACACTCCGGTGGCAGCCCTCACTCCCCAGAGCCAGAGAGGCTGGCAGCGACCGGAACCAGGTGCAAGGAGGAATTCAGACACTTGCCAGTTCTGCTTGAGAGCTCACATGCTGGTGCGGGAAGGGGGCAAGGCACAGAAGGGGGGGGCGAGAGGGGGGTCCCTGGTGTAAAAATATACTGTCCTTGTAAAAATATATTCCCAATGTCTGTTTCTGTTTAGTCCAAAGGCACACGGGGGTACAGAGTGGGGAGCCGGCCCCCATCTGGGCAGGCCCTGGCACTAGAAATAACCCCATGTGGGTGAGCCGCTGTTCTGAGACCAACGCCGAGGGCATGTGGGAAGAGGAGTGGGGCCAGCCCTTGGAACAGCCAGGGGGCTGGGAGGCAGTTTCGGGGGCGAGGGGGACAAAGGGGGAACAGGAGAAGTTGAGGCAGCACCCCTAGCCAGGAACAGATGGGAGCTGCGGGCGATGCAGTGCCTCCTCCTAGCCTGGGCAGGGGCTGAGATATGCAGGGAGCCGGCCGCAGCACACACTTTGCAATGGCACCAAAGCAGCAGGATTGGAGCTTTCCGGCCTCCCTGATTTTTGTTCTTTAGAGCCCTGAATAGCAGTGTGTTAAACTCCCCTCCCCAGACCGAGAGCTTGGGAGGGTCCCGCTGCATTTCCTGCCCCTCAGCCTGTTCAGAACTGATTCCCTCCTCAGAGCTCCCAAAGCCCTGGAGCTGCCAGTGGCAGGGAAACTTCCCTGGTTGTTTTTCAGCCTATAGCAGCGAGGGCATCACCTACAAGGGGGCACTACCCACATGTGCCCATTTCAGGTCTGCACCCAGCACCACGGTATCCCAATGTCTGTCCCTGCCTCCTCCTGCGAATCCCCTGCCCGAAGGGATCAGCATTCTCAGCCTCTGTCCCGCCTGCCCCTGCAGCAGGCCTCATCCACCCTCTGCCCCACAATCCAGCTGTCTCCCCCAGATGCTGGGATCAGTCTCCAAGCCGCAAGGAGACACGGGTCAGGTCAGAGCATCCCAGCGCCCTGACGGCCAGTGCAGAATCAGTCCCTCTAGTCCTTTCCCCAGGAGCTCATTCCCCAGCTCACTGCCCTCCATGGGCAGGTCCAGCCCGGTCCTGCTCCCGCCCACACGGCAGCGTCGCTCACACGCAGCACAAGGCTACCTGCTCGGTTTCCCTTTGGGTCCATGGCCTTGGTTCAGGCTCTGGCAGAGGCTTTGGGGGGGAGAGGGGGAGAGACAGAAGCTGGGGGCACCAGCATCTCCAGCGTGGAAGAGACCGGGCCAGCCGCAGAGCCGCCATCCCATCCCCGGAAGGTCCCTGTGACGCAGAGCCGCCGGCCCTCACGCAGCTCCTGCCCGGCCGCGCCGCATGGCGTGGGGATAATACTTGAGGAAGATCTTCCTGGCAATCTCCAGCGTGTTGCCAGCTGGCTGGGAGGGGTAGCGCTTGCCATTGTAGACGAAACCCCTCTCCAGCTGGAAGACGGCCTGGTTGAACTGCTCCTGGTGGAAGGGGGTGCCGGTGTTCAGGCTCTCCACCAGCGCTGAGACAAAGAGGCTCCAGCGCACCCGGTAATAGTCCAGCACCAGCCCTCCGAGCTGCTTGTTGGCATAGTCCAAGATGTTGCCGTTGGGCCCCCACAGCGTCACCTGGTTGCGGGCGTTCAGGTCGTACAGCTCGGCTTCCCTGTCACTGGTGGCTGTGGCCCGAGCCTGCTCCAGCCAGCGGCCCAGCAGGAAGTGGGGGTCACTGGCCAGGAGGCCGTCCAGCTCCGGAAGCAGGTCGTACAGCAGCACCCCGCCGGCAGTCAGCAGCTCCAGCAGCGAGCGGCTCTCAAAGGCTTGTTTGATCTCCAGGTAGTACTCACTCACCAGCTGCTGCATGGCTTGCCGGGTCACGTCCACCAAGTCGTAGCGGAAGGTGGGGCTGGCCCCCAGCTCGTCAGCGGCGCCCAGCAGCAGGCGCCAGGCCTCGTAGACGTCGCTCTTGTTGTACCACAGCTCCGTGGCCATGCGCAGGGATGGGCGGCGCACCAGCGGGCTGTGGTTGTGGTTGACGCAGGGCCCCGAGCAGTTGTAGACACTGCGGAGCAGCAGCTGCCAGGCGCCAGCGGCCTCCGCATTCCTGGTGCCGTAGCGCCGCTCAGCGTAGTTGGCAACCCACTGCTGGAGGTCAAGCGGCTCCTGGTGCCAGCCCAGCTCGCTCATCAGCTCATAGACCACGTCGTTCTGCTCGATGCCCTCCGGGGCCAGGCCGGTGCCCACCAGGGTAGAGCTGGGGAAGTGCCGGGCGTCGAAGGGGCCCCGGTTGATGCTCTCCATCATGCCGAAGAGGCCGTGGTTGCCACCGAAGTTGTGCAGCATACACCAGATGAAGGGCTGCCCGTAGAAGGACTCTGTCCGCTGGTACACGGGCTTGGACTCCGCAAAGAGATCCAGCACGATCATTCTGCCAGTGGGCACGCCGCGCAGCAGGGCCCGCACCTGGGCCGGCTGCCAGAAGTCAGGCTGGTGCTGGAAGAGCCAGCCCTGCATGAGCCAGAGCGCGTCAGGGTCAGCTGGGGACAGACACACACAGAGCTGCTAGGGACATCAGGACACGCTGTCCTCCCCCGACAGTGCTGCCCCACACCTGTCACTCCCTAGAAAGCCCTTTGGCTCTGAGCCTGCCAGCCCAGGGCGTCCAGCCCCTGGAGCTCACTGTACGGCACACACAGCTGGGTGGGTGAAAGGGCCTGGCCGGGTGGCTGCAGTCCCCAGAGCCGGTACAGCCCAGGCAGGCTCCCCCGTGCACTGCCCTCCTGGTCTCGCTAATGTCCCTACCCTGCGGAGCCCTTCCCACGCCCCTGCTTTGTGGAGGCTGCCCAGAGCCTCACGACTGGCCACCCATCCACCGACCTGCAATGACCAGCTGTAGCCCCGGCTGGGAGGAATCCAGACCAGCCTTGAGCCAAAGCCCTGGGACGAAAGGTTCCTGGCTCCCCATCCCTGAGCCATCCAAGCCCTTCGCTGCACAGGCCCAGGCCTGACTGCACAGCGAAGGCTCCCCAAGGCAGAGCCCCATTAGGAGGAGCCTGGGTTCCCGCTAGGGTCCTACCTGCGGTCATGGATTTGAAGACGGCAGCGCTGACCCCCGAGAGGTAGGCAGGGTCGGAGGACAGGGGGCGCATCTCATTGAAGGTGTCTGCATTGTAGATGTGATCCGTGCCGAACTCTCTGATCAGCTCCTTCAGGAAGAGGGTCCCGATCACCTGGAACATGGGGTCTCCGGGGTCCAGGAGGTAGGCGCACGAGTACGTGCAGTCGAAGTTGCTCCAGCTCCCAAGCCGAGTGACGTTTATTCGAGGGAAAGCCCTATATTACAGACCAGCAGCCAGGAGTCAGCGCGGGGGTAGAGTTCCCCCAACTCACCCAGCAATGCAGAGCTCTACACGTGGGTGCAAGGAGCTGCCAGGGGAGCGCACAGCTACTAGGGATGTCGATAGCCGTTAAAAGGTAATCGGTTAACTCATTACAATTATATCGTTTAACTGGTTAGCCGTTAACCACGGTCACTCCGGCGAACCAGTGCAGGGTGGCAGGGCCTGGGGTCCCAACAGCCCAGCATGGCTGGGGCCACTCCAGCTGCCTGCCCACCGGGGATGGGGTCCTGCCATCCCACTGCAGCCAGGGATGGGCTCCCACCTGCGTGCCAGGCCCCGCCTGGAGTCCCACCCCAGCCCACCCGGCCGGGGTTGATCGGGCAGGCCACCGGGGTACATGGTTAAGGTCCGGTTAACGGTAAGCCTAATGCTGACTGGTTAACCGGTTAACCGTTTACACCCCTAACAGCTGTCAGTCCAATGGGTCTCTGCTGCTTCCAGGCACGTGTGGCTGAGTCACATTCGGTGGGGAGAGCCGCCCTTCAGGGAGAACAGGTCTTGCCCAAGCCCCAGCCTTGACACGCTCACACAACTGCATCTACCTCAAGACACCCCTGGGGACGTGCCCCGCGAACGCCGGCAGCACCGGGATCATTCCCAACGACCGCATCCTCTCCAGGATCCTGTACTGGGAGAAGGGAGGAAAGGCCGGATAAAGGGGGCGCATGGGCCGGGAGACGCAGGCGCGTTGTTCTGGAACCCACCATTCTCAGGGACAGCCCCGCGCCACGTGAGCGTATCTGTACTGGAGTCTCCAGCCCCCGGGCGTAGCCTGAACAAAGCTCCGACCGAGTTCACGGGCACCAGAGAGGGAAAAGAGGCCCGGCTTGGAGCTCAGCACCGGGGCGGCTCTACATCCAGAGGGACTAGGATGATGGAGACAATACCAGGCCAGTTCAGTGTCCCTAGAGCACGTTTCCCAGGCCCTTCCCCTGGGAGAGCTGTGGGGGGAGCGTCTCCACAACCTGCAGGCCCCAGCCGTGAGTACCTGCAAGTACAGCTGCTTTAGGCTCCAGGACAGAGGCAAGGGCCCCGCCCAGGCGTGCAGGTTCCCCATGCGGTTCCAGGCGAGGAAGGCAGGCCCGGTGACGTACTCGTCTATTTCAGACTGGTTCAGGCCCAAGGACAGATACACCTGGAGTGAAAGAGGGGAAGAACACAGGGAGCGACATCAGCTGCTCAAAGCAGATGGCCAGGTTCAGCTGAAGCCCTTTGCTGCTCCCTCCTGCAGGTCCCAGCTGCTGCCAACAGGGAGACAGACACTTCCCTGTTGAGCAGGACGCTCACCCAGCTCCCGGACGTGCCCAATGCTGGGAACGCTCCCCTCTGGCCAATCCCAGCATTCGCACCCCGGGCTCAGCCTACACAGCAGTTCTACCTGGCCACAGTGAACAGAGACTGTGCTGCTGGTCAGCTGCTAATGTCAGTCAGGCATCAAGGTCACTCCCCAGATGGCAGCCCTCCCCCCAGAACGACCTGTTCTGTGCTGTCCCAGGACAATACATTGAACGTGTCTCCCCAATCTCCTGAAAAGCCCCAGCCAGGCCCTGCATGCAACACGGCTTCACTAGAGACACTAATCAAATACTCAACCCGCTGCCAAACAGCCTCCTGTCCAGTAAACGCCAGCGCCAGGTTGATGCCGTTGAGCGCCATCCAGTCGATCTCTCTCTCCCAGCGAGGCCAGTCCCACCACACATAGGAGTAACTCTGGGTGCAGACGTTCTGGTAGTAGCGGAACCTGGGAGTGGAGAGAACAGATGCTTCAGAGAACACGCTAGACTCCTCACCCCACCCTGGGAGACCACAGCTGGGTTGGTGCGAGCGAAAGAAATTGGGATGCAGGCAGCTCCTCGCAATGGAGCTTAATGTGCATCCAGGCGTCTTGTCTACTCCCGACCAGCGCTGGCCCCGTGGATGCTGGAGAATAAACTCAGGCAGCCTCTTCCCATGGGGACAAACATATACCCCTAATGCTACACACAGGGACTTGGCTTTGTTTTTCCAATTGAGACAGTTTTTTGTGCCGATTTCAACATCTCCCTGTGTGTTTTGCAGCTCAAACACCTGCAGCTCATGCAAACCCTAGCAGGGAAACAGACCCGGTCACTTGCAGCAACCCGAAGGGCCTGTCCTCCACAGTAGACAGAGAGGAACGATCATTGTCCAAGACTAATGAAGTGCAAGCAGCACACAGGACAGCAAGGACCAGGCGCTGAGACACCCTACAGTGCTCAACGGTAAGGCAATATCTTTGCCCAAGAAGAATTTTAAATTAACACTTCCCCTTTAAGCTCCTGCTGCTTGGAGGAAGTTTCCAGCTGATCACAAGTGTGAGCCACAAGATTTCACAAGTCGTTTGACTGTATGGTGATGAACCATGCCAAGGCCCTTCGCCTGGCTCCAGCTTAGCCACTAGTGGGAAACACTGCAGGGCCTTGCCTTCTGGCTGAAGGAGCACTAACCAAAGCTTCCTGGCTAGCTGCACCAGATCACAGGCCGAGCGCCAGGGTGGCTTTGTAGGAAGATTGGTGTCCAAGGACCTGCATGTGCAACCCCTCTGCTCCAGGATTCTTCCTTCGCTTTCATGTGGCAAAACCAACCAAGCCACGCAGCCCCCTGCACCTGCCAGGACCTTACAGGCCACGGGAAGGCTCCCCGAAGGAGCCCCAACGGCTGAGCGCATTGAGTCAATCTTTGCTGGCATGAGCATGGCGTGTTCAGGACCCAGCCAAGAGCACTAGTGCATACGAGCAGCAGTGAGGATCCAAGCGACTCTCAGTCGGCATGGGGGCCGCTCCAGGCCAGGGAGGGGCTTCCTCTTGCCTGGGAAGGCTGCAGAGCTGAGTGAAGCTCCCTGTTAAATGAGGGAGTGCCCCTTCTGCAGCAGAATCCTCTGGTCCCGTCCCAGGCCCACCCCAGAGCAGCTGCAGAGTGAGCAGAACAGATGCTAGAGCCAGATACTCATCATTCTCGCACCCGGGGTTCAGTGATACAGGACCAAGGACATCCCTGGTGTAAGCTCCATTAACTCCACTCCCTTGCACCAGCCACAAGCTTGGCCCATGACATCTACATTCCAGGTAGGGCCAACATTCAGGACGTGAGCGCGCGGGGGGTGAGAGAGGCCCCCAGCTGCAGAAACATGCCCAGGCCCTGGCAGACCCAGATCGGTGGTAAATGAACCAAACCTGTCCATGGCATCTCCAGCTGCGTCAGGCCCGGTGGGGGGCCCCGACCGCTGGAGGGAGCCCCTTGTTACATGGAACTCAAGGGCAGGAAGGGCTGGGGAGTTCTCAGCCCCAGGGCTTGGGAAGCAAATGAGTAACAGGTGTTTTCTGAAGTAGCTTCCGGGGGTGAAACCATCACAAGGAACAGCATCCCTGGGTCCTCGCCTGCCTCAGTAACCCCAGCTAGGTACCGGCAGCACGTGCAACAGACACAGAACATGAGCACCCTCAGTGCTTGCTTTCCAGGCGCGGTCCCTTGCCAGGTGGAAGTCTCCCCCCGGCAGAGTGGGCAATGGACAGCGTGTGAGAGCCTGGCACTGCACCTCGCTGCCCAGGCCCCGCATGCACGAAGGCAAGGCCAGGAGCATCCCTCTGCCTTCTGCTGTGCCTCCAGCAGCCACCAGCCCCCGTCAGACTCTCCCCGTCCCCAGGCTCTGGGCATTCAGTGCCCAGCCCCAGGGATGTGGGACTCCGAGGACCGTTCCTGGCCCGGGTCTGACTGCAGGAGAGCCGGGGCCAGTCAGCTCCAATCACCGCACCAGGCCCTGCCTCTGGGGAAAGCAGCGGCTCCCCCCTGCCCAAGGAACGAGTCTGCCTGAGCCAGCCTGGCCCTGCACCGGGAGAGCCCAACAGGCTATAGCCAGGGCCCGGGGTAGGGCAGGGCGCGGCCTGGCACCGACTCCATGTTCAGGCACAGGTAGGAGCCGGTCAGTGCCCAGGCCTGGGGTGCCCAGGGCGCCCGGGGCAGGGTCCCAGGGGGCGGGGGCAGGCCGGGAGCCCGGGGCAGGGTCCTCCGGGGGGGAAAGGGGGGCTGGCTGGGCGCCCGGTGTGGGGGTGGGGGGAGAGGGCAGGCCGGGAGCCCGGGGCAGGGTCCTCCGGAGGGGAAGGGGGGCCAGGCCGGGTGCCCGGTGTGGGGGTGGGGGGAAGAGGCCAGGCCAGGAGTCCGGGGCGGGGGGTGGGGGGAGAGGGCAGGCCGGGAGCCCGGGGCAGGGTCCCGGAGGAGAAGGGGGGGCAGGCCGGGCGCCCGGTGTGGGGGGGGGAGAGGGCAGGCCGGGAGCCTGGGGCAGGGACCTCCGGGGGGGAAAGGGGGGGCAGGCCGGGCGCCCGGTGTAGGGGAGGGGGGAAAGAGGCCAGGCCAGGAGTCCGGGGCGGGGGTGGGGGGAGAGGGCAGGCCGGGAGCCCGGGGCGGGGTCCCGGGGCAGAAGGGGGGGCAGGCCGGGCGCCCGGTGTGGGGGTGGGAGGAGAGGGCAGGCCGGGAGTCCGGGGCTGGGGGGGGAGAGGGCAGGCCGGGAGCCCGGGGCGGGGGTGGGGGGAGAGGGCAGGCCGGGAGCCCGGGGCGGGGGTGGGGGGAGAGGGCAGGCCGGGAGTCCGGGGCTGGGGGGGGGGAGAGGGCAGACCAGGAGCCCGGGGCGGGGTCCCGGGGCAGAAGGGGGGGCAGGCCGGGCGCCCGGTTACCTGTTGGGGCTGGTGGCGCTGATCACCCCGGGCACCGCCGGCAGCGGGTCCGGCAGCCGCAGCTGCGCCCCGGACCAGGACACGTGGCAGCCGCAGAGCTCCCGCAGGTAGCGGTAGAGGCCGGCGGCGGCGGCCACCCCGCTGGACCCGGCCACCCGCACCCGCTCCGCGGCCCCGCGCGGGGAGCTGAGCCGGTAGGTGTCCAGCCCGCCGGCCGCCAGCGAGCGGTTCACCGAGACGGCGAAGCCGGCGGCCGCCCGGGGCCCCAGCAGCCGCTGCAGCAGCTCCCGCACCGCCGCCTCCTGCCGCGCGTCGGCCGCCTGCGGGGCCGGGGCCGGGGCGGCCGCCAGCAGCAGCAGCAGGAGCCCGGCGAGCGCCATGGCCGGATCCAGCTTCCGCCAACCCGGGCCCGGCCAGCTGGGGGGCGGCCCTCCCGGGAGCCAATCAGCGGCCGGCCACGCCCCCGATGGAAACAAATGTTACCGACTGGGGTGGCGTGGAGCCGACCCCGGGGATCGGGCACTGCCCCCCAACCGGCCCAGGGGGCCCCTTCCAGCCCCCCCCCACCGGCCCAGAGGGCCCCTCCCAGACCCCCCAACCGGCCCAGGGGGCCCCTCCCACTCCCCGCCCCCTCATACTGACCCAGGGGGCCCCTCCCAGCCCCCCCACCGACCCAGGGGGCCCCTCCCACTCCCCACCCCCTCATACTGACCCAGGGGGTCCCTCCCAGACCCCCCCAACCAAGCCTAGGGATCCCTCCCAGACCCCCAACTGACCCAGGGCAGGGGATCCCTCCCACCCCCCAAACTGACCCAGGGGATCCCTCCCACCCCCAACTGACCCAGGGGGTCCCTCTCAGACCCCCCAAACCAAGCCTAGGGATCCCTCCCACCCCCCAACTGACCCACGGGGTCCCTCCCAGACTCCCAAACTGACCCAGGAACGTGCCTCCCACCCCCCCAAACCAGACCCCCAACCGACCCAGGGCAGGGGGTCCCTCCCACCCCCCAAACTGACCCAGGGGATCCCTCCCACCCTCCCAAATTGACCTAGGAGATCTCTCCCAGCCCTCCTACACCACCTCCAGAGCCACCCCGATCCTCAGAAACTAACTCCAGCCTTGTCCAAGTTAGGATTTCTTATCACTGACTATCACTCTGACAGTTCTGCACTGATGTGTTTATTTATTCTCCATGCAGTGGGTAGGGCCTGTGGACCTCATCACAGATCAGGACCCTGTTGCACACACAGAGCAAAGATATGGCCCCTGCCCCAAAGAGCTGACAGCCTCAGCATCAGGCTTGGTTGGCTCTTAGCAATTAGCTCAACCTCGCTATATCACTCAGAGCTGTGGAAAACATCATGCTCTGAGGTAGACCTAACCCCCAGTCCTGACAGCTAAGTTGACAGAAGAATTTTTGCAGCATCAACCTAGGCTGCGTCTATACAACAGACCATACAGCAAAACTGTATCACTCCCGCTGTGCTGCTGTAAGGTCTCCCGTGGTGTAGACGCTCTAAGCCAGTGGGAGAGAGCTCTCCAGCTGGCAGAATTAAACCACCCCCAACGAGCAGTGGTGCCTATGGCACTGTCCACACCGGCGCGTCTGTCAGTGAAACATGTCGGGCAGGGGGGTGGCTTTTTCACTTCCCTGAACGACAAATGTGCCAGTGGAGACATAGCCCTAGCTACTGCCTCTGGGAGAGGTGGATTAACTACAGAGATAGAAAAAAGCCTTTGTGTTAATGTAGGAAGTGTCTACACCACAGCAGCAAGGCTGTACCTGCACAGCCGTAGTGTAGACGTGCCCTAAATGTAAAAGTGTGATTTAAAGGTGCATCGATAGCATGTGCTACTTGTGTTAACCAACACCGGCTGCTCTGCTGGTCAGAGGTCAGAGGCTACAGGCAGCATTGTGGAACTATGTGGCTCACACTTTGGCTACTCCAAGATTAGTGGCAGTGCATTTCTTCCTGCTCTGGGCTTCATTCTCATCGCCCAGAGATCCTGGAAGCAGGCTGGGGGTCTTGGCTGAGCGCACCAGGGAGTAGCAGAATGGGGCCCAGTCTGCACACAGAATCACAAGCCCTGCAAATCCCAGTGCAAGTGAGCGTGTGGGCGAGTGTGTGGGGCGCACCTGTGTGGCTGATGTAAATGCAGAGCAACAGCTGTAATGTTACACTGGATGGTTAAGCCAGAGAATTGTGTCTGGAGTAGTTGAGTGTATCGCTGTGAAGCCTCCTTCCTACCTGTGAATAGGGCACTGAGCTGTTCTGTGGGCCACGCTCTGTCCTGGGTGACCACAGACACACACACACACGTCTTTAATTTTCCATTTGTGCAGCAAGTATCTGCCTCTGTCTGAACTGTGCGGTTCGCTGAGTGTGTTCTCTCATCCCGAGAGGCATCTGTTCCTCCTATTTCATTTTCCATCTGGGTGGGCTTCTCACTGGAATTCCCCCTGCCGTCAGCAGGGGTGCTGTGGGAAGAGAGTATTTATATACACCCTGCTCCCCAGGAGATCACATGGCGAAATGTCCCTGGGATACAGTCAAAGGCAGCTGATGGCAGAAATAACAGGTCAGGGTAGATGAGCCATCCTGGCCGCATGGAAGTGACCCAGCCCTCTCCAGAGAACGGAGAGGCAAGTGTGTGTGTGATGTGTGGCCAGAAAGGGTTAAACATCCTGCTGAATAAATGACTTAAATTCAACCCTTAAAGACATGTGGGGAGATAGGTAATAGTCAACGATATAATCAACAGACCCTGTCTATGCTGTATTCTGATAATTCAGAGATCAAAGAACATCCTCACATCTCCATGAATTGTAAACACGGGATATCGCTGATTCACCTCTCTTTGCAATGTGGAGCAAATCATCTGTGAATATGGTGGAAGAACAGGAAGTTGCCTTATGTTAATTCGTATAGCTAAGTACCAAGGATAGACTGCCTAATGGATAAATTGCCTTATGCTAATCTGTGTGAATAATTAACGATGATGCTTAGGAAATAAGGGCCTATTGTTCCCTGAGGGACTCCAACTTGTCAAAGAAGACCTGAAATTGTATAAAAGATCTTTGGGTCCTGATCCTTTTTATCTCAGATCTACTTATGCTTCACCAGGGGAAGTTTGAGTCTCAAGATGAGATCCCAGTTCAGCTGGTACACCCTGAATATGATATTGGGACATTGGACTCTAACCTATGGACTAAATTCTAAAAGAACTCTTTGCAGCTACAAAGCTCCCCATCTCTGCTATGAATCCGAACCTCAAGAATTGAACTCATGGCTGTAGGTATACTGATCTTTTAACCATACTCCCTCTCTTTTAATTTTTTCATACATTTTAGTTTAGTTAATAAGAATTGGCTGTAGCGTGTATTTGGGTAAAATCTGGAATACTCATTAACCTGGGAGGTGATGTGGCTGATCCTTTGGGATTGGTAGAACCTTTTCTTTTATATGATGAAATAAGATTTTCAGAAATCTTCATCATATTTGACTTGGGTACCTGGATGGAGGCCTGAGGCTGGGTTACTTTAAGGGAACTGTGTTGTTGGCTTCTGGACAACTCGTGAGATAATGAAGAAGCTGTTTTGTGCTGGCTGGGTAAATCTAAGTATTGAAAATGTCCACCATCTTTTGGGGATAATCTGCCCCATTCTTTGCAGTTCACCCTAATTGAGTGACCTCAGCTGGCCCCACTGGGACCCCGGTCACAGTGAGCCAAAAGACTGTGTCTGCGGGACACATCAAACCAGCGGAGGGAGGTTGGCATCTGGTTGTTGGAAATGGGACTGAAAGGGAAGAGGGAGGGGTGGATGTGTATCTGCTGGTCAGTCAGTGTCTGTGTGGGTCCATTGCCCTGCATATGTCCCTGGGAGGATGTCTAGCCAAGTCTAAGAAGCACCAGGCTGGGAGAGCTGAGTTCTGAAAACAACAACTTTCCATACAGCAAAACCACACACCGGCAGCGCAGAACATCAGTCTGGCTTGAGACGAACCAGCTGTTCTTCAGACTCTCTGCACCCTGCTCCTGAGGGCCCTGCAGGATCTCCCCGCAGCTGGTCAGACTGAGCCAGATTCTGCCCTCTGTTTCCGTGGGGAGAATCAGGAATGAGCACAGTGCTGTGCATGGGGTTGCTCTGGGTTTACACCCTGGGAACCTGGCCAGGAGTCTGCTAGAGGGTGAGTAGCCTCTCCGTGACACAGCTGGATGCCATTTCAGCCCTTTGAGCAGCACTGCGGCTTGCCCGGGAGAGGGATGGGATCTGAGCCTGGAAATGGAAAGTCCTCACTGGGATCCAGGGGCAAAATGCCCAAGGAGCAGGGGAGGAGTTGTGACGAACTGGGAATGTTCTTGTTTGCTGTGACTACTGTGTTGGTGCCTCAGTGTCTCCTCTGCAGTTCTTAAGTGTCTAGGTGGTGGAATAAGGGTCTGTGATTGCTACAGAGCAAAGGGCCAGTGAACATAAGTGCCTGACACTCTGTCTCCTAGCAACTGATGGCCTGGGCCCCTCCCCTGCAAAGGTGCCAGCTGAAGGTGTTGGAGACAAAGGGATCAGGTGATCTCCTGGCCCGGGAAAGGGGCTGAGCAGAGAGGAGGGGCGGGAGGGGGTTGTTAGTCTGGAGCTGGCTGGGGACGAGGAGTGAGGGCAGACGTGGAGGTCTGGCTCACTGCCACCCAGAATGGACCCGGCCGAGGGGTCCGGTTCGCTGTATCTACAAGCTCTGTTTTAGACCCTGTTCCTGTCATCGAATAAACCTCTGTTTTACTGGCTGGCTGAGAGTCACGTCTGACTGCAAAGTGGGGGTGCAGAACCCGGTGGCTTCCCCAGGACCCCGCCTGGGCGGGCTCGCTGTGGGAAGCACACGGAGGGGCAGAGGATGCTGAATGCTCCAAGGAGAGACCCAGGAGGTGAAGCCGTGTGAGCTTCTTGCCCTGAACAAGTCTGCTCCAAGGGAGAGGAGGCTCCTCAAAGTCCTGCCTGGCTTGGTGGGGAGCAGTTCCAGAGCATCGCCCGGGGACTCCGTGACAGGAGTCATGGGACCAGCAGGCTGTTATGTGTCTAGTGCCCCTTGCTAGCGGTTTCCCATGGGGCCATTTCTCCCCCCCACCCCCGCAAGCTGCTGAAAGGGTCAAAGGTGCTGTCCAGAAATACAGCCCCTGGCTGAGATCTTAGCACCGTGCAGCATAGCTGGGGGCAGGGGAGCGCGATGCAGGCAGCCGCGTCTGTGAAGTGAAACTCCTCAGCTGATGGACTGCAGGGCTGCCTGTTCTCTCTGCAGGCTGCTGCGTTCCCAAGTCACCCGGACCCGGTGAACGAGACAAACAGCAACACACCAAGGCCACTTCCTGGTTCCGCCCCGGGCATCCCCATTGACCTCAAGAGCCCTGCGGGGCTGCTCATGTCCTCCTGACAGTCACATGGGTCAGCTCTCCTGACAGCGACGCTGCCGCTCACGCTGTTCTGTCCTGGGCCCAGCACATCTAGGGACGTGGTCCCTGAGGAGAGGGGTCGGTGGTGCGCACAAACAGCAAACTGGGCACACAACCCTTCCCCACCCCAAGGGCTCCCAGGAGCCGCGCGGGGTCAGACACTGAGACAGGCAGTGCCACCATAATAGCACTTCTTCGACTGTCCCACAGCGCACTGGGGCTCCCAGAATCCACTGCCGCTGGGGGCTGAGCACCGGGAGCATTGCCGGTGCATTGCAATGGTGGGGTGGAAGTGTTATGGGTCAGCCCACGAGCCAGCCCAGTGAGCGCTGACTGTCTGGGCTGGCTCAGTTCAGAACAGCTCAGACTCGGCTTGGTGGCGTGAGGCCCGGTCCCCTGCACTGCTGAGCAGGGGACTCACTCGCGCAGAAAGGGCCCAGTGCTGCTCTCAGAGGCAGTGGGAGGATGAACAGCGGGACGGCCCCGGCCCCGGCCCCTGCCCGGCCTTGCTCAGCCCAGGGACTCGCCCGCGGTTCAGGGGCTCTGGGATGGGGAGCAGCAGCTGGCCCAGGAAATACTGTCCCGGGGTGGCAGGGAATCTGCGTGGTGCTCACATGCCCCCTGCTGGGAGGCTGCAGGGTGGCAGGAAGAGAGCCCATGACGGGCCCCTGCCTGGGCTGTTCCTGCTCTCTGGGAGCTCTGCACCCAGGTCGCTCTGGCTCCAGTTTTCCAAAGTGACCTCCAGCTTCTGGCACCTGGGGCCTGGTTGGCCAGAGACACTCAGAGCCCCCAGGTCCCACCGCTCTCAGCAACAGCTGCGGGCGGGCGGGTGCTCCAGGAGTCTGGAGCTGGGCACCCCAGTCCTCCTCTCTGATCCACAGGCCAGTGCCTGGCCAGGCCAAGGGCAGCAGAGCACACTGGCCACTGCGTGCTCACTGACACCCCCAGCTCGCTGGCCACAAGGAGCCCTGAAAGCCCCACTGATGCAGCCCCCCGCGATCTGCAGCTCCTCCCTGGGAGGCACTGGCCAGCTGCAGCGGGTCTCAAGGGTGCTGGAAGGGAAAGAGGTGCTGCAACAGATCCCTCGGTGGTGAGCCCTGGCTGGCCAGCATGCAGGCAGTGAGCTCAGGGTGGAACGTGCTGAGCCGGTCCCAGGGAACCGCAATGTGATTCTCCCTTTTGCAGAGTGATTTGTTTTCCAGGAGCCACGTGAGGTTGGAGCTGCCCATCCCGTTGCACAGCCTGGAGGGGAAGCTTTGCTGTCCCAGGAGGAAGCCAGGTTACATAACAGAGCTGGTATTCAGCTCCAGCAGGCAGCTGGAGCAGGAAGCCCTGAGATACATGGGGGAGGGGCAGGCTGGGTGCCCCAGGACCGGGGGGGGGGGGGGCAGTGCACAATTACTCCTTGAGACATGGCATATGCAGGTGAAGAGAGACACATTGCTCTGTATGGCAAAGTGGGATCCAGCTTCCCCCAGGGCTGCAAGGACCAGCTGGGGGGTGCAGGCTGTAAATCCCACCTCCTCCACCATGCAGAAAGGCCCCAAATGGCTCCACGCAGAGCCACCTCCTTCTCACTTTCCTGTTTATTTTGGCTGTTTTCCCTCTTTACCACAAACAATGGATGGGAAGGAGAATTTGGTCTCCTCTGGGCGGGCCTGGAGCAGGGAGGACCAGGAGCCAGAACTCCTGGGTTCTATTCTCATCTAGGACACGGAGTCAGTCGGGCTGAGTCCATGCCTTGCTCTGTGCCTCAGTTTCCCCTCAGTGAAGTGGGGCTGCAGGCCCTGCCCATCTCCCACTGGCAGGGGGTGGGTGAGCATCTGTCCATTAATGCTGGTGCCAGCTGCCGGGAGATAGATGCATCTGCTTGTGGAGATGCTGAGCAGGGCCTAGGGGAAGAGGAAAAGTTAATGGTGTTTTGTAACTGCTTCCTGCTGGGGGTTGCCAGGAAATTCAGTAACACTCAGGGAAGGCACCCTGGGCAGGTCTGGGTGTGCTGCAGATCAGGGTGCGAAACACCCAGAGTGTCTCCCAGCAGAGTCCGGTCCCGCTCGGCCCAGCAGGCCAGGGCTGAGTCTGGGCCCATGGAATCACCCTCGGGACTTGCCTGGCACAGCTGCTGTGTGAGGCCCTGGGGTCCAGTTCACCCAGGACTTGCGCACCTGGGGTGGAGTTTGAGGAGGCGCTTACCCTGCCTGTGCTGACTTGTAACAAGGCCCTGGGGGAACCTCACCTCCCCCTGCGAGGGAGGGAACTGAGCCCCTGTGAAAATCTGTTCTGTCCCCAGGCAGCTCTGGCTGGCCACACGGACAGTACTGACACTTGGTGCCATCGGCACCTTCTTTGGCGGCCCTTGTGGCTTGAGCGAGAGGGGCCGCAGTCCGCTGGGCTGGCTGGGCCATGGGCACTGTGCTGTGGTGCCGGGGAGCCTCTCACCGCTCCGAGGATGCACAGAGACCCTCTATCTCCAAGGCTGGTGCCCCAGCCCCTGCCTCCCTCCAGCAGACTGAGGCGAGTCTGGGCAGGCCCTGGCTGGGCCAGTCTGGGGCGAGGCCATTGGGTAATGAATGCCGATTAACATTGTAACATGTGGATTCTTCTCAGGTAACAATTCCTCGGGGCTGGCGCCTGCTGCTGTGCTGCCCTGCACCTGCCTGCGGGGCTGGAGCTGGGGCACCTGCCAAGCCAGCCGTGGCACTGGGGGGATGGCAGGGCAGGCGTCAGCAGTGCCAGAACTTGCTTCTCGTGGGCTCTGTGCTCCGCCCTGGGAGCAGCAAAGGCTGAAGTTACCAGCCTGGGCTGGGAAGCACAGTGCAGGGCTCGGAAACGGGGAGGCCCCTTGAACAAGGCTGCTCTGGGTGGCAAGGGGCTGAGTGCTGGCTGGTGTCAGCCAGAGAGGCAGGATCCTCAGGCAGCCACCTCAATGCATCCAAGCCCCCAGCTATCCCAGCCCTGGGCTCCTCACCCCCAGCTCTGCCAAGGCCCCTCAATCTTGATCTGCAGCCCCCCTGGCACCCCAGCCCTGGGCTCCCCCCCAGCTCTGTTGGTGCCCCTGAATCCCAACCTGCAGCCCCCCTGCTAGCCCAGCCCTGGGCTCCCCACCCCCAGCTCTGCTAGGGCCCTTAACATTTGAGTTGAGGGAGACCTGGCTGAATTATTATTTTCCTCTGGGAGAAAAAGTATTTTCTAGCCTGAAGGTCCCTCTAGGGTCAGGCAGGATCTCGTTAAACCCCCAGCACAACACCCTGCCACATAACTCATGGGCCTTCTCCGCTGGGGGGAAAATCAGAGGGGCAGGGGCAAATAGCACATCTCCTGCTCCAACCACTGCGCCCCTTCCAGCTGGCTGTGCCCCAATCCCACCAATTCCCGGGGGGGGGCACATTACGGGTGGCAGCCTGGCTCCTGGGGAAGGGCAGCAGCTGGGCAGACCATGGGAAGGCTGGCCCCAGCCTCAGGCAGCCTCCTTCCCATGACCCCAGGGCCAGCCACTCCCTCAGGTCACGCCTGGCAGGGCTCTTATCAGTTTGGCCCCCTGCCTGCTGGAAACACGAAGGCTGGGGGGCGATTGGCATCTCAGAGCTAGGCTGGGGATGCTCAGCCCCCCAGCCAGAGACTTCCCCAGTCACACCCCCATAGAGTTCCCAAGCTCCCTGAGCTACGGTGATGGGAAATGCAAGCCCCAGAGGGGAACACTGCCCACTCCCGCTGGCTTCACTGCCCTGGGATCATTTCCTCTCTGAGCTGCCTTTTCCTGCCTGATTTACCAGCTAGGGTGAGGCCACCAATTCACCCAGCAGGGTTGGGGGGGAACTGGGAGCCAGGACTCCTGGATTCTATCCCCAGTTCTGAGAGTGGGACAGGATCTAGTGGGTTAGAGCAGGGGGGCCTGGGAGCCAGGATACCTGGGTTCTATCCCTGGCCTGAGCAGTGGCAAGTCAACCTCAGCCCTGGTGTAGCCAGAATTCCTCCATCAACCTGGCTACTTCCTCTTGGAGAGGTGGGTTAGCAATGCTGATGCAGAGTCCCTCCCTGGTGCAGACAGTGGCTGCATAGTAGTGCCACTGCACTTCAAATGCTACAGCGTCTCTGGGTCAGTCCAGAGTCAGGATGGGGATGGGGTGTGACTCCAGAGTGACCGAGACCAGAATCTGGCCTGTGGGCTAGTCCGGGCCCATTTCAACCCCCCTCTGTGGCATCCCTTGTTTGGAGGGTGCAGGGGCCTTGAGCCAGGGCTCCCAGGGAGATTTGTGGAACTGGTCCCGTTTAGGGACAAAGCAATGCGGCCCCAGGGGAGGGGTCTCCCCCAGGAGAAGGTGGGGGCTGAGCTGGGGGCAGAGCTGTGGGCCAGCCCGGAGCCAGTCACCACTGCACCGCCACCCACAATAACACATGAAAGAATTAAAGTGGAGAGGCTTTCATGAGATTTGGGGCAAGTGTGCCAGGCAGGAAATGCCTGAGCATTGCCAGGGGAATCCGGGTCAGCTCTGAGCCCGCCAGCTCCTTCCCCATGGGGAGGGGCAGCTCAGGCCCGGGGCCAAGACCGAGGCCAGGACTGGCCCCGGCCCTGCTCTTGCTTTGGAGGAGGAGCTGCAATGGCCAGGACATGCAGGTCTGGTCTCTCCTGGGCTCTGCTGGGGGTCCTGTCCCAGCACCAACATTGCTCACTCAGACCCAGACCCACAGGCCTGAGCCCACATGGCAGACAGCACGGCCTATGCCAGCCTATTCCTGGGCACTGGGGGGGAAGCTTGCCAGGGAGTATCTGCTCTTTGTCACCCCAAGACCCAAAAGAACCTCTTGCTCCCTAAACCAAGCTGCAAGGTCACTGCTGAGTCTGGGCTCGTTCCCTCATCGGTTCAACAGGGATATTGATCCCCATGTGGCTTGACCAGAACCCCAGGGCCAGTCAAGTTACAGTCTGGGCATTTCAATCCTTGGCAAAGCCCCCCAGATCCTTGTGCTGCCCCACTGCCCAGCCATCATGCCATGCCACTGCCCAGCCACATCACTGCCTGCCCGTCACACTGCACTGAGCTGTTTTGCTGATGCTAGGTCCCATCCCAGAGGCAGCTTGTGATGGGCCATCAGCCTCCAGTACACACCCTGGTGGCCTTGCCCATGCCAGCCCTCAGCTCCCTGCCAGTCCGATACTTAGAGCCAGGGTCTAAGAACAAGAGGCCTCCTTGGTGGGGTTTCATTAGTTAACTCCTTTTACAGGGTACAACCCCCCCTCGTTAGCCCCTCAATATCCAGCCCTTCTTCTGGCTGGGGGCTAATGCCAGCCAGTGTCACCTCCCACATGCAGGCCTTGAATCCTGCCTCCCCCCAGAGCTGGGTGACGCATCAGGCCCTCTCTAGCCCTCAAGCAGCTTGTCCCCCCAGCCCCTTCGTACTCACTTCTCTTCACCAGCCAGCAGCTCCTGTTAAGGTCCCTGGAGCTCTTATCCTTGAGCCCCTCCTCTGGCCGCCACCTGGCAGCCTTTGCCAGCCCCAAGTCCTCGTTAGCCAATGAGCTGCCAGGCAGCCCCCTAGCCAGGTCATTGCTCACAGGTGGGCCAGGATGGGCTCCAAGGGTGGCTACATGCGACATGGCTGCACTGCGTGGCAGAGGGAGTGAGGCTGCATGAGCACAGCCTGGGGCCGACCCTCCTGGGAGGGTGAGGGCCCATGTACCTCTCAGTGCAACACTTACCCCAGGTCAGTGAAGTTGTCAGGCAGCATATAACGAGCCCTGTCGGAGATCAGCACTAAACTCCTCCAGCCCCCAATTATCCGTCATTAAACCCACTGCCTAATCACCCTCAAGATGAGCTGAGGAACGCCACGGTGCTGCTGGGCCCCGATTACCGGATCCTCGCTCTTCTAAGTGCAGAACCCAGTCACTGGATCCCTGGCCCCAGTGCAGGCCCTTGGCTGGCTCTGTCGGCCTCAAGCCTTGGGATGTTTCTAGCGGACTAGGGAGCGTTCGTTTCCCCATTTGGTGCTGACCTCACAGAGCCAGATTCTTTATGGAGCTTTATCCCCCGGCCAGCCCCCAGGCCACAACTCTGCCCCACGGCTGCCCTCCGAGGCTCCATGGCTAGTCCAGGGCAGAGACTCCCCCTTTTTCCTTCACGGTTGGACAGGACCATGACTCTGGGTTTGGCAGGGGCCTGCTGGGCCGCCCAGTCCCTTCGCTCTCCATGCTGCACAGGGACTGTCCTCTCCCTGGCTGTGGCTCCTACCAGCTGGGCAGCGGGGAGGGGGTCCCCAGCTGGGATGGGCTTGGTGTCTCTTGATGGGCACTCAGTGGAAGCTGGGCCTCCCAGCCTGGCAGCCAGTTCCCTGCATGGCCCAGTGCCACAGGCCAGTGGGAAGGATGTGGGGGGGGGTTGGAGCACTGCGCCATATGTGAAACAAGCCCGTGGGGCTGTATTGTTCCCTTCTCCAGTCGCAAACGAGTCCAGACAGGCAGCTCCATCTGCAGCAGCAGCAGCCACTCACCACAAAACTGCAGGAGAATTGTATTGAGCAGCGATGCCAGCAAGCGTGCGGGGCATGGTGCCACCAGCCCGGCAACCCAGCCTGCAAGGGGCACCTGGAGACACTGCAGGTTGGGATTGAGGGACAACCAGCAGAGCTGGGGGGTGGCAGAGCCCTAAGCTGCACAGATCAAGATTTGCCCTTGGAAGCAGGGAGTGGCTAGTAGGGAGCTAGTGATAGGCAGGGCCCTGTGGGGCTGATCCGTGGCCCATAATGTAGTGGGGCAAGGCTTGTGCCCTCCCTGCTGGGGGGACAACGTTCCCATCTCCAGGGCCATCCATCAGGCACCAGCACAATGCCTCTCCCATGATCCCTCCTCACTGGAGCCCCACTTCACAGCATCCTGCCCCCTAGCAGAGGCCGTGTCCTACCCCAGAGATGGGACCGTTTCATTGATGGAAAAGGTGGGTTCTGTGCATGGTAGCAAAGCCCCTAGGGAGACAGGTGTCCTAGAGGTGCCAGGGTGATTCTCCATCTGCACCTCTGGTTGGCTCCTTGCTCCTCTCCAAGGCATTGCGGCCAGTCACAGCCTGAGAACCGGCCCCTCTGATTCCTGCCGCATCCCCTGGCAGGTCTGGTGCTGGAGGCAGAAGCTCAGATGGTAACTTCCCTCCAGCAGGCAGCACCAGGCAGGCCCGACCGGCTTTGCTGAGGTGAGAAGCAGCAAAGTCAATGTGCACCAGCGCTGAACACCAGCCCGGCCAGGTCCCAGGGGGCTCAGCCTGACCCCAGCGGAGCAGCGTCTGTGCGTGGTTCCCGGAACTGGGCAGAGCCTTGCTGGGGACAGTCAGACCACGTGGCTGCACTTTGCTCTGATAACTTGACTCAGGGAAACAAACGGGTGGGACCTGGAGAACTGGAGGCAGCAGCTGGTGGGACTGTGGTGGAGGATGCTCCAAAGAGGAGCCAGACTAAACTCTGCCCCTTGCCTTGTCCACTGGCACTTGGTGTGGCCTCTCTGGATCCAGATCCTCCTGCTGGGCCTTGCTCTGCACTGGCTAGCTCCCTTTGCAGCCTGGGGGCAGTGCTGACCCTGTACACACCCCTCCTTGCTTCCCTCCCAGCTACACTTGGCTGGGAATGGAGGAGGGCACAGGGCTGGCATGCAGAGCTCTCACCCTGGGCACCAGACAGATGGGCCCATGAGATGCCCTATCACCATCCCTGGGAATTGGGTAGTTACTGCGCAGGCTTCTAAGCAGCAGGAAGGCCAGGTGGATCCCAGTTGGGCCTGCCCAGGGCCGCTCCAAATGGGGTAATGTCTGCGGCTGACTGGCTAAAGCCACAATGACATCATGCTAGGTGGCTGAGACCCTGCCTTGCAGAATGACATCAGAGCAAACTGATTCAGAGCCTGGCTGGAGCTGGATCCCGTCTGTAGGACTGCGGTTAATACATTCCTGGAGTTTAAGGCAGGAGGGACCGTTAGATTGTCTGGTCAGCCTCCTGCATGGCACAGGCCAGAGAGTTCCCCCCGGTTCCCCCGCCCTGAGCCCAAGAGCTGGGCTCTGAGTAAAGCATCACCCAGAGAGGCACCAGTCAGGACCTGCAGACCCCAGGAGATGGGGAACCCACCCGTGCCCTGGGGAGCTTGCTCCAGTGGTTAATCACCCGTGGCCCTGTTTCTAACTGGAGTTTGTCTGGCTTTAGCTTCCAGCCATTGGTTCCTGTTCTGCCTTTCCCTGCTCGATTCAAGAGCCCGTTGGCACTGGGTATTTTCTCCCTGTGACACGTGCTGTGCCCAAGTCCCCACTCAGTCTTTGCTCTGAGATGCTGACCAGCTTGAGCTCTTTGAGTCTCGCTGTACGACGTTTCCTCCGAAACCCTTCAATCGTTTCCTCTTCTCTGAGGCTTCGCCTCGGAACCAGGCCCCCCTACAGCTGAGCTGTCGGCCTGAAAGGGCCCAGAGATCCCAGTGCTGGATGCAGGGTCCCACAAAGCTCTGCTGCCCAGCACCTGTGTTTGCAGGGTGATTGCAGAGGGTGGGTGTGTCTCTCACGGGTGCTGCTCCACCCACCCAGCCCCCACTCAGAGTCATTTCCTCTGTTAGACTGCAGCTCAAAAGCACCCTTCTTCCTCCCAGCTCTGTCTGGAGCAATCCCAGGCAGTGACAGAGCTTTATAAATATCATCGCGATGACGTCCTTCACGTCCTGTAATTAACCGTGATCTACAGGGATTCCCAAGTGTGGTGTCAGGTGCCGGTTTCCTTATGGATTAGTAACTGGGGAGGAATTCTGAGCACGTGGGGTGAAATTCACCCTGGGTGTAGGCAGGTGGCCAGCCTGGGTTGAAATGCAGTGGCAGCTGTCCTGTGAGGGCCTGCTCCAGACCCATGCAGCCTGTCAGGGCTTTGCACACTTGCCTCAAAGGGGTCATCTGCTGCAGCTCATTAAGCACCAGGATCACAGAGCCAGAAACACATGGGCAGTGCTGCAGGGGGTGGTGATGGGGGAGAACCCAATGCAAACCTTGCCCCACCGGTGCACCAGCCGCTCCCTCTCCCCAAGCTCCATTAAAGCGCATGAGAGAGGGAGTCTCTGTAGCTTGTGGTGCAAGAGAAGGGGAAGAGGGCGCTGGTGCTTGTTCACCGGCTGTTTGGATGCTGCTGAGGGCACCAGAATTCCTCTCTGGAGGAATGTCTGTGAAACCTCCCTTCTTAGCTCTGGCTTTGCCATTCCTCTAGCATCCCAGGAGCTTGAGCAATGCCTGATTCTCAGTGAGGCCTGGGCTCCTTAACACAGCACATACTAAATAGCACGGGGTTGTTATTGTAGGGTGAGTGCAATACACCTAGCAAACAAGGGTTTGTTACTGCAGGGCTGCTCCTGCCTGCCGGACTCAGGCCTGTTCCTGTTTTGTGTAGAGGCGGGTGCCCGTCCGGGTTGGGGAGTGAGCTGGGGGCAGGGGCGGGTGCCAGGTAGAGGTGGTGCTTTTGCGGCTGGCCTGTGCCCAAGAAGGGGGCGAAGAGCTGCCTCTTCCCAAGGAGGCCTCACCTTGGTGCCCACGTCCCAGGGTCCCCAGGTGTGTCCCAGCCCCTCCCGGGGTCCCCAGGTGTGTCCCTGCCCTCCCCCCCGTGGGGGCCCATCCCGTCCCAGGCGCGGTCTGCAGCACGGACCCCCCAACCCCAACGAGCCGCCGCCGCCGAGGCAGGGGGAGGGACCGGGCGTGGAGCCGCCCCCGAGAGGAGGAGACACCGCCCGTGGCACCCGGCTGAGCGGCCCCCACCGCCCTGCCGAGCCAGACTTCGCTGCAAGCCGCTGGCCCGGCGCACAGAGCTGCCCCCGGAGTCCGGACCGACCCGTCCAGAGCCGCTTCTCCCCGCCGGGCCGCCTCGCCTGGGACTGGGCCAGCACCGAGCCCCGGGCGCTCCGCACCAGCCCGCTCCAGGCTTCGGGCTCCGGGCAGCGCCGCCCGGGCGCCCCGTCCAGCATGAGCCGCCAGGGCATGGCCGCCCACACCCAGACCCGCATCCGCACGGACCGGTTCGCCGACAGCTACACCCTGCTGGGCAGGGAGCTGGGCAGGTGAGCCGGGCCCCGGGCCCCGGACCAGGAGCCCCTCGCCGGCCGCGGCAGCCGGAGCGGGAGCGGGGCTGGCAGGTGCGGGCTGGGTGTCACTTTGTACCTGTGTCGGTGCCTGACCGCTCAGCTCGGGCGGGACTTTGTTGAGCAGTGTGTGAATAAATGGGGGGGGGGGTGTCGCTGTGTGTGTGTTACTGTGTGTCAGTGGCACGGGTGTCACTCCGCATGTGTTTGTGTGTTACTGTGTATCAATGGCATGGGTGTCACTGTGTGTGTGTCACTGTGTGTGTGTTCCTGTGTGTCAGTGGCACGGGTGTCACTCTGCATGTGTTACTGTGTGTTCCTGTGTGTCAGTGGCACGGGTGTCACTCTGCATGTGTTACTGTGTGTCAGTGGCACGGGTGCCACTCCGCATGTGTTTGTGTGTTACTGTGTATCAATGGCATGGGTGTCACTGTGTGTGTGTCACTGTGTGTGTGTTCCTGTGTGTCAGTGGCACGGGTATCACTCTGCATGTGTTACTGTGTGTTACTGTGTGTCAGTGGCACGGGTGTCGCTATGTGTGTGTTACTGTGTGTCAGTGGCACGAGTGTCACTCTGCATGTGTTTGTGTGTTACTGTGTGTCAGTGGCATGGGTGTCACTCTGAATGTGTTTGTGTGTTACTGTGTGTCAGTGGCACAGGTGTCGCTATGTGTGTGTTACTGTGTGTCAGTGGCATGGGTGTCACTGTGTGTGTGTTACTGTGTGTCAGTGGCATGAGTGTCACTCTGTGTGTATCATTGTGTGTGTATTCCTGTGTGTCAGTGGCAAGGGTGTCACGCTGCATGTGTTACTGTGTGTCAGTGGCACGGGTGTCGCTGTGTGTGTGTTACTGTGTGTCAGTGGCATGAGTGTCACTCTGTGTGTGTCACTCTGTGTTCCTGTGTGTCAGTGGCATGGGTGTCACTCTGCATGTGTTACTGTGTGTCAGTGGCATGAGTGTCAGTGTGTGTGTGTTACTGTGTGTCAGTGGCACGTGTGTCACTCTGCATGTGTTACTGTGTGTCAGTGGCACGGGTGTCGCTATGTGTGTGTTACTGTGTGTCAGTGGCACGGGTGTCACTCTGCATGTGTTACTGTGTGTGTTACTGTGTGTCAGTGGCACGGGTGTCACTGAGTGTGTGTTACTGTGTGTCAGTGGCACGGGTGTCGCTGTGTGTGTGTGTGTTACTGTGTGTGAGTGGCTCAGATGTCACGCTGTGTGTGTTACTGTGTGTGTGTGTTAGTATGTCTGAATGGCATGGGTGTCGCTGTGTGTTTATGTTACTGTGTGTGAGTGGCTCGAGTGTCGCTCTGTATGTGTGTGTTATTCTGTGTGTGAGTGGATCTGTGTGAGTGGCTCGGTGTCGCTGTGTGTGTGTGTGTTACTGTGTGTGAGTGGCTCTGTGTGTGTGTTGCTGTGTGTGAATGGCACGGATGTCGCTGTGTGTGTGTGTTACTGTGTGTGAGTGGCTCGGGTGTCGCTCTGTGTGTGTTACTGTGTGTGAGTGGCTCGGGTGTCGCTCTGTGTGTGTTACTGTGTGTGAGTGGCTCGGGTGTCGCTGTGTGTGTGTGTTACTGTGTGTGAGTGGCTCTGTGTGTGTGTTACTGTGTGTGAGTGGCTTGGGTGTCTCTGTGTGTGTGTTACTGTGTGTGAGTGGCTCGGTGTCGCTGTGTGTGTATGTTACTGTGTGTGAGTGGCTCTGTGTGTGTGTTACAGTGTGTGAGTGGCTCAGATGTCGCTGTGTGTGTGTGTGTTACTGTGTGTGAGTGGCTCGGTGTCACTGTGTGTGTGTGTTACTGTGTGTGAGTGGCTCGGTGTCGCTGTGTGTGTGTGTGTTACTGTGTGTGAGTGGCTCGGGTGTCACTGTGTGTGTGTTACTGTGTGTGAGTGGCTCGGTGTCGCTGTGTGTGTGTGTGTTACTGTGTGTGAGTGGCTCGGTGTCGCTGTGTGTGTGTGTTACTGTGTGTGAGTGGCTCGGGTGTCGCTGTGTGTGTGTGTTACAGTGTGTGAGTGGCTCGGGTGTCGCTGTGTGTGTGTGTTACTGTGTGTGAGTGGCTCGGGTGTCGCTGTGTGTGTGTGTTACTGTGTGTGAGTGGCTCGGTGTCGCTGTGTGTGTGTGTGTTACTGTGTGTGAGTGGCTCGGTGTCGCTGTGTGTGTGTGTGTTACAGTGTGTGAGTGGCTCGGGTGTCGCTGTGTGTGTGTGTTACAGTGTGTGAGTGGCTCGGGTGTCGCTGTGTGTGTGTGTTACTGTGTGTGAGTGGCTCGGTGTCGCTGTGTGTGTGTGTTACTGTGTGTGAGTGGCTCGGTGTCGCTGTGTGTGTGTGTGTTACTGTGTGTGAGTGGCTCGGGTGTCGTTGTGTGTGTGTGTTACTGTGTGTGAGTGGCTCGGTGTCGCTGTGTGTGTGTGTTACTGTGTGTGAGTGGCTCGGTGTCGCTGTGTGTGTGTGTTACTGTGTGTGAGTGACTCGGTGTCGCTGTGTGTGTGTGTGTTACTGTGTGTGAGTGGCTCAGATGTCGCTGTGTGTGTGTGTTACTGTGTGTGAGTGGCTCGGGTGTCGCTGTGTGTGTGTGTTACTGTGTGTGAGTGGCTCGGGTGTCGCTGTGTTTGTGTGTTACAGTGTGTGAGTGGCTCGGGTGTCGCTGTGTGTGTGTTACTGTGTGTGAGTGGCTCGGTGTCGCTGTGTGTGTGTGTTACTGTGTGTGAGTGGCTCAGATGTCGCTGTGTGTGTGTGTTACTGTGTGTGAGTGGCTCGGTGTCGCTGTGTGTGTGTGTGTTACTGTGTGTGAGTGGCTCGGTGTCGCTGCGTGTGTGTGTTACTGTGTGTGAGTGGCTCGGTGTCGCTGCGTGTGTGTGTTACAGTGTGTGAGTGGCTCGGGTGTCGCTGTGTGTCTCCCTGCCCCGGGAAGCGTAGCCCAAGTGCTGTTTCGGGGCCTCTCCCCCGGCTGCGAGCGCCCGGGGTGGTGGTGGGAGGTGGCAGCGGGCTCCCAGCGCCCCGGGGGGCCATGCGTGTAGGGTTACTTGGGGCCGCACTGCTGGTGCCCGGAGGAAGGCCAGGGAGGGGTGAACAAACCTGATCTCATGAGAGTCACAGCCCAGGGCCACTGAGGCAGGGGACGAGCCTGGGCCGGGCGGGTTGTGGCAGCAGCGCTTGGCTGAGATCCAGGGATGGGGGGTGAAGTGCCCTTGGGGGTTGTCTCTCACTCTGCCGCCTGGAGCTGGGGTGGGGAGGCTGCCTTGCTGGCACCACCAGTGTCCTCGGCTGACCCCGGGGCCAGGCTTGCAGCAGGGAGCCGGCCACAGCACGGACTAGGGGGTGGGGGGATGCCACTGAGATCTCACTCCACTCTGGGGCATCAAATAACCCCCTGGGGGGCACGGGAAGGACCTTCCCTGGCCCATCTCCTCCGTTCGCTGGTGCTTCTGGCACCAGCCCAAAGTGCCCAGATCGGGCTGGGAGCCTGGGGAGGGGGGGGGAATACAGTAGCTTCTGGTGAAGGGAGAATCTCTCTTGTTGCACACACCGCAGCCACACATCGGGGCAGAGAGCCCTGCCCCCCAGGGCAGAGAGCCTGTAACCCCCACCCCCCCGGGTAGGGAGCCCTGCACCCCCATCCCCCTGAGACCATCCCCTGGTGCCTGGCTTTGCCAAACTCTGGTTTTCACGCCGCTGAAGTGCAGTTTGGTTGTAGCTGCCCGGTGCCAGGCGGGGGGGAACTGGTTGCAGGGGGGGCCCCCAGCATTTCAGTGCTCTGCAGTTGGAAGCCGAATATGGTGCGGTTTCTTGCTCAGAGCGAGTTGCTTGCTACCTGCTGATTTCCTGCTAGCCAAGACGAGACAAATCTCCCTGACCTGGGCCCTGGTGGCTCTGCACAGATCAGGGTCACAGGGTGCTGAGCAGGTGACGTGCCCTGTGCATAGCACGGGCAGCCACCGGCATGGGGTAGCGCTCTGTGGTTTGCAGGCTGCTGGCGCTCTGAAAGCAGCCCTGGATTCCCCAGGGCTGAGGCCGGAGCCGGTACCCACCCTGGCTATCTTTAGCAGCACAGTCTGTCTGGGACAGACGGCGGCTGCTGGGTTCTTGTGGCGGAGGCTATTTCTGAGCCAGAGCCTGGTGCCCTCGCTGCCTGGAGCCTGGGCCAGGACTTGGCATTTCACCGTCTGAGCCATTGTGCCAGCCGCCTCTTATCCTGGTCCACACTGGCTGCTGCCTGTCCTCACCAGGGGGATAGTAGCTCGCTCCCACCTTCCGACCCTGAGAACGTCACCCCGAGGCTTCTTTCCATCTGTGCCTGTGACCGGTGCAGCCCAGACGTGGCCCCTTGTTTCTGGCAGAGCCACATGATATGCCCAGCTGCCCCACCCCAGCATCTGAGCCTCACAATCCCCCGTGGTTTGTGTCCCCCCAACCTCCGTGCAAAGAAGGGAACAACCACCCCCATGCTACAGCTGGGGACTGAGGCTCAGAGGGATGAAGGGACTCAGCCAAGGCCACACGTGGAGTCTGTGGCAGAGACGGGAACTGACCCCAGGTCTCCAGTGTCCAGCCCAGTGCACAGTCCTTCCACCGCCGGGATGAACAGCCAGAACCCTAGTGGGGGCTGTGCAGCCAGCTCAGCTCCCCTCCCTCCAGGGAGCGACGCCTGCGGGAGCTCTTGCCCTCCGTGTGTTTTTTTTTCAGAAGAATTTAAGCATGAAGTTCAGAGCTTGTGAGTGAGAGACAAACTGCCCATGGCTGTAGCCAGGCCCGGTCCTGGGCAAACTTCCTGCAACAGCTCTGCGGTGTCCCTGTACCCCAACCTGCAGCCCCTGCAACCCCCCCAGGCAACCTAGACCCAAGCTCTGCGGTGCCCCTCTACACCGACCCGCAGCCCCCGCTACCCCCCGGGCAACCCAGACACAAGCTCTGCGGTGCCCCTCTACCCCGACCCGCAACCCCCACTAGCCCCCTGGGCAACCCAGACACAAGCTCTGCTGTGCCCCTGTACCCCGACCTGCAGCCCCTGCTACCCCCCGGGCAACCCAGACACAAGCTCTGCTGTGCCCCTCTACCCCGACCCGCAACCCCCACTAGCCCCCTGGGCAACCCAGACACAAGCTCTGCTGTGCCCCTGTACCCGAACCCACAGCTCCCACTACCCCCCTGGGCAACCCAGACACAAGCTCTGCTGTGCCCCTCTACCCCGACCCGCAACCCCCACTAGCCCCCTGGGCAACCCAGACACAAGCTCTGCTGTGCCCCTCTACCCCGACCCGCAACCCCCACTAGCCCCCTGGGCAACCCAGACACAAGCTCTGCTGTGCCCCTCTACCCCGACCCGCAACCCCCACTAGCCCCCTGGGCAACCCAGACACAAGCTCTGCTGTGCCCCTCTACCCCGACCCGCAACCCCCACTAGCCCCCTGGGCAACCCAGACACAAGCTCTGCGGTGTCCCTGTACCCTGACCTGCAGCCCGCTACCCCCCTGGGCAACCCAGACACAAGCTCTGCTGTGCCCCTCTACCCCGACCCGCAACCCCCACTAGCCCCCTGGGCAACCCAGACACAAGCTCTGCTGTGCCCCTCTACCCCGACCCGCAACCCCCACTAGCCCCCTGGGCAACCCAGACACAAGCTCTGCTGTGCCCCTCTACCCCGACCCGCAACCCCCACTAGCCCCCTGGGCAACCCAGACACAAGCTCTGCTGTGCCCCTCTACCCCGACCCGCAACCCCCATTAGCCCCCTGGGCAACCCAGACACAAGCTCTGCTGTGCCCCTCTACCCCGACCCGCAACCCCCACTAGCCCCCTGGGCAACCCAGACACAAGCTCTGCGGTGTCCCTGTACCCTGACCTGCAGCCCCTGCTACCCCCCTGGGCAACCCAGACACAAGCTCTGCTGTGCCCCTGTACCCGAACCCACAGCTCCCACTACCCCCCTGGGCAACCCAGACACAAGCTCTGCTGTGCCCCTCTACCCCGACCTGCAGCCCCTGCTACCCCTCTGGGCAACCCAGACACAAGCTCTGCTGTGCCCCTGTACCCCGACCTGCAGCCCCTGCTACCCCCCTGGGCAACCCAGACACAAGCTCTGCTGTGCCCCTGTACCCCGACCCACAGCCCCCACTACCCCCCTGGGCAACCTCTACTTGTGCCCCTCAATCCTGACCTACAACCCCCCTCCACCCCCCACCAAGCCATTCCTGTTCTGGGTCTCTCGAGCAGGGACAGTACATCAGGCTGGGCTGGGATGTGCATAAAGAGGAGCCAAGTCCATTCTGATGGGGAAAGACCTGCCCTCCCCCCAGAGTGCTGGGTTCAGAGCAGCTGGGCCCTGTTGGGCTGTGCAGCCCCATGCCCGTCCCCTGGCACTGTCTGAGCTGAGCGATAGTTCGAGGACCCACCTGGGAGTCCGGCTGAGCACAGAGCTGGGAACTTGTTGGTTCCTGCATTTCCTGGCAGGCCCTGCCCTGGGCACAGAGGGAAGCAGGGCCTGGGAGGGCTCCTTTCGGGCACCTAGCCCCTGGCTGCTCGCTGCACTTGCCCTTCTGGCTTTGGGAGCACAAGCCATGGAAGCAGGTGGCGCATTTCCTCCAGGCAGAGCCTGTCTCATCTGCCCCAGCTTAGCACGGGGCACCCTGGGGATGAGCCCCACAGCGTGGGACTGAAGAGTGGGGGCTGGGCTCTCCCTCAGCTGCCCTGGCTGCTGGGGTCCAGTTAGGAGCAGGTGGGGGGTTGTCCCTGCTGCTTCCTGCGGCGAGATGCATTCATGTCCAATTTCCGCTCGCTTAGGGGCAACGAACAGGCTCCCACCCCTGGAGACCAGAGGCCGGGAATCCTGGGCCAGCCCAGGCCATGCAGCCCAGGCTGGACACACTGGAGAGACAGCAGGCTGAACCCCAGGGAAGGAAGCACCTCTAGCTGGGTGGTGGCTGGAGCAAAGACCTCTGGGGCTGCCGGGAGGGCATCCCTCTGGGCTGGAGGTCCAGCGTGGCAGCTCCAGGGTAGCCGCTCCTGCTGCTGTCTCGGGGCAGCCCCTGCCCTACTTCTCTGTGCACCTGGTCAGGGAGGCCAGGAGCTCCCAGCTTATCACAGGGTCCCCAGGCTGTCTGAGAATAAACTGGAGGGTTCAGCCTGGAGGAAGCCTCCTCCCCCTACTCCCCAGCTCCCTTTATTATCAGTGCCAGGCTGGTGGCATGTGTTCGTGTGGGGAGCTGGCAGGGGTGTTTCTGCTGTGGTGGCAACCAGGGCTGGCTCCGAGCACCAGCCCAGCAAGCAACTGCTTGGTGCCGCTGATGGCATGTCCGGGTCTTCGGCGGCGGGTCCCTCAGTCCCTCTCGGAGGGAAGGACCAGCAGTCGAATTGCTGCTGAAGCAGGGGCGGTAGAGCTGATCACAATCACGGCTTTTTTTCCCCTTTTTCCTGCTTAGGGCGCAAAAGCCCTGGAGCCGGCCCTGGTGGCAACAGCTGAGCTGGGCCCCAATCCAGCAAGGCTGCAGCCTGCATGGAATGCCCCCCAAAACTGCTGAGCCCAGCCTGGCCTGGCCCGGGAGGGTGCAGAGCTGCTGCTGCCCATGTCTGCAGGCATTCAGTGACCCTGCAGGGAGCCTTGGGCTCAGAGAGGGGAGTCCTGCCATGCTCATGCCAGTCGCCAGGTGCCAGAGTGGCTGGGGCTAGCTGATCAGTGCACTGGCCTTGCCCATGCCCCAGTGTTCCCCTGAGAGCCCTGGGACACAGGGCAGGTTGTGGGCTCCTAGCGGAGAGCCAGCAACCCTGGGCCAGCTTTTAAGGGTGACTCCCAGCTGAGACTGACCTGGGGTGTGTGAGAAAAGCGCACCAGGGCTGGGCTGGCAGGGGGCTGGGGGTCAGGATTGAGGGGCCCTGGCAGAGCCGGGGGTGGGGAGTCCAGGGCTGGGCTGGCAGGGGGGTGCAGGCAGGATTAAGGGTTCGGGGTGCGTGTGTGGAATCTTCCAGCAGCGTCACTGTCTCTCCATTTTGCAAATTCCCTTCCTGGCTATTTACAAGTAGCCACCCAGAAGCTGTTGGAATCTCTCAGTTCTGGGCACGAAGTTCTGAGTCGGGGCCATTTCCAAACTTTCTGGGGCCAAGCGGCTGTCGCCAGAGGTCGCCCTGAGAACAGCCGAGCGGCTTGGGGCTGGGCTGTGACTGGCTTATGGGGAGCCAGCTCTCCAGTTCTGTCCAGTGGTGCAAACAGGGGCACTGGGGGAGCAGCCGGGCGAGGGGCCTGTTGTCTCTTGCTAGCTTCATCCAGGCCACTTGTCTGTTTGAGCTTATGGGGTCAGGGTGAGGAGGAGGTGGCTGTGATCCTGGGCTGCAGAGGGTTCTGGCTCGCAGGAGGGGCGGCTGCTGTCTGGATGTGTCTGGAGCCATGTGGGTCAGTCGGGACCCACATGTGTGGCACAAACAGCCTGTGGGGGAAGTGCTGGCACGTCTCTGAGCTCCTGCTGGCTGCTGCCCCAGGCTCTCCTGGGGCTTGGCGGGCGCAGCGCAAGTGGGCCTGTGCCCGCTCCCCTCGGGGCTGTGGTTGCGGCGCTGTATGCTGGGGTTCTGGGGTTCCCCCAGCTGCCGCTTGCTCGGGAGCTGAGCCTGGTGCCCAGGCCACATGGTTCCCATTAGACGAGGGGCTCCTGGAAATGGCAGCAGGGAACGTCTCTGTTTACATGGCGAGATCCCAGGATCCTGGCTCCTCCCTGCTGTGCCTGCCCCTTCTGCCTGCAGGGTGGGAGCTGCTCCTGCCCCGGCTTGGTGACTCCTTCCCCCAGGTGCAGATCTGCAGGGCACTCCCCTGGCAGGGGGACTGGGGACAGGCCAGGGAGAAGGAGGCCTGGGCTCTGTTCCTGGACGTGCTGTGGATAATGGGGGTACCTGACCTGACCTTACCCCTGCTCAGGGGGCCTCAGGGGAGCTGTAGGGTCTCCACAGTGCTGGGGGCTGGGTTAGCTGTTGGGGTGCATGACACTGAGGAGGCCCGTGCACCCCCTTCCCAGCAGCATGGCTGGTTGCCCTGAGTAGAGCCATCTCCGCCCTCCCTCTAACCCCCCCACACGCTCCCCACTGCCGGGCCTCCCTGTCAGCACCAGGTCCCTGAGTCGCGGAAGCTGCACCTTGTGACTCTCACAGCTCAGGGGTTCATGGGGGGCTGGCTGCAGAGGAAGGGAGGGAGGGCAGGGGGGCCGTGCTGCATGGGGAAGGGGCATGATGATGGAGGGGCCAGGGCCAGCCCCTGCTCAGTTCCCTGATGGCTCCTCTCCGCAGGGGCAAGTTTGCGGTGGTGAAGAAGTGCCTGGAGAAGGCCACGGGCCGGGAGTTCGCAGCCAAGTTCCTGCGGAAGCGGCGCAAGGGCGAGGACTGCCGGCTCGACATCATCAACGAGATCGCCGTGCTGGAGCTGGCCGCCCGCAGCCCCCACGTGGTGGATCTGCACGAGGTCTACGAGACTCCTGCCGAGATCGTGCTGGTGCTGGAGTGGTGAGTGCCGGGCAGGGGCTCCTCGCTGCCATGGGCCTGGGCAGACGGGGCCCCCTCGCTCCTCGGCCCCACACTGAGCCCAGCGGGGTCCCCACACTGCCTCACCCCTTGGCTGGTCTCGGCCCCAGCCCCTCCATACACGCCCCTTGCTCTGCAGGGTGAAGGCTGCAGGCTGGGTCCTTTCCCTGGTCCAGCCAGTGGGGTCAGCAGGGGCAGGACCCTCTACAGAGAAGGGCATGGTCTCAAGTTGCAGTGGGGGAGGTCTAGGTTGGATATTAGGAAACACCATTTCCCTAGGAGGGTGGTGAAGCACTGGAAGGGTTACCTAGGGAGGTGGCAGAATCTCCATCCTTAGAGGTTTTTAAGGTCAGGCTTGACAAAGCCCTGGCTGGGATGATTTAGTTGGGAATTGGCCCTGCTTTGAGCAGGGGGTTGGACTAGATGCCTCCTGAGGTCCCTTCCAACCCTGAGATTCTGTGATTCTCCTTGGGGCTGCAGGGGAGTGTCTCTGATCAGGGCCCTGCAGCCTCCTGTGGCCTAGAAAGTGCTTTCCGGGGCTCTAGAACAGCCTGTCCATAGAGCGCGGACAGTGAGTACCTACGGGCTGTGCCAGGGCCTGTGTCAGGGCACCAGCTCCCTGCCCTGCCCAGCGCCTGCACTTGAAACCTGCTGCCTCGGCTGGCTGCATGGCTGGGGCTGAGCGCAGCAGGAAGTGACTTAACCAGAGCGTGTCTGAGAAACAGCCTCAGCCCCGTTTCTCAGCTCCCTTTCCGGGCAGCTGCTGAGCTTGGGGCCGCATCCTGCCCACACGGCTCCACCACAGGGCCCCAGCTGGATCCCCAGAGAGCACGGCTTCCTGTCTGGGGCCTCTCCACAAACCAGGCCAGGCTCCTTTACTGGGAAAGAGACTCAGGTGGTGCCGGGACAGTGACGTCAGGACGGGAGCGGCAGGAGAGAGAAGTGACGCTACAGGGACCCCCCCTGCACAGACCGCAGGGCTGAAGGGACCGTGGGGCTGACCATGGGGTGGGGACCCTGTGCTGCTGGAGGGGGAGGGCTGGTTCTAGGAGCCCAGCTGCCCCACTGCAGTGGGAAAGAAGCCTTCACTACTGGCAGGGCCTCTGGATGGGCCCTCCAAAGGCTGGTGGGGTGGGGCGCCAGCCCAGCCTGCCCGAGGGAGGAGGGAGAGCTCGGTCTTCACGGACCAAGGCCTGGGGGTATTCCTCACTCAGGCCGGGTCGGAACCAGTGACCCAGAGGTGCTGGGACACATAATGACACTCCTGAATCCCCCCTCGCTGGCCCTGGGACAAGCGGGAGGGGCTGGGCTGGCGCTGGCTGTTGCCGACATGGTGCCATGGGCACGTGAGGCAGGCTGGGCATCTGGGTAACCAGCACGTTGGGCGTGGATGCTACCCTGGACCCTTGTGCCAGTATAAACCCCAGCTAATTACACAGCCCTTGATGTGGTGCTGGCAGCAGGCACCTGACCAGACAGCTGGGGGACCCTATGAGACCTGGGCCTTCCTGGCAAAAACACCCCTCCTCGCTGGGCACGCGAGCGGAAACAGAAGCTTGCAGCCGCTCTGGGTTTTTTCGGAAAGCGCCTCGCTGGCCCTGTGGGTCTTGGGTCCCTTTGAAAGTCAGAGGGATTCTGCTCTCCCTTGGCCCCTGCCCACCGCCAGCGCGCTGGGTGGCTGCGAGGAAAGGCGCGTGGGTGGCTGTCTCTGAAACGCGACGCTAGCTCGGCGTTGAGTTCCCAGAAGCAGCTCATGGTTTTGTGCATGTTTTCTGTGCTCAGAGCGGGGCTGTCATCTGCTCTCGCTGTAACCACAGCGTGAGGTGAGCAATGCAAACCTGCCCGTCAGCATGCTCCCTCTGCTCCTACAGCAGTGCCGACGAGCCCTAGCCGAGATCAGGGCCCCATGGTGCACACATGCAGCACCTAGCACAGTCCCTGCCCCACAGGTTACAAGCTGAATAGACAAGACAAGGGTGGGAGAGGACCAGAGAGGGGAAGGGACAGGTCTAAGGTCCCACAGCAAGTCAGGAGTAGAACCCAGGTGTTCAGACACCCAGGCCAGGGCCCTCACCACTGGGCCTTGCTGCCTCTGATGTCACCTAGCGAGTCCCCCCAGACATGGGGAGCAGCTCAGCCTGGAGTGACCCCCTCTGTGGCCTGGCCCACACTGGGAATTGGCCCCAGTTCCTGCAGTCGCAGAACCCACGGCTCCCTGCCTGTGCCAGCTGCTATCACGCACACAAAGCCACTGCACTAGGGAGCCGGCCCCTTGCAGCCCAGGAAAGCCACGATCTGTCCCTTCCCTTCCCAGCATCAGGTGGGTGCCACGGGACGTGGCTACCTGCTAGCCTCCCCTGCTGGCTGAGCGTGGCACTGCAGGCACTCCCTGTCTCAGGTTCACTCCTCCAGCTGCCTCAGTCACAATTCAGTCCCCTTCCAGGGTAACAAACCTCCAAACAAAACCAAGGTGAATTCACCCCACTTGGGCTCCCTTCGGCTAGTCCCCTCAGAGTTACCTCACCGTCTCCAGAGTAGAGCCCTGCGTCCCACGCCCCTTCCCGGAGCCCCCGACAGCCCAGCCCAGCTGCTCTCTGTGGTTCCTCTATGCAAACTGAGGTCTCAGCCCCTGCGGGCCATCACCGCTCTGATCCCAGCCAGCTGGGGCCAGCAGCGAGCCCAGCTCCCTTTAAAGGGCCAGCCAGCCTGCGCTGGGGTTAGTGCCAGTGATGCACATTGTGAAGTCTGGGAAGAGGCTCCTGGGGTGGCAGGTCCGGGGATGGGCAAAAACCCACCTGTCTTGCTGAGGCACCTGGATTCGGGCCTGCTCTGAAGCCATATCCACCCCTTCATGCCCTCACTGGTCCTGTGGGTGCAGGCTCCCCAGAGAGGTTTCTGGCTCTCCCAGTTCCTGCAGGCCAGCCCCTGGCTCCCTCCTGGCCTGGGCACGCCTGGACCCGTTGCCAGGAGGCTGGGGAACAGCCCTATGGGCTTGGTGGCACAGAAACAGCCCCTGTGGCTCCTGGTTAATTGCTGGCAGAGGCTGGAGGGCATCCTGTGCAGAGCTGCGGAGACACCCCTGGCATGGAACCAGCCTGGCTGGCGCCCAGGAACGTGCAGCATCCTGGCTGCTTGGGGGCACCTAGGGGTCAGCAGCATGGGCATGAGCAGCTCCACGGGACGGTGCCGTGCACCCTGCACGCCCTGTTGGGGCTGGGCCCGGAGCCGGGCACTGGGACGGGCATGGCCCTGCCCTCTGGGTGCTGGGGCTGCGGTTACGTAACCAGCGAGGAACAGGCCAGGTGTTGGCACCAGCGGCTGGGCAGGAGAGTGACCTGCCAAGAGCTGTCTCCTGTGATCCCAGCGGGGACGGGGATGGGGCCCCAGGGTGGCTGTGCTGACGCAGGGAATGGGGGTGGAGCCCTTCCCTGAGGGGTCCCTGCCCACCGGCCCTTTGTGAAATGAGCAGGCAGTCCGGATGCCTGGGTTCGACTCCTGGCGCTGGAGGGGAGCGGCCAGGTCTAGAGATTAGCACCAGGGTGGAGGGGGAGGCTGGGAATCAGGTGGCAGAGCTAGGCCTGCACTGGGGAAAGAGGGGTTAGCGTGTGCTGGTGCTGGGGGGTTAGCATGTGCTGGGGGAGGGAGGTTGTTAGCGTGAGCTGGGGGGTTAGCGTGTCCTGGGGAGGGGGGTTAGCGTGCGCAGGTGCTCGTGGCTGCGGGGGGGCATTTGCCGGCAAGGCTCCGTCCCCGCTCACCTGCCGTCCCCACCCCCCCTTCAGCGCAGCTGGCGGGGAGATCTTCCAGCAATGCGTAGCAGAGCAGGATGAGGCCTTCACCGAGCAGGACGTGATCCGGCTGGTGCGGCAGATCCTGCGCGGCGTCGCCTTCCTGCACCAGCACAACGTCGTCCACCTGGACCTGAAGGTACCGGCGGGGCTGGGCTGTTACTGGGAGCAGAGTCTGTCGGGAGGGTGGGACGGGTGGACACAGCTCAGAAAGGGCTGGTTCCCCCAGGACTCCCGGAAACCCTCCTTGTCCCTGTGGTGGTGGAGTCCCTCCCACCCCCCATCGCTGCAGAGGGAGTGGAGCACCAGCCCAGCCCTGCCTTGCCCCAGCACCAGCGTCCCGGCCCTCCCCGCTCACACCTTGCCTCTGCCCGCAGCCCCAGAACATCCTCCTGACCAGCAGCAGCCCCCTGGGCGACATCCGCATCGTGGACTTCGGGCTATCGCGTCGGGTGGACGCCGTGCGGGAGGTGCGCGAGATTCTGGGCACGCCGGAGTATGTGGGTAGGTGGCACCGCGGCGGGTATCAGAGACCGGGGACAGGCTGGGGGGGGCACATCCTTGTTGGGCTGCAGACATTGGTCGTGACTCCACGGGAGTGAATCTGTCCCGAGCGCCTGGGTTCTGAGCCGTGGGCCCAAGGGCTCCAGCAGAGCCAGGGACTGGGCATGGGTCTCGCCCCCTCCCCGAGCCCGTTCAGACCTGTGCTGAGCTTGCTGCCCAGCTGCTGCCCCCTCCAGCACCCTCTGCTCCCACCGCCAACCTGGGCACCCTCTGCAGCCGGGGCGGAGGTTCTGGCACCGGCGGCAGGGCCCGTAACTCCCCTACGTTTCTCTTTGCAGCTCCCGAGGTCCTGAGCTATGAGCCCATCAGCACAGCCACCGACATGTGGTAGGTCTCTGGGGTCCCTCTGCCCTCCTCTAGGGGCAGGCGTCAGCTCTGGCCTATGCGGGGCAGTGGGGTCTGTCCTTTCTCCTGGGGCGTGGGGGCAGGGTAACGGTGTCACGGAGTCCCTGGGTGACACTCTGGATCTGCTCCCCACAAAGCCGGGCAGGACTTTGGGGAGCCTCCTCTCCCTCGGAGCAGACTGTCTGCAGGGCAAGACGCTCACACGGCTTCACCTCCTGGGTCTCTCCTTGGAGCATTCAGCGTCCTCTGCCCCTCAGTGTGCTTTCCCCAGCGAGTCGCCCCAGCGGGGTCCTGGGGAAGCCACAGAGTCCTGCACCCCCACTTTGCAGTCAGACGTGACTCTCAGCCAGCCAGTAAAACAGAGGTTTATTTGATGACAGGAACAGGGTCTAAAACAGAGCTTGTAGGTACAGCGAACGGGACCCCTCGGCCAGGTCCATTCTGGGGGGCAGTGAGCCAGACCCCCACGTCTGCCCTCACTCCTCGTCCCCAGCCAGCCCCAAACTGAAACCCCCTCCAGCCCCTCCTTCTCTGGGCTTTGTTCCTTTCCCGGGCCAGGAGGTCACTTGATTCCTTTGTTCTCCAACATCTTTAGCATCCCGTGGCAGGGGGGAAGAGCCCCGGGCCATCAGTTGCCAGGAGACAGATTGTTCGCCATTTATGTGCACTGGCCCTTTGTTCTGCAACAATCACACTCCCTTATCCCATCACCTAGAGACTTAAGAAATGCACAGGGGAAACTGAGGCACCCACACAGTAGTCAGAGGAAACATTAAGAACAGTCCCGTTTGTCACAAACGGCACATGGGAGGCTGGTGCAAAGAGGCAGGGGGTGGTGTTCCCTTGCTGCAGGTCACCAGGTAGCTGCAGCGTTTGCTCGCAGCGCGTCATCCGTGGAACTGAGTTCCTGCTTGTCCTGGCACGGGACACCCTGGGAGATGGGGCGAATGTCCCCTGCCCCTGCAGATACACTCTCCCCAGAAAGCGCTGTGCCCTGCCCCCAGCGTCCTTGGCCCTCACCCAGCTGCAGTAGAGGAAGGGGAGCCCACAGGGTGGGTGCAGTGCCCGCTCATGGCACAACCAATACTGCAGTTGAGAGCCACTGAGGGGGGTACAGGGCTACGTCCCCTCCATGCCCCCAGCATCAGCCCCCACAGGCCCTCTCCTGCTCTGGGAAGGAGTCTCAGCCCATGGTTGTGAACCTGCCAGTGTCCGGGAGAGGAGCAGGGGTGAAGCGGGGTCCTCAGGCTTCCCTGGACACAGGGGCCGGGCTCAGCCTGGGGAGGGGCTGAGAGGTGAGCACAGACTGAGTCTCATGGGTTTGGCCTTGCCTGCGGGGGGCTGTGCCTCCTCCCATCACTCACAGACCAGGCGGCTTGCACCGGTGGGAGCCAGGCCCTGGCCCGCTGGGCTCCCCGCTGGCTCTGACCCCAGGGGCTCTCCCCAGGAGCATCGGGGTGCTGACCTACGTCATGCTGACGGGCGAGTCGCCCTTCCTGGGTGACACCAAGCAGGAGACCTTCCTGAACATCTCCCAGGTGAACGTGCAGTTCCCGCCCGATGTCTTCCAGGGCATCTCGGACCAGGCCATCGACTTCATCCGCTCCCTGCTTGTCAAGAACCCCAGGTACCCGCTGCTACCCCCCGGCCTTGTCACACCAGCCTCGGGCATGTGGCGCCCGGCCCAGAGCCTCCCGCGCCTGGGAGATCGGCCCTGGAACTGGCCTCGCACGTGTCCTGGGGAGGGGGCTCGTCCCAGCTCCGCTGGCTGCCGGGGTGTCGCCCGATGTGAGCGCGGTGCGGGAGGAAGGCTGGACTCTCGGAGGTGGCCCTGGGGTGGCCATGCGGGAGGGGGGCAGTCGCAGGGGTAGGGCCGAGGACTCCCTGGCTGAGAGCACTAATCCCCTCTCTCCTGCCTGCAGGAAGCGAGCCAAGGCTGAGCAGTGCCTGCAGCACCCCTGGCTGGCCCTGGCCCCAGCCCCGGCCCCGGCGGTGGAGCTGGCGGCCCCAGTGCGGGCTGATCTGGAGCAGGCCCCGGTGAGCGAGGGCAGCAGTGGCCCTGAGGAGGACGAAGAGCTGGTGCTGGTGGCCTCCTACATGATGCCCTGCCCCTGCCGCCAGCTGAGGGGCCTGGAGGTGCGGGAGACGGAGCTGGCTGGGGTGCGGAAGCCGTTCCCAGCCCTGCAGGAGATCGCCCAGGAGCTGGTGTTCTGAGCCGGCCGCCCGCAACCCCTTTGCCTGCTGCCTTGGAGAGCAGCGCGGCGGACTTGCCACAGGCCTGCCGGGCACATTTCCAAGCCTGTCCCGGAGTCGGGGCCCCTGGATGCGAGAGGGACGGGCCCCCGGAGTGGGGGGCTCCCAGGGAGCAGGAGCAGCTTTGCCTCGGTCCTGGGGGAGCCAGTCGGGCACCCGGCTGCTCAGCCCTGCAGCCATGGCTCCTGTGTACATAGCACTGCAGGGGAGGACAGAGCCTGTCAGACGGGATAGGGTGGGTCACTGTAGGGGAGGGGAGCCCCCCAGTGTCAGTGATGGGGGACGGGAGCACCTGTTACCAGCGGGAGTTTGTTGGGGTATCACTGCCCCGCACAGCTGGACCAGGCAGTGGCTGAAGGAAGAGACTGAACCCCTGTGGCCTCTACAGGAGACAAACACCATGGAAAAGCCCTGGGGGTCACCCCAGAGCCCCACATTCAAACTGCAACCCGAAATCTGCAGCAGCTTCCCCCAGAGCAGCTGCCAGCGGGAGCACAGGGCCCAGCGGGGCAGAGGCTGCTCAGCTCGGAACCCGGGAAGCTCCATTTGGGGGCTGGCCCTGCCTGCGGTCACTGCGGCATAGGGATGCCCCCCTCCATCCTGTTGTGGGGCATGGAAGGGCCCCACTGCCTGGCCCAGCCCCACCCAGGCAGCTGACCCATGTTTTCCCTCTGGTTTCTGAATTAGCAAATTAGTTACTGGCCCATTTGGTCCGGGGGGAGGTGGAGGGCTGGCTGCACTGCCACACTGTGCTGGCCATGGGGCGAGGCCTGGGGAGGGCAAGGGGCGGATGGCACCAGGAGCTGGCAGTGCCACCAGATTTCTCTGATGGTCCAGGTGCCAATTGCAGGGTAAAGTGGAGCCGCCCCCGTTCTGCTGTGTTCACACCTTGGCATCAGGCTGCCAGGCAGGGACTCGAGGGGGAGCCCCAAACCAGGCACTCCTGCAGCGGGTGCCTGGCCCAGCAGATGGCGCCATTGGGTTCCCCCCAAGTGAAGCCCATGGGGCAGCCGCCGCGTCTGGCACTGGGCTTTGCGGCCGCCCCGGGAGGGACCGTGGCACCAGCTGCCACGTCTTTGCCTGGTTTTTTTGAACTAAAGGATTAAAGTTTATATCTATAAAAATGTTGGCTCCTCCCCAGGGGGTCCCCAGGGGCCTCGTGCCCCACATGGGCCCCACTCTCACCCAGACAGGCCCAGGGCCTAGCTCTCCTGCCCAGGGGCTGTGCTGCAGCCAGCAATGGCTAAGGCAGGCTGCCCAGGGGACACCTCTCCCCACCAGACAGGAGCCTGGGCTCCATGCAAGCAGCTTGGGCAAGGCACGGGTGCGGGGGTGGTGGCTGGGAGGAGCGGGTGTCCCAGGCCCCAGTGACCTGCTGCCTGGGGCCTCACACTTGCCGGCTTTGAAGTGAGCAGGTCACAGGGGCTCCCCGGCCTCTAAGGACTGAGGCCCCATCGGGGCTGCAGTTCCAGCCAGGCAAAGTTGCGGTGCGTAAGGCAGGTGCTGTGTCCCCAGTGTGACGAGCTCCCTGGAGAGATGGCAGAGCAGGTGGCAAGTGACTTTTAGCCCCCATTGCCCACATGGGGGGGCTGAGCCCTGCAGCTTCTAGCCTGCCGTGCCAAGCACCCAGCTCCCTGCCAGGGGCATGACAGCCCAGCGCCCTGACTACCTCGCAATCACACCTGGCCAGTCTGGTGCTGCTGGGCACAGGGGAGCTCAGCAGGGTTGGCTGCTCTGCCAGGCAGGCACCAGTTCACCCCCTTGCCCCGGGATGCACCCAGGAAATGCTGGGTGTCCCTCAGGACATGCACATGGCAGCGCATGGGGTGCCCCCATCTCAGCTGGCACTGGTGGGACATGGCCTGACTCATGCCCAGCCCTGCAGCTCTGCTTGTGGCTGCAGGAGCTGGGACCTAGGGCAGAAGGAGCAAACCCAGGTGCCCACCTCCCTGTCCTCCCTGGGGCTGGCTCTTGCCTCCAGCTCCTGGGAACAGGCGGAGGCTGAGCCCCCTACCCCCAGCTCGGTGGGCTTGCGCAGAGCAGCTTCATCAGGCTCTGCTCCCACATAAGCTGCAGTGAGAAGCCCTGCCCAGCCCAGGTAGGCAAGTCCTGCTAGCACCGAGTGCCTGCTGGGCAGCCCGTCTCCATGCACCCGCCTCATGCCAGGTACAGGCACCCAGCGCCCACAACACCCCTCCCCCAACAATCCAGGCAGCCAGCATGGGGGCAGTGCCCCACAGCACTCTCATGGCCACATGCCCTTGGTGACTGGCCAGTGCTTCTGCAACGCCTCCTGGGGGGGCTGCCACTGAGCACAGCGGCTCAGACCTGCTTTTGGGGGCTCCGCATGGCACCAATGGCCCCCGAGCACTACAGCTGTCCCTGGGGAGTGCCTGACTGTGGGAACCCTGCCCAGCCCCATGGGGCCCAGCCATGTGGCCACGAGCTAGTTGGATGCCTGCCCGCTCTGCCAGGAAGGCCGATGCTCAGAGAGCAGGCAGTCTGAGGCCCTCCAGCCCCCCGAGATTTAAAAATCCAAGTGTGCGAGGATGCCCCTGCTCCAGGGAGCCAGCCCCCAGGAGCTCCCAGCGGGTCTTCACTGTCCTGTCTCCTCTCCGCACCCCCATGCCCAGCCACGCCCTCGAGGCTTTGCCCAGCGCTGTCTGCCCTGGGCCTGAGTCCCAGCTCTTCCTGGGGCCATTTTCACCCCATCCCTGCCCTGCAGCCTTGGTGCTCCCACTTGGATCTGCCCCCTGTGTAAGCCCCTCAGGGCAGCTGCCCCTGCCTCTCCCACGGGGAGCTGGATCCCTGGGGGTGGGGCAGCTCTGCGCCCCAGGCCCCTTTGCCCAGCCCAGCCCCAGGCCCTGGCCTGCTCTTAAGAGGCTGCATCACTCCTGTCACCTAGCAAGCGCTCAGCGGTGCACGGGCCTGATCCCTGCGTGCCAGGCCAACAGCCCCTCGCACTCGTGCCTGGCCTAGCTCCATCCTGCTGCCAAGGCAGCCGCAGCCCCTGGCCCCAGCCGAGGCGAGGGGCTGCAGCCAGGGATCCCAGGGTGCTGGTGGGGCGTTAGCACTGCCGGTCGGTCGGTGCAGGCAGCCGGGCCTGGCGTCTGCGCCCGGAGCAGAGCTGGGCAGCAGAGGGCAGTGCAGCTCCAGGCTGGGATGGGGCACAGGCAGCTCCCCCCTCCTCTGCCCTGGGCATGTTCATGGGAACCTGCAGGGCCAGCATCACTCCAAGGGCAGAGCCGGTGCACGGGAGCCCAGCCCCACAACCCTCACTCCCCTGGCACCCAGCCCACCCCGCCCCCAGGGCAGGGGAATCACGGGCCCCAGGCAGGAGCTGGCACCGAGCTCTCTGGGCAGCCACTATTCCAGGGAGGATGCCAGGGCTGTGGCCATGCCTTGGCCCAGAGGAAAGGCCAGGCTCCCTGCTGTCTCCCTGCACAGAGCTCAGGGCTGTAGGTGCATGGGCAGCCGGGTGCCATGGGGTGGGCCAGGTAAGCAAGGGGGGATAGTGAGCAAAGCCCCAAACCTGTGCCTGTAGTTACAGCCTTCGTGGCTCTGAGCCACACACCTGCCTCCACCTCCTCCCTAGCTCAGGCCCTTTCTGTCCCCAGAGCCCAGGCTGCAAGGTGGGGTCCTGGCCCTGTCACTGGTTATCCCCATGGGCTCGAAGGCACTGCACCAGGTTGCCCCAGGTCTTGTCCCTCCCCCTCGCAGTGTGCCACCCCCCCAGCTGTGCCCAGCCCCCCAAGGGCAAGGAAAGGTGGATTGATCTGCCAGCCTCAGGAGCCTCCCTTCATCTCTGCCTTTAGCAGCTTTTGAAATGGGCCCCTGGGTGCAGCTGGGGAATAGGGGTGGGAAATGGGAGGGCAGTGGTTGAGATGCAGGAACCCTCCCTGCAGCCCAGTTAAGGGCTCCTGGGGCCTGTGGTACTGAGGGCAGGGTGAGGAGTGCACCCCCCTCCCCAGCATTAGTGGGGGCAGGGGTGAGGGGGGGTGTTGCCCATTGGGAGGAGTAGGGAGCAGGGCTGGAGGAGATGCCAGTGCCAGGGGTTGAGTGCAGGGGCGGCTCTAGGTATTTTGCTGCCCCAAGCACAGCAGGCGGGCTGCCTTCAACGGCTTGCCTGCGACCGCAGGACCAGCAGACCCTCCCCAGGCAAGTTGCCAAAGGCAGCCTGCCTGCCGCCCTCATGGCGACCGGCAGAGCGGCCCCCGTGGCTTGCCATCCCAAGCATGTGCTTGGCATGCTGGGGCCTGGAGCCGCCCCTGGGCAAGTGGCACTGTGCTCCAGGGAGGGGCCTGGGTGCAGCATGTCCTGCCAGGGGCGGTGAGCCCAGGGAACAGATACAGACTGTCCTGCTCTCTTCCCCAACCAGGCTCCTATTTCCCAACGTTGGGCTCCAGGCCAGGGGATTCCTCACAGGCCCAGGCTTTGGGCAGCGCCCGCAATGGGAGGAACACGACAAGGGGAGGCCTCAGGACGGAGCAGGGTTCGGAGCAATGGCAAAAGAGGCTGCTTTCACCCACAGCTCCTGGCCCCCCGGCAGTGACTTATGGGGCCACTCCCCCAGGTCCATTACCCAGGGGCCTGGCTAGAGCAGAGCTGCTGTGAGGTTAATACCACAGGCAGCATTCCCAGAATGGTGGGGCAGGAGCTAGAGAACTCCCCTAAGGAGGGGCCAGACGCACCCTGCCACCCCCCCGCAGCCGCTCCCACCATGCCCACCCCAGGGCAGCAGGGCGCTGTGTCTCCAGCTGTGCAGGCCTCAGGGCTGGCCGGGTGGATACTGGGGTCTCGCCCAGCCCAGAAAAGGGAAGGCACTGCCAGGGGCCAGGCCTAGACACACCTGTGGGCTCAGGCCCTGCCAGCGGAGGCTGTTTGAACACAGCTGGTGGAGCGGCCCCCCAATACGATCAGCAGTGGCCCTGCGGGGGGCTCAGCCTCTGGCTGTGTGGGGCCTGTGGTGCGAGGAACATGGCCCGAGGAAGGCGGGGCGACCATTAAAGACGGATGGGGGCATGCCCCAGGGTACAGGTTAATCTGGGAGCTCACAGCTGTGCTGCTCCTGCCTGCAGCCAGCAATCAGCTGCCAAGAGGGCTGGTGCCCCTCAGACAGCACTAAGGGGAGGGGGCAGGGCTCCGTGAGCAGGAAACAGCTGGAACAGAGTAAAATTAAGCAGGATCCTTCCCCGGGGAGCCAAGCACTGACCTGAGATCCAAGGAGATGGGTGAAAATCCCAGTTCCACGGGGCCAGCAAGCACCAGCCCCACACAGCCCCACACTCTGGTGCTGCTGCAGCAGGAGGGCGAAGTGGCCGATGCAGACAGGGCTAATCAGCCTAGGGGGAAACAAGTCCCCGGGGAGCAGCTTGCCCTGCTTTAGCCAACTCCCCCACTGGACAGCAGGGGTGGGGGCATGGCCAGGAGAGACCGGCTGGACAGCAGGGGTGGGGGCATGGCCAGGAGAGATGGGCTGGACTGCAGGCCAAAGGGGTGGCCAGGAGAGACCGGCTGGACAGGAGGCGTGGGGGCACGGCCAGGAGAGAGCGGCTGGCCTGCAGTTTTCTCAGCCACTGGCCACTGCAGGACCTGCTGGCTGTGGGACAAGAGGTGATGGGGCTGGGCTTGGAGCCCACAAGCCCAGAGAGAAGGAAACGCAAGAAACAGCAAACTTGGGGGGAGGTCAGGGCTGCCCCATGGTACCGATAGGGCACATCTGGCTGCAATAGCCCAGGGTGCACTCAAGACCGACTGACCAGTTCTGGGCAGAGCCCTGGCCAGAGGCTTCGCTCTGGCTTTCTGGACAGGCTGGCCAGGGGCAGAGATTCCTTGGCTCTAGCCCGCACTCAGCCCTGTCAGCACCCTGCCCTGGCACCAGCTGCGGCTCCAGCACCCCCAGCAGGGCACGGGAGGCGGATGCTGGCTCAGGAAGCCATCGCAGCAGCATAGGCAGCACGACTCTCCGGGCCCGGTTTCTGGGGCGGGTGTTCACTGTTAGAGAAGCAGCTGGCTGGTGGGTTTTGGCTCCCAAGGCTCCCCCTGCCATGCCTTAAGGGGAGTAACCCCCAGCGCTGAGATGCCAGCCAGCAATGGGCTCAGACTGCAGGCAACCCAAGGCCCTTCCGCAAGGTGAGCGCGGCCCAGCTCCCCTCAGGAGTCAGACAGTGAAGGGGGGCACAGACACTGACCGGCCCCTGCCCGTCATCAGACCTATCGCTCCAAAGCAGTGAGAGACTGGCACAGCGCTGGCGCCAGGCAGAGCTACAAAACCACCTGGGTACGTGGACCAGAGGCGTGAAAAGCTGACGCTGCTTGGAGGGGGATGCAGCAAGAGTGCAGGGGTCAGAGTTACCAGGAGGAAAGGATCTGGGCAGGGCCCTGCCGGTATCCTGGGCCAGGTGCACAGTGAGCGAGAAGCCCCTTTCCCAGCCCCATTCCAGAGCTCCCAGCTGCACCCCCTGGGCCAGACCCTCCGGGCTCACAACAGCCAATGGCCAGCCCAAGCTGCAGCATGTACTGGAAAGATCTCAGGCGACAGCAACACAAACCCAGGGCTCAGCACAACTCAGCCCTGCCCCTCCGTGGAATGCAATGCAGCCCTGCCAGACTGCACCAGGGGCTCAGGAGAGCCTGGAGGGGAAACAGCCCCTCCCAGCTGCCCTGTGCGCTGGGAGCCCCGATCAGCTCAGCAGCCCCAGCAGGGAGGCACTGGGCTCAGCCTAGAGAAGGATGCCCTTGCGGGGCTGGGGCCCATCTGCCCTTCGAGGAGAACAGAGGGAGCCACTAGCTGGAGCTCGAGTCAGCCCCAGGCCTGTTAAACACCAAACCCCACGAATCGCGTCCCAGCAGGATAGAAAAGTTGGCCTTTTGCCTCCCACAGCTAAAGGCTTGTTGGCAGGGGCTGGTCTCCCTGCCTAGCGACGGTTCAAATAGCCCCAAAAGCACTGGCTGGGGAGGGAGGGGCAGAGTGACACTGTGGAAGTGGCCGGGTCTAGAACAGGACTGACTAGTGCTGTTCCCTGCGCTGGGCCTGGCCCGAGGCAGATCACTGCTCTGCGAGCTCACGCTCTGGACTCCCAATTTGGGCACTGTTAGATGAGTGCCATTTTATTAAACAGCTTCATCTGTCGTACCAAGGGCCGGTGCAACCATTTAGGCGGACTAGGCGGTTGCTTAGGGCGCCGAGATTTGAGGGCGCCAAAAAGAGCCCCTAAATTTTTTTTTTAAAATGGTTGAGCAGCCACTGCTGCTGGGACAGAGAGGGAGTCTGAGCAGCCAGCGGCAGCCGGCAGCCCAGGGCGTCCCCCGGGTCAGGGCGCCGCCGCGGCAGCCGGCAGCCCAGGGCGTCCCCCGGGTCAGGGCGCCGCCGCGGCAGCCGGCAGCCCAGGGCGTCCCCCGGGTCAGGGCGCCGCCGCGGCAGCCGGCAGCCCAGGGCGTCCCCCGGGTCAGGGCGCCGCCGGAGGGGGCAGCAGGCAGCTCCTGTGGAGCTGCCGCAGTGGTGCCTGCAGGCGGTCCGGTGCTCCGCGGCTCGGGCGGAGCTGCCGGTTTTGCCTGCGGGCGGACGGTCGGCTGCTCGCACAGCTCCGGTGGACCTCTTGCAGACACCACTGCGGCAGCTCCACCGGAGCCGCGGGACCAGCGCATGGGGCGGCGAAATTGCCGTCCGCCTAGGGCGCTCAAAACCCTAGTGCCGGTCCTGGTCGTACCCCTCTTGGGTTCCATCGCTCACTGCGGGATGGAGGCAGCGCTACCCAACTGACCCTAACCTGGCCCAATGAGTGCCTCCGGCCTCTGCCCCCAATGCCCGGCTAGGCTCCAGGCTGAGAGGAACCGGAAGGCCCTGCCTCAGAACCAGTCGCTGGAAGGAATAGCTGCAGACAGCTCAGGTTACACACAACTCCAACCATGTAATGTGTGGGGTGCGTCACAACAAAGCCAGCAGGGTAGTTAAGTGTTACTGCTTCGGCTGCACACCAGACTTCATTTCACCTTACACTTCGCACAAGACAGGATTGTAAACACAGTGATATCAACATGTAAACAGAACTCGGCTCAATTACTGCAAATCCCCACACGTGTCCCACACGGGATAGTTACACAGGCTTGGCTAGAAACACCCGCCTGTACCTGTCTGCCCCACCCAGCCTCACTCAGACATTCGGGCTGTTCCTTTTAGTGCTTGCTGTGAACTTTCCTCACACCACGTTGGAGAATCCTGCATTTCATGCCATTTTCCCATTGGATGGCCAGTTCTAAATGATCCAGGCACGATCTCACCCCCCGCCCCTTACAGTGCATCTATTTCAGCAGACTGTGCCACCCAGAGGGCTTAAACACACATCTCCACTCCCGAGGCTATTTCCAACAGGGAAGGCAAGCAACTAGTCACACCCCACACACGGGAACAGGCACCTGCCGCCCTCCGAGCGACTATATTTAAATCCTGTTCCCACAGAGGCCATTGCAATGGGTCCCAGACTTTGCCCCTTCACAAGGTGACTCTTTGGATAGGACAAGTGCAGCTGTCAGGTCAGACAGCATAACATTGGCCGTGCCTGGGAGGTTCTCTGGGGCAATTATCTGCCATCTAACACTTGATCCGATGTCAGACTGTGTGGTAGTTACTTAGCACGACCAACCCTCAGAGTCCCTGGAATATCGGCTTTTACTAACTCCGGGTGCACAACTGACAGCCCGGAGCCCATCTTTCAGCCACACCAATCCAGCAGGGAATGCAATGCCCATGTCCTGAAGAGTGGCTCCTACCACTCCCCTCCACTCCATTGGGAGGGAAAGAATGTGGAGTTTCACATGGGTCTGGTATCAGTACCAGCCACTCCTGCACTTGGTGTCCAAGTCCCAGGGACAGTATCAACAGCCCAGGCCGAGGGGCAGAATGATGAACAACGGAATTTTTGGAACACGCTCCTTGGTTGCATGATTACTAAGAATAGGCCAGCGTTGGCAGACAGAAAGAGAAAGCCACAATTGCAATGGAGCCTCTGAGACCAGAAGAAGTGACAGGTTCCACGATAGCAGATGCAGTTATCTGTGCACACGTACACGTGTGACAGAGAAGGGAGAGAAACACCTTCATGACTACCGGCTGCAGCTCCCGTAGGGACCAAATAAATGCCCAGGATGTCCTGCTTCCACCACTCCGGTCCATTATGGACTGACGACAGCCCAGCCCTCCCACACCACACGGACCGTCCCCAGTTCAAAGCAGGACCCTGGCACTGATCTAGTCACAAGGTCTCTGAATTCAGGGCCTTACTCTCTGGGTCAGCCAGAACTGGGAATTTTGTGGAGGTCCAGCGTTCGGCCCTTGAGGGAACTGAATAGCCCAAAGACCCTGCCCAGTTCTTCACTTTGCAAACAGCCCAAACAGCACTGACTGATTCTGTGGGGAAGGTCACTGACCCCAGTCCCAGAGAGGAAACAGAAAACACTCCCTGCCCCACTGCACCAGCCCTGGGTTTGTTTCGCTTGCGTGCCTGGGGCACATGTGGATCTGGGCTGTTGGAGAGTTGCGGGAAAGCAGGTAAGTTCTCTTTGCACAGACAGCAGGGCAGACAAACTGCAGCCCCCATGACAACACAAACGTGCAGGCTGCAGGGTCAGGCTGTGCCAGGGTAAGCCGGTCTCTGCTGGCAGGCTCTGCATCATGCTCCCCAGGTTACAGTGGAGCATGGATGCTCGGTGCTGTTTTAGGTAAGTTCGGTGCAGACCATGGTGGGCACATGTCTGTGTCGAGTTTGAGAAATGCTGGGCCATCGCTGAGGAAACAAGAGACCTGGCTCAACGGGCTGAGAGTACAGGCAGGGCTGGAAAGTGTGAGTGGACCCTTCCACAAAGTGTGCCAGAACCCATCCACCCAGCTCCCCCAGCACCAGGCAGTGGGAAAGAATGCTGCAGGCTAGAAATTGCAACTGAAGATGGAAGGAGGCTACAGCCGAGGGAGGGAAGTGTGCTCTGTTGTCCCCGGCTCCCTGAGCTAGGGCGCACGCAGCAGTATGGTGTGAGGAGAGCACCATTCACAAGAACACCTCACTCAAGCAAAGTAAGAATACTGCATGTGTGGAAGCAATAGGGACTGCTCTGGGTTGCACATAGCCCCAGCTTTCCTCAAGACCCCTCTGTGCATCAGCGGATCTCAGTTTGTTTAAACAGAGGCAGCAAAGACATCAGACTCTTCCCTCTAAATGCTTCCCTCAGATTAGCTGGGCTACAGGCAGGCCGAAGTTTGCACATCCTGTTCCTTATGCAATAGGAGGCTGTATTTTCCCTACAGTGCTTTACGGGAATCTGCCAAGGAGCTACTTACTGTACAATATCATAAACCGATACATGATTAAATACACCAAGTCCAGACAATTCCTATGCAACCCCCACTGTAAACACGTCCAGCACTGAACAAGCTGTTTGCTTAGGGCGGAAAGGAGTGACTCTGAAGCAATGCCAGCTAAGCCTGCTACAGGACATCACAGCTCTCCACTTAACAGCCTCAGACAGATACTTCGGGCGCTGCAGAAGAAGTTATTTTCTCAGAAGCAGCACATCATGGCAGGGGAGCTACACACAACTTCACAACACAAACACACAGGGGACAAGGGCTAACCACAGCACAACACACCAGCATTTGAGTCTAACACTGCTCAGTTAGGCTGAGGGAGAGGGTCTAATCATCCAATTTTCCTTCACGGATGTTGTCAAATGAGAACGGGAGAAACTTGAATCCAGTGCCACTGTAGAACTTATTCTGGAACTCAACCCTGCAAAAGAGACAGAGAAAGAATGATCAGCAGCAGCTACTTACAGTGTCAGAAGCTAAGTGGGGACTGCCTACCACCTCATTAAATCTGCACATTAGGACAGGCAGATGAAATGAAGCTTTCAGCAGGAGGGTAGGGATCAGGACCCAACTGAACTATTATAGATTTCTCCTCTCCCCCAGCTCCTGGGCAGAAGGGAGAAAAAACTGTCAAAATGCTGCTTTCACGGAGAAAGATCAATTTTACACAAGCAACAAACATGGAGAGAAATCCATGAAGCTGGTGTCACATGGAACTATTTAGATGACAACGAAAGGAACACGTGTCTCCTACACGATATTGTTTCTAAAAAAAAAAATCACATTCTACAGATTACATTTATACACACCCTGATCTCATGGTCTTATGCTGGGGCTTCCCATGGTAAAAAGACAACCCTCAAACCCCACCAGAACGTTGAAAGAACAAACAAGTGAAAACCATCAGCAGTATACGTTTGCATTTCCCTCGTGCTGGGGGCTGTAAGAATGCCTGCTGTCCTCGTCTCTCATTGCATTTTTCTTGAAAAATTAAAGATTGCCTCTGAGTGTTGGTTCAATCTAGAGACCCGCTCTGCTCCAGCCCTTGGGAAGGGCCAGGATGGTTCTCTGCAGAAGATTCTTGAGGGCTTTGCCCAGTTACGCTTTAAAACATCCCGTGCAACTGAGTTTCCACCAACATACCTTGGAAAACTGATAGACACGTCATTAGGACATTATCCCCAGACAAAACTTCCCTCCTCGCACCCTTTGCCCGCATTGGATGGAGCCTTGCACCCAGGGGGAGCCTGCTGTAGGGTCAGGGCCTTAGATCAAGCCTGGCACAATGGGGCTCTGATCTCAGTTGGGGCTTGGAGGTGTTTTGACCTGAACTAGTGGTTTTCTCAGAAATCGGATCTAGACCTGCCCAATTCTCCGTAAGCTGCAAGTCGTTGTATTGGGAGCCCTCGTAAGCTTCAGGCACAGTTATCACTGGAGGTTCTGACACTGTTCCCAGCAGGTTATAAAATAAAGCCATGCTCAGTGAAATGGCCTTTCCAGGCTCTGACACCCTCCCGGAGCATTTGGTCTCCCACAGATTGATGCCAACATGCTGTAATGCCAGTAAGTCCACATGATCAATGGTGGCTCTTGCTAAAGTCAGGATTATTTCAAAACGGTACAAAAGGGGACAGGAATATTACACAGTCCCCTTCTCCCCCAGGCTACAGAAAATGTGCTACAGCGAATGAAACACTTCATGTTTGAACTTTTCTTATTAAATACTTTAGAAAATGCGGGGGGAGGGAGAGGGAAGTTCTAGAGCCCCCTCAGTCAGTCGTCTGTGTTTAGCTGTTGAAGCACATTTTCCCTGTCCCTCACAGGGTGCTCCTGGAGAAACAGAGATATACACGTTATCTCAGAACCTCAGCAGTAACTTCGCTTTTTCGTTTGTTTTCCCTAATAAATAAAATTGGAAAGGAATGACCCTGGACAGCTGCCTGAGGGTCAAAACACTGCCAAATATGGAAAGAAAACCCATGATTCATAATGAAAACAAGTGCAGTGTTTCTGTGTGTCCCATGAGAAACACTTTCCATTCTCCTGTCCACTGGAACCAAATTGGCACTCTGAGGAATCAGCTGACTCTCTCAGGAGCTCTAGCAGAATAATTTTTCAGCATTATTTTAGGACACATTTTACATGATGAATATTTTTAAATGGAATAAACTGAAAAATGTCACAAGGACACTGGGAACATTCTTTGGAAAGCGACCAAATTCTAAAAGTCCTGAGCGACTACCACGATACAGCTCACAAAGTCACTGACGGCCTAGTCTGCAAAGATGACTCTCCTGACAAACACTTTACTGATCGATTCTCCTGTCTGCATGTGCACACAGGGGCAGAGTTCCCTGCTAAGGAATCTCTGGGATGAGCAGCAGTTTCCGCGTGGGAGTGAAAGCTTCGTTGCCAAGGTCCTCGGGTTTTACAGGAACCCTGCCAATAAGCACCCTGTGACTAATTCCTATTCTGGAAGCACGGGGAAATAAGAGGGAGAGGGGTGAGCATTTGGGTCCCACAGAGAATCACAAGTAGATGAAATTGTAACCATGACTGCTAATCTTTCTGATCCCCCTGCTCAGGCAGCTCCTATCAGGCATGCACAAAGTCCTTCTCACCACCTCAGGTACCCTGAGTCTAAGAGAAGCTGCTGCAGCACAGGAATAGCGGGTGAAGTAGATGGGGATACCAGGTCCCTTTCATTTAACAGAACTCCAAAGCTGAACGAAAGAAAGTTCCTGACATGCTTCTTTGCATTTGCTCCCAGGAAGGGCCAGAGCACACAGCTCTGCTTTGCAGCAGTGGATGCCTGCTGCTCCCGGGTGTGCTTGCATAACTTTGTAGAGTGTCTCTTGTTTCTGATCAAGCGCCATGCAAGAATTCACTAAATCATTAGCTCTGCACTTCAAGTAAACAGGGACTTTTTCGGTTTGCACCAAAGCCCCAGGACTTTCCATGTCAGTTTTCATATTAACAGGCCTCTCCAACCAACTGCTCGTTGGCACAGCACGAGATCCCCAGGAACTGCAGGGTCACAGGTAAAGTACTTTCCCCAACCTGAGATCATCTACAAAGGCGTTTTGTTAAGCCATGAAGTCAAATTTTTATGCTTGTGTATAAGCTGCATCCTAGCACCTAAGTGTGCTGAAGTGTTGATTTAGGAACCTAATTCAGGGCCTGCCCTTGAAAGAGGCGCCTGCTTTGGTCTGAAGTCAAGTGGCCCTTGCCTGTGGTTAGATTAGTCAGGATTATTCGGCCAGGCTTTATCTTCAGCATGGCTGACCACCCTTCCTGCACATAAGCAAAATGGCGATACCCTTTTAAAGCCATTGCACGCAGCTTATGGTCACGAGATTTGCCTGGAGCTCAGGGCCTTTTACAAAACTCAAAACAACAAATAGTTGTTGAGCTGGGTCTCACTACACCCACGTCTGCCCACTGGATTCCAAGCCAAGTATGACTCGAAGCCCATCCATGCCTCCTGGAAAGTAATATTCCCTCTCTGGTGATGAAACACCAAGAGCTTTGCAGGGCAGTCGGTGTGTGCCTGCCCATCCGTCCCAACCTCAGTTCTCAGTTTACAGCTCAGAACAGCTGGCCACAAAGCAGCACATACATATTCCTTTTCATTTCTTTTACACAGCTGTCTGCGGCTCACCAGTCTATTCTGACATCTCCATCCATCCAAAACTGTGACCCTCCCCCACGGGGGCCCCTCCATTTGGAGCGATCCAGACATTGTGAGACTTAGAAGCAATTAATGCTTCACGGCCAAAAGGGATATTTAAGATCCATGTCACTGTCCTCCAATGGGTGAGCAACAGCACATTCTATGAGCATTTGTGAATCAGTGGCACACAGCTCAGGCAACACAGAGCACAAAAAAAATCCTCTCCACATGCCTGGAAGATAAGCACCCTGAGCTGCAAGCATCTGCCATTCGGGTTGTCTTATATACTCAGAAAAAAAGAAAAATACACACTTGGTGAACAAAACCTTCCCAAAAATTCGGCAACAGCTGCCAAAATGACATAATTCACTATAAACTAGCTGACCTTCCTCAACTTGGACTAGGGCCGGGTTCTCAAACTGGGGGTCGGGACCCCTCAGGGAGTCGTGAAGTCATTACATGGGGGAGTCACGAGCTGTCAGCCTCCACCCCGAACCCCGCTTTGCCTCCAGCATTTATAATGGTGTTAAATATATTTTAAAAAAGTGTTTTTAATTGATAAGGGGGGGGTCACACTCAGAGCCTTGCTGTGAGAAAGGGGTCACCAATACAAATGTTTGAGAACCACTGGGCTAGAGTATTGCTGGGGTGATGGAAATGGGTCTGGGACTCCAGCATGGAAATGAATTGGAATCAGCTGCTCAGGCAGTGCCTGGTCATTTTACTGAGTTCCTGCAGCACCAACAATTAGGCAGGTTAAATATCGCTCAGAGTAAAAGTCTGCACAGCTGACTCCATCTTTAATCAAGTTTCCTACAATAGTTGCAAGGACGTGGAACCTCCCTGTTCTGTAACTTTAACAATACATCTAATACATTTGAGATGGGGTGCAGATGCGTGGCAGCTGGTTAACGGATGAGGTGTGCCATCCACAGGGTGCTGCATGGGATTAATTCACTGGAGTCAGGGATGGGTAACAGGCTGGGAAAAATGGATGCTTGAGTGACCTAAGCCAAGTCCGAATTGCATGGTTCCCCTGGAAAATTAGCAGGTTGCAATCCATTAGTTCTAGTGCTTCCCACACCCTCAGCCTGAAGCTGACAGCATGGCTGCTGAGATAATCCTCTCCCCTGCAACAAATGCCAAGCCAAACTTTCAACACCCCGCCTCCACAGCTGACCTGACTTCTCCTTCTATCTGAGACATGCTGCTACCCATCCATTCCACACTGAACCCAAGGAGTGCTCCTAACCCTGGTTAACAGGGAGCTTCCACACATCCCTCCCAACTGGAACACACCAGCATCCTTCAGTGACTTCCTGGCCTACTCCACAGCCACCCCTGGCATTTTAATGGGTGGGAAGGGGAAGCTCTCATTTAGCAAGGCTAATTTATAAATGCCAGGTCCATGGGGGTTGGCTGATCACAGGCCTCTGTCACTAGATAAGCTCTGTCTCTCTCCAAGGTTTAGGAATAGGGCTTTCAAGGAAGTGAACAACATGCCCGGCTGGGTTTAAACCAAACAGAGATGCCACAAATTGTATTAATGAAAAGCAAATACAGATATAAAAGAGATATTTAAAACAAGCATCCAAAGTTACTAGCCAAAGGGAAATAAAAGTTATAGCCTGCATTTTCAAAACAGCTGAGTCAGCAGCTTTTCATGTTGCAACGAAGATCTCCTAATCATAGAATCTCAGGGTTGGAAGAGACCTCAGGAGGTATCTGATCCTGCTTTGAGCAGGGGGTTTGACTAATCCCCAACTAAATCATCCCAGGCAGGGATTTGTCAAGCCTCACCTTAAAAACCTCTACGGAAGGAGATTCCACCACCTCCTAGGTAACCCATTCCAGTGCTTCACCACCCTCCTAGTGAAAAAAAGTTTTTCCTAATATCCAACCTAAACCTCCCCACTGCAACTTGAGACCATTACTCCTTGTTCTGTCATCTGCTACCACTGAGAACAGTCCAGATCCATCCTCTTTGGAACCCCCTTTCAGGTAGTTGAAAGCAGCTATAAAATCTGTCCCCATTCTTCTCTTCTGCAGACTAAACAATCCCAGTTCCCTCAGCCTCTCCTCATAAGTCATGTGCTCCAGCTCCCTAATCATTTTTGTTGCCCTCCGCTGGACTCTTCCCAATTTTTCCACATCCTTCTTGTAGTTTGGGGCCCAAAACTGGACACAGTACTCCAGATGAGGCCTGACCAATGTCGAGTAGAGGGGAATGATCATATCCCTCGATCTGCTGGCAATGCCCCTGCTTATACAGCCCAAAATGCTGTTAGTCCTCCTGGCTACAAGGGCACACTGTTGACTCATATCCAGCTTCTCGTCCACTGTAATCCCCAGGCCCTTGTCTGCAGAACTGCTGCCTAGCCACTCAGTCCCTAGTCTGTAGCAGTGCATGGGATTCTTCGGTCCTAAGTGCAGGACTCTGTACTCGTCCTCGCTGAACTCATCACATTTCTTTTGGACCAATCCTCCAATTTGTCTCGGTCTCTCTGTATCCTATCCCTACCCTCCACCGTAGGGATAGGATACAGGGGGAACTAAAGATGTGCAAGGATGATATCACTGCCAAAGTTTGGGAGCTTTATTGTTTCAACAGATAGTTAAACATTAGTCAAAAACATAGTCCAGGTTACTGATGGAGGAATCTGTATTTTCTGAAAAAGTACAAAATAAATCTTCTCCAACTGGGCGTGACAGGCAGACCTCACATTAATCTGTTTTTCCACAGCAAGGCATATGTTAAATGACTTCTCTATTCCATGAAGACTGAATGACCCACCCACCAGACAAAATTCCAGATATGTGACTCCTCTTCCCCAGCTACACACAGCCAACTAATCTGACACAAAGCTCTTACAGAGCCGTTCCTTTGAGTTTCCCTGTTAGAAAAGACAGCACTGGAAGTGGGTGGATTTAATGGTTAGACTACAAAGGAACACTCATAGATTATTTGGAGACCAAGAAACTTATGACTGTTCCACAGGGATGAGAGTAACCCAAGTGACAGTCTCAGTATAGTACTTGAGATCTCATTTTATCTTGCTAAATTGCTTTTCCCATCGTCAAACTTTTACGAGCAGATTTGCTCTTACGGAGTTTACAGGTTTAAGGCACTTATGTTTAGGGGAAATACGACTTCACTCCAGAAGTTTCCTAGTAAATACTCTGCAGTTGTTCTACACAACAACTGTGTTCCATGTTGTTATGGCCATTTCTTGGCTCAAGAAGCCCCACTGTCTCCTCTCAGCTTGTCTCCTACTGGGATGGGGCCACTTTCCCTGCAGTGTTTCCATGAGCTTAATATTTTTTAAAAATTGTACTTAAAAACTAGGCATAGCGCAAAGCTCCATTTCAGCTACGTTGTGGACAATATAAATCACACCTGGTCTGACCCACTGATTGCAGGGGGCTTTCAATCAGGCCTTACCTGCGTGCGCTCCGGGCATACATACAGAGGCTATGACTGTTCAGCAGAAGGGGTGTCCATTTTAAAATATACCTGCTTCGCTTATTTCAGTCCATACTTTCAGAGTATTTTTCTTGTGAAAAATCAGTTTTTTTTAATTTTGAAGGAAAAAATTGTAAAGATTTTTTAAATAATCTACCACCTCTGTGCAAATGTGTGACCGAACGTTACAGCTCAGAGAGGAGACTTGGGCCTGCTGCTAATTCAAAGATGCAGTTAAACATCTGAAGAGTCAGAACATCGTGTACAAGCTAACGCTCTGTTCACCGTCTGGCCCTGTCTGCTGAGAACTCACTACAGTGGGTGCAAGATCAAAGTTCTTTTCACTGGACTTTGCTGCTACATATTGTCAGTGACCGTTGTGTGAGGACAAGGAACACCAGCTAGAAGCAATGGGCTCTAACGTAACCAATGTGAAATTTTCTAGGCTGGATGCCAGGAAAAACAGAAGCGCCATCCAACAACCATTTTCAGGAGTTGCAGACAAGTGTAGCAGAGATCCCCTCCCTACACAAGATGGCTACGCTTTAGAATTCATGTATGAATCATGACTGTGTGGTTTGAATTCTGAAGATCCCTGAACACACTGGAAGGCTTCAATATGCACCTGGAGACTGTGCCATTAGGGGGTGCAAAAGGACTAAGTTTTCATCCCAAAAAGATATCAGAGGAAGTCCCAAAAGCTGCAGTCGTCATTACCATCACATTTGATTTCTTACTGGAAAAAAATTAAAATAAAAAAAAAGACTTCAAACAGTTTTATTTCTTCTCCCTGTCTCGAAGACACACTGGGTTTGGCTTTCCAGCCACAGGACTGCCAAGGTACCCAGGGTAGAAAAAGTGGTGCTATGTTAGGTGCTCCTTGCAAATAAAAGAAGATCCTCGTGCTCTTATTTTCAGACTGTAAGTGCCACATTTCACAAAGAAAACGGACAGAACCGCAAGCAGGTGAGCTCGGAGCAGGACCAAACACGGCACAAGCTACATTCGCAACTTCGCTTCCTTCTTTTGGCCAACCATGAAAAACTCAGAATTGATGCAATAAATTACTGCAGGGGATGGGAGAGGAGGAGAGAGTTACTCACAGGCTCTCCTGTCTAGTTCTAGGTGTAGCTTGAGGGGAACCCAAACGCTAGCTCTATCAATTCCTGTTTTTGTCTTGTCCCTTTGATCACACCAGAGAGAGCCAGTCACACTGGAAGTCCAAGGGCAATAAGTGCTCTTTAAAAACAGGGACAAGGAACTCCCTCCACCCAGGTCCAGAGTGAAAGTGATTATGCTCCACTGAGTAATCTCACTTCTCTTCACTTATTGACTCCCTGAATATACACAATCTGAACTGCTAATAAAGAGCAGCGGCGAATGTGTCTTCTCTAGACGCACAGAAGGGTAACATTAAGGCTTTGTCTACACTGCACTTTCGTCAGTAAAACTCAGTTGTTCAGGTGTGAACCTCCCACCCCCTCAAAAAACACAAAAAGACAAGTTTTACTGCCGAAAAGCGCTGGTGTGAACAGTGCTTTGTCGGCGGGAGAGCCTCTGGTGCAGGTGGATTTATTTTGTTGTTGGGAGAGCTCTCTCCTGCTGACAAAGTGGCTACACTGCACACCTTTTAGCAGCTGTGTCACTAAAAGGTGCGTAGGGCAGACACAGCCTTTCTATGTTCTGAGCAAGTTAAATGTAAGGAAGGGTGTGACATAAAGAACAATGGACAAGTCATTTGGTAGCTAAACAGAGGAAACAGCAAAGAGAAACTGGGTACACTGGCTGTATAAAATCTAGTTACTGGATTGAACCAATGACCTACAGCTCAGAGAGCTCCTAACATTAGATTTAAAAAATTTGAGTTGAGTTCCAGGAAGAAAGTTTTGTAGTTCCAGATTCTGCCTTGAAAGCCACAAGGCAGCAAGACAGCACAGTCAACACACCGAATGTAAGAATAAACTTTCTTAAGACAGCCAGGCCCAGTTTAAAGAGCTACTGCACTGCCCATTAAAATGGGTGAAGAAGCAAATCTGCAGTCAGGGCTGACTGTGACCCACCATTGTCATTTGTTGCTGGGAGTAAGGTGTATATCTACGATAACCACCACCAAGCTCCTGAAAGAGAAACCCCTCCAGGTTCTCCCGCTGCAATCCTCTGCATCTGTTAACTGCTACAAAGGGATCAGTAACAGCCTTCTTCATCCCACCTGCTCGCACTGGCTGCTGTGTAAGCAGGGCTTTCTTTCACTTTAAGCTGAACGGAAAGGCACATAACGAGTTACTCAAAGAATCAGGGTTTCAGCCGTGACCTCTGCCCAGACCACTGGCTTAATCTCTCCTATCTCAAAACACAGCTGTCCTTTCTGGAAACAAGTCTACTTCTCTTGCAGAAGAAAGGGCCAATACAGATAGTTCTCCTGACCCCAGCACAAGATCTGGATAACCAGATCTTGATAATGATCCCCTCAGGCTGAGGTGTAACTGCTATTGTTCTGTTTTCCTGAGAAAAAGGATGGACTAACGATATTGCTGGCCGCACATGGAACTGCAGTTATCAATCACGATGTAACAACATTAAGGAGACAAGAGAAACAAATGCCATTATCAGGCAACACAGAGAAACTGCTGAAGGGCCCAAACGTTCCATACCTCAACAAGGCTGCCAAGAAAGGTTTAGCTGGTTTCAGTGGAACTTCTGTGTGGCATAGAACGGTTATGCCAGCTACTTTGCAGTAATGCCTAGTGACTTAACTGTAGAAGATGGGAGTGAGGACTATTACTGGCACCACCAAAGCAGAAAATAAGGTTCCTAGCCTCCATGAGGTTTGAAAACCCTCTTGCTGCTAGTCTGCCACTGTAGAACAAGCACTTAGTTTAGTTACATTCAGTACTATTATGCACACAATGTCCCAGCAGCACCAGACAACGCCGGTTTCAGCACATCATTACCAACTCTGAATTTTATAACTGAAGCCTAAACTTTGCTTGGGTGGGGTGGGAAGGGAAGTGTATATAGCTTCTTAGGAGATAGCATTCATGGCGGCGGTGAATCATCAGTAATCATCTTGCTTATAGCAGCTTTAAAACCACTACGTTCTAGGAAACTTACCAGTGCAAACGGAGCGCATGAAGGAACGCCGACAGGCCCTCCATGATCAGAAGGATTGCCACAGTCAAGGTAGCGAAAGCAACAAATATGAAGAACAAAGCAAAACCTCCAGCCAAACTTCTCACACTGAGGCCGAAGTGGATCACCATAGTCCAGAGCACCTCGGAAAGCTCTGCAGGAAGAAGGGCGGGAAGAATGCTGCTTATTTCAGGGTGGTTGTGAAGGGAAGTTTCATTTCATAGAGAGTGGGCTTTAGGTAACATTCCGAAATAACCGTTCCCACCCCGCTGGGACGTTTCTAGCACTGCAGGAGCCGGAAGGATGCTTCCACTTGAACAGGAAGTGCCTGCAGCCGGGTAACTCAGGACCTGAACTCCAATTCCCGGCACAGGCTGCAAGGCCAGAGCTGCCACTTGCCCAGTGCTTTAAATTCCACCCACCCCTCCTGAGCCCAGGATGCTCTTCATAACCACAGCTTGCACACGCAGACTCTGGGCAGCGACCACTCCTGCCTCTTACTACAGATACAGTCACCCACACAAGAATGGAGCAACCCTGCATCTGCCGCACTACATGAGAGCAGCAGGGAACTTACCAATTAAACTTGACCAAGGACATTTTTTGGTAGGCTGAACAATTTTGGTCTATGAAATTAACACATGAAACTGATTCTTCACACACAGACCATATCACAGGTTGGTCAAAGCACAGCCCATGAGCCAAAGGTGGCGGCATGGAGATCTGCAATGGATTCCTCATCCAGCGTGCAATACTTCATCCTGGGCTTTGTACTCTAAAGAGGTTGCAACTCTGCGTTAAAATGTGAAGGAAGCTGCAATCTGCTCCATTTTATGCAGATTCCTTTGGGCTCCTGACAAGTTATTACTGCAGCCTCCACCACTGAACTCAATTTGGGTGCCATTGTCACAAGTGCCACCAGTCTATACACACTCTGACACACCAAGGTTCAATGACAAGCGAAGGCTAAAATCCTGATTACCCCAGTCAATAACGCCCGCCAACCATGAGCCCAGCACAGCCTGACCCTATCACACTGACCAAACGCACTCCTGTAGTCACACCCTCCATACTAGTGTAATCATCTTTGTACAAAATATGCCTTGTGAGGTATCATTTGAAAAACTAATAATATCATGGTGAAATATGTACAGCAATATTACAGAAAAAGTCATGAAGATGAGCTGAAATAACTGAAATATGTTTATCAGACAAATCTGAGGAGGGGGTAAAGCTAGTTTCTCAAAGACAAAATACAAGCTGACCCCTCTCGCCACGTGTCAAAGTTGATTGGCCATCACCAGGCAACTGGCCTTGCTTTGGCAGCAAAGCAGGGCAGGAACCGATCGATTTTCATTTTAACCAACTACATGAGACTCCATGCCTCCATCTGGAAAGAACTGGGGACTTTGTGAAAGATCCTAACTTGAAAATTTGCAGGGAACGTGGTAAGGACAAGCTAGACTTGGTTCAAGGTAAAACCAAGTCTTCGCTACTAGGAAGTGTTTTATCTTTCTCTCTCTATTTCTGACTTTAGCACCTAATACTTGTACTCACTTAAAATCTCTTTGTAGTTAAACTTGTTTTATTCTTTAATCAAAAGAAATCCAGCGTTGTGTTTAAACAGAATTGTTTGGTAACCCCAATTAAAGTAGCAGACTGTTGTACACTGACCCCTTATAAGGGCACTGGACCCCCAATATCTGAGCTGTCCAGAAGGCTGGGCCATGCAGAACACACATTTTGGGGGAAAATCTAGGACTGGGAATGTGCTGAGATCACCCTACAGGTAGTACCCAAGGCTACGGGAAGCCAGAGAGTAGCTGGTATTTGCTGACAGGCTGCTGGGCTCAGAGTGGCTGGAGCAGGACTGCAGATACACACACTCAGGGTGTGACCTGCATACTGTTTGGCTGTTTGTGAGCAGCTCAAACCGGGAGCTACATTAGTGAGACACTGTGAGGCACCCAAGGTTGCAAGGCAGGTGGTGACAACCCCTCACTGGTCCGGCGTGCATCCCAGAATACATGACACACACACTAGGGCAGTTTCTCTCTGAGGCACATACACACATGCCTAGGCCATCTCCCCAGGACATTTTTGTCCAGGTTGATCTTGAGACACTGATCAAACCTCCAGCTTTGGGAAAGATACTTACGTGCATGGGCCAGGCTGAGCGCCCAAAGCCGCAGGTAGGATGCTGTGTTGGAAATGCACCCCAGGCAATATTCAATGGTATGGATGGCCTGATGTACCACCGTATCCCCAAAATCAAACTGCAGAAAGAACAACAGAGCAAAGAGGGAGTGAGACCAGCTGCAAGGCAGCTGTAATGAGCAAGGGTTGGCAGATTAGGGGAGCGGCACCACTGACTGGGGCTATTACACGGGCACTGTTTGGGCTCTTACTGATCATTTCTTCTACTGGCCATTTGGATACAGATCATTTAGGAAGAATATCAAATAGAATTTCACAATTGCAGTGAAAGTTTACACTTTTTCCTAAATCTGAGAAACTAAATTAGAAATAATCATTCAACACATTCAACATTCAACAACAAATTGCAGTGTTAGACTCTATGAGTCTAACACTGCAATTTGTAGACTAAAAAATGTCGACTTTCACATGACAAGCAATGAAAACAGTTATGATCGGACCCAGGATTTTACCAGGAAAACACTGTTCAGTAAAAAGTGGTTCTGTACGAACACACTGGTAAGGAGTATCTATTTCTACAAGAGGAGAGGGATTACAAATACGGTTTTCCTTCTCCACAGGAATGAGATAAATGTATGGAAAAAAAAATCAGACAAAGCCTGAGACAATACTGCATCTTTCGCACTGCTGTGGAAACAATGGAAGCAATCTTGTAAGAGCAGGAACTGGCTCTCTGTGAAAGAAGAAATAACGCACAAAAAGTTATCTTGAAAATCTCATCTCTGCTTCACTTTTTCCATCTGCAGTCTCTATGCCTTTCAAGCATTTTGGCAATCAATTCAAAATGATTTCAAAATAAATGTAGGATAGTTTGCCCCACTGCAGCTTGGAAAAGAGGCCCATGTTTCTGCATCTTGGCGTTAATCCATGCGCCGTGAACTTCTCCAAAGCACGTTAAAGGGGATGAGAATTTTCCGACACCGAAAGGAATACAGCATGCTATTTTTATTCTTGTTCCCCCTTTAAATAGCCAAAGCAATAAACATTTCAAACAGCTATGTCAAACTAGCTGTCGAGAGCCCAGATCTCTCTCTTCACAGGAGCATAAACTGCAAGAATTCCTCAGTAAAACCTGCTCTGGTAAACAGAGTCCTCTGCCCAGCATGTACAGCAAGTCAGTGCAAAATAAACTGAAACCGACAAATATTTAAACAATAAATACAGCACATGGCAGAGTTCGTGAATAACTGCCAGGGAGACGACCACTTCTGTGCTTCAACCCAAAGGCTCTCGTGGGATGGCTTCAGCAGAGTTCCTGCAGCCTTATGGTTATTTTTCACTCTGCTTCTTTAAGAAAAAGGTTCATGTGCCTTCATGTCATTCAAACGTGATCAGATATATCTGCATTACGCCTATTTCACCAGCTCTCGGATTTATCCCTAAGGGCAACAGCTCTCTTAAAAGATCCATGTTCAGCAAAATGAAAAAAAAAAAAAAAAAAAAAAAGTGTCTCACTGCAAAGTTTCCACAATTCCACGACTTTTATGCACATTGACAGTTGTTTCAGAATTACGCATTCCAGGTTTACGATTACACAGCTGTTCCAGCTCTGAGGCCCTACCCTCATAAGGTAGTACAATAAAACCAGCAACTTGATAAAGGGGAGATCTGAGAGTACACCATGGTGGTATGTTTAGAATGTCACCACTCCCCGTTCTAGGAGACTTCGCCCCACTCAACACATTGAAAATTCACCTCAGTCATACACCTGAGATGCATAGGACCAAATTCTGCTTCTAGTTACATGTGTGAACTGCACTGACATTACTGGGTTACACACAGGGAACTAGAAGCTGAAGTCTGACCCTTTAGGGCAAGTCTTGAAACAAGCCAACAAGTGCCAGTGTAGGAGGAGGTTATCCACTTAGGCTTCTCTGCTGTACTGTTTGGATGAACTGAACATCTTTGTTCTTGAGGGTTGAGAAGAACTCTATAGTTATTTCACCATCAGACCAACTTCTGTCATTGTATCAACATTAGTTACCAGAGCCCCAAACGTTATAGAGCTAGATAAAAATGTAATGATCTAAAAGGTCTTGTGGGAACTGGAATGGAAAAGGAATGTCTATTTTTCTTGGCTGTGTGGAGATGGAGCTACACTAGTACATTCTATCATCATTTGTTGTTATGAAGACCAAGACCCGCCTATAACAAAAAAAAATCTGAGGAAGGTTTTGTTGATGGTGAAGCAACCCATATCTTTATCATTGTATGCACCAGCTTTCTTGGAGAAGAATGTGCAAGGGCCTTTTGCATGGACACCCCACATACCAGTCTATTTCACTTAAAGCTAAAACAAAGGACAAACAAAGCACCCAGGTACACTAACAGCACAGACCCACGAACAGAACTACTGCTCTTAAGGTTAACAAACTGCTTCCCAAGAGACAACCTCTTCCCTTGGCACCGCTACAGTCTGGAGCCACACCCACCCAAAAAGCGTAACTTAGCATATCAACTCTAGGACCAGGGCAGGTAAGAAGAACAAGAAGAATAATAGTTTCTCGCATCAAGAAGAGCAGCGAGGCTGGTTAGATTGCACAGTCTGTTCCCAAATGGTATTTGATACTGCTCCAACTCTCCGAGAGCCTAACTATTTGTGTTTGAATATGAGCAATTCTCACCCCTCTTTTAAAGAGAAAAATATTGATTCTCTAAGTCATCAGCTAGTCCAATTGTGTGTGTTCCAATATTTGGCTGCATGTGTTTAGGGCAACATTCAGTCAATAAAATACCTAGCTCTGGATGATACCTGGGTGTGTGTGTGTGTGTGTGTGATCTATAAGCAGTTTGCAAAAAACCCTAGACATTCCCATAGACCGTTATATCTGTTTTGTAAAAGTGTTAACAAATTGAGTCTTGCTTCTCTGGCAACTCTATAATGAACATTTAGAAGCCCCTTGTAGATCTTTTGATCGACAGCTTTGCAGGTCAACTGAGAAGGATTTGCAATCTAAAAATCAAGGGAGATAAGAAAGCAAACAATTTAAGAAGAGATGCAGCAATTCAGACAAGGTATTTTAAAATGGAGATGATATTGTATGGAGTATTAGAAGTGGCCCATACATGTAAACAGCTAGACCTCATGATAAAACAAGTCACATGGCATGAAAAAAAATCATGTGTTAATTCAGCAGATGATTTACATCGATGGGAAATGGCACAGATACATATGAATGCAAAGCTGGCTGTCATCTTACCACCTCATCCTCTGCAGGCTTGTAAACATAAATTTACATTTAGTGCTGAGTCTCACAATCAGAACATCAATCATGAACATGAGTTTAACAAATCCCTTATTCACATGCCATAGTTAAGTGGTAGCACTTGGTTAGCACACACTGTGCCAGCTGCGTAACGCCCAAGAACAGCAGTCCACTACCCTGTCCAAATAGGCAGCAGAATGTCCCCGAGATGACAAATATCACTCTCCCTTTTTCTCCCCAGGTGTGGTAGAAAAAGCAGGGCAGTTAGGAAAACATGTTAAAGTGAATTTGGAACAAGAGTTGATTACTCAAGAAATACAGCACTTGGATTTATTTTAAACACAGGCTTATAATGCCAGAGAGAGAAATAAATAAATAGGGTAACTCAAATAATAAATACACAATTACCATTTCAACTGGAGAATAAACTGGGTAAAATGCATCCGTGGCAACTGACTAGATGTTACTGTTTAGCCTAAGGGGACGGGGGACAGGAGGGGGAACTTGCCTATCAGATAGGCATTCCTTGTAATAAGAATTCAGACAGAAAGGGCCACATATGTTCCTTGACGTGTGCCAAGAACTGTCACTGATGTTAACAGTCACGAGGATGAGTGGAAGGCAGCGTGAGGAAGCAGGAAATTAGAACGGATATTGATTTCTACTGTTCCAGTTCCACTGGCAATGTTGGTACTGAGTTAGGATCTTAGAAGCTAGTAAATATATTAAGCAGGAAATAACCCCTTTCATTGCCAGCTTTATAGTTACGAAGCAAAGGATGATCAGACGCTTACCTCATCCCCATCTTCAGAATGGGTAGAAAGCTGGTCATGCTGAATGATCTCTGCATCCTCCTCAGTTGGTCCATTGCCCACCCGGATCCCACCGAAGTTGTGAGTTCCCTAAAATGTGAACAAAGAGAAAGAGTAGAGTGTTGCCGTGGTTTAGTGAGACGCTTGTGGAAGGGATCAGAGAACGCATTTTGTACACCTCCAGAAAGCAGCAGCAGCTCAAAGAAAACCACATAGTAAATGTTAAGAGTCAAGGCACAAACATGGTTCACAAATGGCGTATACTGCTCTTCCTGACTGAGTGGGAAACGTGCTCATAACTGCTGAGTCTGAAAAACAAACCAATTTTGAATTAATTTTTGATGTTATAAAGCTTTACACAAAATAATTTCACCTTTGACCAAGAGCCACATTCTCTCAAAGTGACAGATAGGCTGAAATTGATGGAAATATTTAACAAATTGTTGCTCAAAACCCAAGAGCTTTGGGAACTCCTGGAATTTTTGACAGAAAGACAAGTACTGCTGTATATTAAATAAATCACTTACTGGCAAATAGCGAAGCAGCATTATCCCACATGCTAACAACATACATATATGCTTGCTCTGCACCAATTTGTACCAGGCATGCCCACACCACACATTGCCACGGATGGGGTTGGGGTGGGAATCAGACCTTCTTACATGGAAGTTCTGAACTGTGCAAATGATTCCTTTGATAAGCATTTGTTTAAACATTCAGTACTTAAGACACAACCGTTCTTTGGTTTCTCCTCAAACATTAAAGGTCATACTTAAAAAACAGATTCTGTTCTAACTTCACTTGGTCTTAACTGATCAAATTAGTAAAGTTAGGGCTGCTTCATTTTGCACGTTGAAGCGTAATCATTGTTCAGTTACATTAAACCTGCTACAGGCTTCATACTCCAAGTATACAACACACACCATCAATAATGACACAGCCCATTCACTGTTTGACAGGTTCTCTTACAATAGAGTTTTCAGGCATTGTAAGTGGAATTTAGAAAGACGATGAAAATCTAATTTGCACTTAACCTTATTTTCAGGATTCTAAACTGCTAGCAACCAACCTTTGCACACTGTAGATAGATTTCTATTTTCATTCAAAAACACCCAGTAACATGGAGTAAAATACTTATTGGCAATCTGAGACTCTACTTTATATGTTCAGAACTTTAAAATTTGACGGACCTAAAAGGTGCAAATATAAAATGCAGTGAATATATGATGTGACCTACAACATTAGCATCTGCCCTTACAGAGTGGTGCATTTAGCAGTTATAGGTGTGCATATACTAGAGCTGATTTTGGAAAATTCCCATAGAACAGGTAACAGGAAAAGTCAATTGGATATGATTTATTCAGGTGCCTCTCTCTATAATACCTAGGTATCAGAAGCATTTCAGTGTTGACACAAACAAATATTTTGGGGGTATGAAATGTAAACATAGCTTTAAATTCAAAATATTATAATTTAAGGATGACTGTGAAAAACAAAGAAGATCAAACTTAGTGTCCTCCATCTCTGCTTTCATAGTTCATCAGGATTCTGGCGATACGGAGCAACAGTCTAACATGCTTGCTTTTCTCACATTAATGCACTGATTATTAGTACAATGCACTTATAAACAGACTGGTTTTCAAAGCCTTGTTTTTGTCTTGATACAATTTATTGTCAGGCCAGGTGTCAAACTTGGAATGGATTTATTTAACTCTTGCCAGATTACCTCCAAATACACTCCAGACATTTTACTTGAAAAAAAAAAAAAAAAAAAAAACAGAAAACAGAATACAGAAAAAAGTGACACACATTAAGATAGTAAGAAGTATACTTCAAGGTAAGAGCAAAAAGGCTTGTGTTTGGGTTCTGTTTTTGAAACTCGTATCAAGGTGGTGTTCTGCTAGTCACATTTCTAGGCACTGGAGATTTGTGGACACGAGTTATTTAATCAAACACAAGATTAGCTTACAGCTTTTTCTCATGCACTTGGCTAATGTATATTCTCTTTGGGCTGGTGTCAATTGCTTTAGCTCAGCTCATATTAATAGAGCCACGACATTTTCCATCACGTGGGGATCTGGCCCTCTGCTGTGCATTGGATAGGATTGTGTTAGAAGAGGTATGTCAACAGCCTCATTCACAGCTGGCGTTTTTACACACCTAATACATTTGATGGATCTCACACAAATGCAATTATCCAGATGTTTCTTAACACTCCTGAAAGCTTCTTGCAAGGCTATTATTAAAGATTTGTTATGGAAATGTTTACTATCTAAATATTAAACCTGATTTTCAGTTGGTCACATAGTATAAGGCTGAATGCAAAATCCAATTCAGACAATTTATTTGCATGATTTAGTCTCTTTGGAGAAAGGCCACATTTCATGTTTGTGACAACTTGAAATGTGTCCTTCTGGTGAAGCAAGCCATGAAGGCTGCTTCACTCACTAGCTGGCCGTGGACTCTGGACATGGATGGTAGTAGATTTACACACAGCTCTGTTTGGTACACAGCTATTTCACAGTAACATCAGATTCTACAAGTCCCCATAAAGAAGCAGACAAAAAAAAAACAACCCATTAACTGTTGATGTGAAACCACAGGGCTAGTGCTGCTGAGAGGACCACACATATGTATGACTTTTTGGAGTATGGAATGTAAACAGAAAGATTTCAAAACAGAAGAGGTCAAATCTGGTTTGTAAAAACAAATATGCAAGAAGGTAAAACAAGGGGATTTCATCTTGGAGGTCTGAAGACAAGGCATTCTTGTGAGCTAGGATCTCTCCAGCACTTTCCAGAGAAGGGTCTTTGCATTACAGGGCCACTTAGTTATTCTCTTTCATTTGTGTGTATGACTATTTAGGAATGCATCACAATTATATTGAGGGTACTGGAATGTATCTTGCCGAGACAGGGACTGCTTTACCACAGGGGGATCTCGTTAACCACTTAGGAAGTGCAGATATGTATATAATATTCCAGAGGTTATGGAGTGTAATTCCAACTCCCCTTCTTTAAATCCGTCACATGATTTTAAAGCCACTCACTGTTGCAGCTGCTGCTGCCTCCAGTGCCTGCGCGTTCTGGACTGTGCTGACTTGGCCCTCCATGGGTTGCCCTTCCTGATAGTGAATGGAAGAAAGAATGGGAAAGAGGAAGAAAAACAAAAGAGAAAGGGAGACGAATGGAGGGGACATGGGAGGATGGAAGATGGTCAGAGAAGGGAGAGGGAGTGTCTTTAACTGAACTGTACTTTGACGGACTGTAACATCCTAACAGTTCTCTGCCGTACATGCAAGGAGAATTTTCAAGTAGCCTCAGTGCATGTATGTCAGGTGCCTACATTTTATAGATATATTTAAGTACAGTTGCATAGCCACAAAAGACAAAGATACCCTAAGAGATAAGCTCCCACATTCACAAGCAAAGATTAGTCTAATTTTTAGATCTAAACTCCTTTAATCAGGTTGATGACATTACTGTTGATCAATTCACTATTAATTGTATCTCTGCTTCTGCACCTTGGCCTCCAAGGAAAGGCACAGAAACAAGTTCAATAATCAATGGCTTCTGTGCTCCTATATGGACCGAGAGTACCCAAGCAGGATGTATTTATTTTACAATGGCATCTACACAGGTTTTCTAATGCAGAATCAGAGCTAGATTCAGATCTCAGAGGCAAGCAGGCAACACCTCATGTCTGGTAAAACCCACTTGTCTTCGTGTGTGCACACATGCAAAGGGGTTTCAGAGGTCATGCCCCAATGTGAACCTACGTATCCAAGACCAAGACAGAGCCAACAGCTTTTGAACTACTAATAGTTGTAACCAGAAATACCAAAAACAGTCACCCACCAAATGCTTTCTTCTTAAATATTGATGGCGAAGGACCAAGGGTTTAACTACCAGCATCCATGGCACACACAGCAGCGCGACAACCACCAGGAAGCACTGAAGCCCTACCTGTGGAACAAACAGACATGGTACAAGGTGATGCAGTGAATGTTCCACTCCTGTTAAGGTACTTTACAGAACAGGTCTCATGCACATTGCAACTCTCAACTGTGAATAACTCCCATATACAAGTGTTTCCCTGGTACACAGATCCTTCAGTCTGCTGGTTGGGAAGCAATAGTTATAACAGGAGCTGAACCGTTCTTAGTGTTTGTCTGAAGCTGTGTCACCTCAGGCTGTGTTCACATCAGACTGTACACCCCAAGCAAGGGAGGCGTGGTCATCACTCGGGTTAGAGACCTCCAAGGGAAATCTAAGTGGATTTGCAGGCAGAGGCCGTTTGTCAGGTGGCAAAGGGAGTGGCTCTCGAGTCTGTCGTGACTAGTGTCTTAGCACAGAGTTAGATGGCACTACGCTACTTTTTTTTTTTTTTTTTTTTTTTTTTTTTAACGTCCACTTCAATAAGTCCTAACCACTTCTGGTTTCTAAAGAACCCATGGTACTTTGTGATAAAAAGGGTAGGGCGTTTGGTGTCTTGATCATGCTCAAGATCTGATAGTTACTTTCAGAAAGACCTGGATTCTCTGCTGGAGAAGTTACTCTTTGTAATGTTTTGGTTCAAAACTGTTTGTGTTCCTACCCTAGGAGTGAAAACAATTGCCACAAAAAGAGTCTCTCTAACACCTCAGGATGCTTCAGGATAAAGCGTGCCACCCTAAATCATTAGGTTCTTGTTTCATATTTTATTTCCTCTGCAGTAGTTAAGCTCTTAGGAGTGAAAGCTTCTTTCTCATATTACAAACCATCAATCACCCTGTATCATTGTAGTGAGAGACACATACCTGTCCTTTATAAAGCATCTTGTTACTGGGATCGGCATAGGAGAAAAGAAACATGTTGATAAAATGGATTAGAAGGCTTGGCGCATCCTTTGAAGTGTGAACATCATAGGCTGACCATTTGTAGAAAATTAGGATAACAAGGTAGCCAAACAATGACGACATGAAAATCATTTCAGGAATAAACCCAAGATAGATGTTCAGTGGTTTCTTGAAATAGCTACAGAGAAAGAGGAATCAGAGAGAGTTTGACATATGTTAGAGCATCACCACATTTGATGAGTTAGATAAATTGAATGCAGATTAAGACAGTGAAATTAACTTTTAACAGATAATACAAGAGGAAGAGTCTTTCAGAACAAATGAATTGTCAGTTTCTGCATTTCTAATCATCTTTAGAACTAAAAGTTTGATCAGAAATATTTGATATGCAAATATAGTCTCGCAGGATGAGAAATATCCATAATGAAATGTTTCCTGACTAGTGAAATAACTCATGTTGAAATCTCTCCATCTTAAAACCTGCTGCAAGATTTATGGTCTTAGAGGCATTAAGGAGCTAGATCAGAAAACCTAACAATCTAATCTCACCTGATAAATCTCATACAGACATTCTGCACTAGTGGAAGTGTATTGTCCTAGTAAAAAACAGACCAAAGAGCACTCACATGTGGTTGAGAAGGCTCAGTGTGACACCAAAAAGCATGTGGATGATGCCAAGAATCACAGACATCTTCATCTTAAAGGAGTTGAGGAAGTTCAGCTTGTTGCTTGCAATATTCCAAATCTGTCACAAACAACATGGATTCAATCCGAATTAATTAGCAAAAGGAAGACAGTTGAACCAAAGCAGCATTTACAGCACAAGAAGCTAACCAGGAACTGAAAATAAGGACACTATACATTTTACAAACACATTTTAAAATAAACATTCGATCATCTTGTTTCTTCACTTACCAGCCAACCTCAAATTCAGGGATTGTGGTTTCCCTGATCTTACCAGCACCTAAGCAGAGCAAGGTCTGAGCCTTGCTCACTTCCAAGGTGGCCAGCTGGAGTTCTGAGTTTTCCTCCTGCCACAATCTGTGCTGTTGCTTGAGAAAGAATCGTGCAGTTCCCTTTTTGAACAAAGTGTCTTCTGGCCTCTAATACCAGCAAACCCCTCTAACGTCAAATACAGGATCAGTTCAAATGCAAATCAATTCTTAAGGGCAGTTTTCCGAATCCAAATAGCTTATAAAGAGACAAGTCAAATGGTGTTACCCGGAAATATACATTTCCAAGGCACGTGGGTGGCTTTTAGCAGAAGATAATACGACAAGTTCACTAGGAAATGCATGACAGGCTCTCAAGCCTAATACCAAACTTAACTCCAGTGCTGTTGAGATACTGCAACCCTAAATACCTAGGGAAAGGGGGTCAACAAAGAGAGACCTTCAGAACTCCTGCTGGTCACCATTTCAGTACTCAGAAGCCATCACACTAATCGACGACATAGTAGAGATAAGTAATGGAACCCACTCCACCATCCATCCCAGTGTTTTCCTCAACAGTTACTGCCCTGAGTTTGCTATGATAACACACACACCCTTAGCTTTTTCAACCATGCACCAGAAAGTCACAGTTACATAAGCCAGAGAAATGTCTAAGGCCACATGTATCGGAAGGAAGAACTCTTACCGGGTCGATGCCAAATGGATATGGTCCACCAAAGACCCCTGCCACGGCAGGATTCAGCTGCAGGACAGGGGTGTTCTGAACCAACTCTGCTCTGTTTGGGTTCAAATAGATATAAAGCTTTACAAACTGTAAAAATTGTACTCAACAAAAAATGAGACCATAGAACACCAGTTTCCTCCTGATCCATGAAGGGCAAGTACATCTCAGTACAATGAATGGGAGCATTAGTAATCCTTGTGTCACTTGGGAACCTGCCTAAGGAACCAACGTTTCAGCCTCCATGTGCAGTTCAATGCCCATGTGAGACTTTGGCAGGACCTTCCTGCCTGAATCTGAATAACCAGGCTCTTTGGCAAGACAGTTAAATAACTATTTTGGGTGTTAAATGCACACACAGGAGGAAGGGAGGAGAACTACAGGCAATTTGCTTCTTTCCATGCATTTTAATAGTGCGTCTAAGGCTCTGTTGAGGGAGCTAGACCAGGAAGAGCCAACTGACATCCAGTTTATCCAAAGGTCATTTTCACTTAAACATCTGCAGCTCTTTGTATTTCTTTACACAGCATGCGGCTTCACTCCCCCAAGAAACATTTCCTAAAGAAATAACACTGCTGTGGTTCCTGCCATGCATACATTCCTATGCAATTACAAACCCTGAAAAACGGATTCAGGAACTCAGCCCTATGGTTTTACTTCTCAAGCACCTAATTACTTACGTCCAGTTGCCTTTCGAGAACATCGGCCGGACGCTCCATGATGAGCCAAACATATTAAGCGCTTTGGAGAAGCAGTCATTGTAGATAAGGCCAGTGTACATAGAGAACACTCCCATTAGCAGAATGATGTACCGACCACTAAAAATGGTGTTGAACATCTGTTTAATAAAAAAGTCTGTGAGGATACGCGCACACAAAAACAGAGGCTGAAGTCACCCAATTCCAGGGCCCAGGCTGCCAGTCCTGGACTAAAGCCACTGAGCCTTTGCCATTCTATGACAAGAATTAAGGCTGCAGGGGTTACAACTGCAAGGATGACACAAACTGAGCCCGGAGGACAGCTGGCAGCCTACCAGAGTGGGTTAGGTGGGACTGTCTCACCTTCCAGCTCAGGGGATGTACAGAAAATATCACATTTGATGAAATTTCTTAAAATTTCAGTGTGAATAGGTGCCGGGAAGATAGTCAGAGCCTGGGCAGGTACTGTTAACAGCTTCTCCCATGCTCTGCCCATGTGTTTCAGTCCTGACAGATCTGTTCGTCAATCCAAGACCTAAGCGAGCACGACCAATTTAACTAAGTTATGGGAATGTTTAGGACAGCGGGCCGTGAGCGAGAACACATTTGACTGCAGCTTAGTCTCTGGTTTACAACCACTTATCACGGGAACTGGCACCCCCAGTGGTGAAAACCTCACAGATTAACCATCAAACCACGTCTGTCTGAATCATTGTTTCAGACACTTAAATGCAAACCAAAGGAATCCCCACAATTCTAAGAAGGGCATTACTCATCATCTTGTGGTCTATGGACTTTTGTTTGCTATTAGTTTGTTCATATTCTTGACAAACTGGACACGAAAAAAAATTGTTGTACTATTGGCAGTTTGCAGGGTCGGGGGGGGGGGGGAAGAGGGGAGATCAATTTAGGTCTCTTTGCTCTAATACAGAACTGAGCCTGACCTAGCTCTTTACCTCATTGTCATTCTTCTGTGACAGAATGCGACTTTCCCTAATCACCATCCACACGGCAATTAACGTCATCAGGATTCCATGACCAAAGTCTCCAAACATCACAGCAAACAGGAATGGGAAAGTGATAATCGTGTACGGAGCTAGAAGGGAGAGGAAAACAGACCAGACATCTCTGTTTGGCTCTCTGGTTCCACTTATTCCATTAGCAATACAATTCATATATTCATTCCCATCTTCCAAACAGGATCAACCTTCACTGGAGATACTGGAAGAAACTACGTCACCTCATGGGACTTATAAAAGCAGCTCTGTTCATGTGTGGAAATAAGCTTCTGACAACATTTAACTAAACTGAAAAGGAAAGACATTTATATCCTCTCTGATGCTGGCAATTGCTAGCCAATCTCCCATCCTCCTCAAGTCTCAGTCTGTGCCCATGCTGACTGCTTCTTCTTTCCCAACGCATCCATGATATTTCACCTTAATCATCTTCCCTGTGGAATCAGTGGATACACCACCATCAAGACACTGAGAAGCAGTAAGACTGAAGACAGGTACTAGAAAACCCAGCTGGAACAACTGCGTACTGATCACTAGCCTGGGCTGCGCAAGAGAGACTGAACTGTGACCTCAATCACCTCCACCTCTCTCAAATGGTAAGAAATGCTTTTCTCTATTTTCTGGTCCAACTGGTTCCCAGATGACCTGACCGCAAGGTCTCATTTTGCGGCTTTTTACTTCTTTAAACCTAGCACATTAACAAGTATCCTCAGTTGCCAAAAAAAAAAAAACACACACTACTTGTGCTACTTATGGGAGATCATGGAAACAGATTGAAATTGCCACCTTCACACAAGCCTGCAGCAGCTTGATGGGATGCAGTTGCTCAAGTATGCAGAAGCTACAAGGTACTAAACCTTTTAATCTAAAACACAAATATGACTACAAGGGGACAGGAGAAATTAAGTCATTCAAACCTTTAATTTACAAATTACGACAGATTACTTTTTTGGAGTACATCTATCAGGAATGCAAATTTAGAGTTATTAAAAAAAAAATCAAGTTTAAATGCTCCAATGAGCCCTATCAGCCAGTCAAAAAGGTCAAGCACCTATTTATACTCTATCATGTCTCTGATGGTTAGATGCAGGTTTGATGGTAAGAGCAGGTTAGACAAACACCTGTCAGGGATGGTCTAGATAATGTTTAGTCCTGCCATGAGTGCAGGGGACTTGACTAGAGGACCTCTCGAAGTCCCTTCCAGTCCTATGATTCTATGACCTATTATTACTGCTGTTATATTCTGATCTGCTAAATCTACACTGGCCGTGAGTCTGCATTTTGTGGCCCAGTACTCTTGTAACATGACCTGCCTGCATAAAGCAGACTACCATCATGACAACTTAGCCTGAAATCAAAAGTTTTCTGATAAGACTGATCTCTCAGAGCACTTCTGCATTCGCCACTCCAGGAAATGCATTTTACAGCTGAAAGGGAGTCATCCTTGCTTTGAAATCTACCTCTTGGCTTAGTGCCCAGAAAATAGCTCTTCGCTGGCAGCAGTTTATCATTAAGACAATTTTGAGCACAATAGGGTAGGTTCTGCATTAACATACAGATGATTGGGCATATATATTTTCAAAGATGGCCAGCAATAACGTTTACAATTCACGGTAACAGAGGCTACGCTTGCTTAGATTGCTGGGTCAATCCTGTGTAAGGGCTTTGAATATCAGGGGAGACATCAGGCCACCCAGTCACCAGATCAGAGGGATGAACAGGCAGATTGTGTGTTTACCTGGATTTATCTCCCGGTAAGTTCCAATGCCATATGCATCTACTATATTCTGAAAGCCAGAAGTGAACTTGTTGGTTTTGTTGTAAGTTGGCGGGGTCTGATTGGTTTGCATCCTATTCAGGATGGATGGAACAGTGGATCCGCTGTGCTCCTGTATTAAAAACAGACAAACTGAGGTTAGCGACTCCTCCTTCCCTAGACAAGCCAAGAACAGAGGGGCAGGTTTGCCTCTCATTGGCATCAGGACAGCTACAGGGAACTTGCGTGTTTGCGGTCCACTTACACAATGCAGGAACACACTGTGGCCCTAGGAAAAAGTTTCCCCTGCCTTCGTGAGCCCCCTGTTTGCCTCCCACTCCTCCAATATTCTCCACTCCGATTTCTCCTGACTGGGACATAAAGTCACAGGCATTAACATTTAGGAACTGTACTGGGAGGATGGGCAGCATCGGAGGGTGGGTGGGGGGGCATATGTGGGAATTTATTAATGACTCATCAACTAGTTCTTTGATCTACAGCCAATTACAGAGGTGGCTGCACCTGCTGGCTCTGCTAACCAGATGCCAGGACTCTGTGTGTTCCCTCTTCTGATTTTCCAATTTTCCCCAAAACCAATAAGGTTCTCTCCTGATGCCTAAAACATTGCCTGAAATTTTGGAATGGATTGGATGGACAGTCAAAAGTTATTGCATTGCAGAGTGACAGAAATGCTGCAAGAATGGAGCTTGGCCAGACAGGTCTGTAGGAGAGTAAGTGTGCTACTGTGCCTGACATGGCACTAGTCATATCTTGTCAGGTCCCCGTTTTCACCACTCAGACACAGTACCTACACAGCATCTGATTTGCTTAAGAGGCAGATCTGACGGACGAGCCATTATTTGAGGCTCAGTGCCTGCTGCTAAGAAGCATAAAAGCTTCACTTCAAAACTGTCTCTCTGAGATAACAGAAAAGCATGTCGATACTGGGAAATGATTTTGCACAAAGGGTGTGTTCCTGTTTTATCATGAATCAAGACAAGTACCCTAGTCATATGAGGAGAGAGAATACAGGAATCTAGATTAAAGATCTTGTTTGCTTTTATGGTTGAAGGACTTCATATCAAAGAAAGATGGTGCTAGCATAGGGGAAGGATTCAGAACAAGGGGAGCCAATTATCCAGGGCCTGATCCTCAAGGAATTTAGACCCCAAAAGCCTGTTAGGGTTTTGCAGGAGGGCGACCAATAGGTCACGAAGTAGCTCAGCAACTGATGGGGAAGGTGGGTTTCATAAAAATGCCGATGACAGGAATCGTATTTCACTGCTGGACTTTGCATCTCCGAGGAGGGACATGTCCACTGTGCCAGCTGCCAGGTTCCCTCCAAGCATTTCTGGAGGGCAGTTGGTGCGTGGGCTCCTTGTTGGGCTTACCAACCTGCAGAGCTTGCCAACTTGCAGAGCTCTAGTCACCTCTGTCCAATGAGCAGAGTCAACCCAAGCTGCAAGCAGATCAGCAATCAAAGGAAAAAGCACAGATATTGTTCTGGACAGGTTATCTCCATTTTTTCACTTTATGGCATTACATGCCCCTGCCTAGGCAAGCAACCAACTCTGAAGTATCCCCAATGTTCGTTCAGTCCATCTCTCCAACAGCCAGTATTCCCTGGATCTCTGGGTGAGTGCTTTTCTGGTAACCATAGTTGCGACAGATTAAATGTATCCTCTATGAAGGTTGCCATTTTTATATACAGCCTAAGAGACGCCTTTCAAAACTCCAGTCCAGTCTGGCTCCTCAGGTGCAATGATTCATCAGGGTTCAGCTGGCTGAAGGGGGCTGGTCTGCTGAGACTTGCAGGGGGGGTAAGTGACAACTGCTGCAGTTCAAAAGCAAGGAGATACTCACAGTGCCTCTTCTGAGAGCAAACTGGATGGAATCGAGGTCAGCGACAGGGCACCAGACTTCAGCAATCAAACACTTCTGGGTCACGTCAATGTTACACAGGTTCAGGGTATGGTAGATAGCCTTCATCTTCCGCACTTTGATGAACCAGACACGGATATTTTTAGCAGCTGCCTGCAGGACCCGCTGGCGATGATCCTCTGTTTGGTTCAGCACCTTGCACGGAAAAAGTGGGACAAAGACAGCAGTGAGGGATTCGGTTGCAATTTGTAGCACACAGCAGGGCACAACACAATAGTGGCTAGTGGTCAGGGCATATGGACAAGCCTGAGTCAGTGTAGGGCTGAGAGCCCAACACCCCCTCACTGCTGCATGTTTGGAACATGCTCTCCAGTTTCCTCACATGCACCCTAGTTTAGCCAAAATACACTCCTGGAAAGAAATGTACAGAACAGCTCTAGGCCATTCTCCTCCTGCCCCACCTCACCCCAGCAGAGAATTCCAAGAGGAAAATGGAAATGTTCAGGTTCCCAAGGGGAGATTTTTTTCTCCTCCTAGCTTTAAGTGACATTTGCTTTCGAAGCTGCAGAGAAATGACTGTGTGCTGTGCACTGCAAGAGCTCCACCTTGGGTGGTAGGGGACGCAGGGAGCTTATGTTTAAAGGGTCAGAATTCATTCACATTTGGCTCTCAAAACTGGCTGAGAGGAGGGAAAAAGAAAGTTCTTTGGTGGGGTCTGACTGGAATATGCCTCCAGATCCGGCCAAGACAGTTTCAGAGACTGTAAAGCCTCTCAAGTTCAAGTGGGAATGGCAGTATGTGACAAAGTGATCAGGTGCAGCTTGAAACTAGGCTGCTCCTGCATTCTTGCCCATTTTCTGATTGCTAAGCAGCTGGTCTCAGCAGCTTCATGCTAGGAGAGTTGGCACCTGTAAAAGCAGGGCCCTGCATTCAACACCTTTTGTTGTAGCGTTTGCATTTGATTCCTCTCAACATTTTATTTCCATAAGTCTCTCATTCCATTAAATCCCTTTCTATCTTCCTGATGTGCATCGTGCTTCCCTTTCCCTGGTTTCAGCGGTGACAGAGCTGGCGCCAAGCAGCTTACAGGTTGCTGATTCAGCTCTTTGCTAACCACTTGTTTATTCATTGCTTTCACTCACACCCAGAGCTGCAGCACAAAAGAGATCAGTTTTTAACACAGCAGACCTCCAGGGCACCGTGATGTGAAAGTACACAGACAGACATGAACTACTGTTGGCCTTTTAATCAATCTGTGAACACAGATTTGACCATTTTCATCTACAAAGACCCTAAAGAAGAAGGCCTCAGACCATTTTGCTTCTAGCTTTGAAGACATACATGTCTCTCTGACTCCCTTGCCTGCTAGTGTGAATTTCAATACCAAGGCTAGTATTTACACAGAGGGTTAGTCACTCAGCCTCCTGGAAAAATTAAACCTAACTAGGGAGCTGAATGGAACCAAGTAGAGAAACAAAATTATTCTCAGCTCTTGCAACTGTTTAATCTCACAGCAGATTCTTGATCTCGTTTAACTGGAAACTTTTAGCACAAGCTGTATCTACATCTAGCCTGGCCAATTAGTCTCAGACAAATGGGATCCACCCTTCAGGTCATGTGAGTCACCCAGCATTCCACAGGCTAATGCAGCACTGACCCAGTTTGTTCTGCGTTATTACCATTTGAAGATCGTCAATCCTCGTATTGACTCCAGAAGCCATTTCCTTCCTCTCCTGTGGTGTCTCTGGGCAAGGGTAGAGGGAGGCACGGAACCTGAATGGTTTAAGACAAAGCCAAATCGATACATAGTGCTCAGTGAAGGAGTGTTTTAAGATTATGGGCTTTGCGAGTGAAAACGTCTCGCCGTCATTTACCAAGGTAGATAGCTACAACACAAGTTTGCTCAAGGCCAAACCATTATCTGACCACACTGGCTTCTATATCCAAGTCAAGCCCTTGACATTAACATAGTCCTTTGTGCAGGTGTAAAACTCATTCTGAGCAAGAGAAAAACTGAGAAAAAAATATGTTGAGAACTTGGGCAACAAAACAAGTCTCAGCAGCACTTTTAACTAGTAATCAACGGGGCATTCGACAGACAGCTATTACACCAACATAACTGCCCTTCAGAAGCACTGGCTTCCACCAGCAGGAAATCTTTCATGTTTCTGATGAGAAGCACAAGTTAACTTCAGTATGTGATAACTTGATTGCTTTCACATTTTTGCTATAACAGCAAAAGCAATTCATCCACTTTAAGGATTAAAAACTGGGAGTGGCTAATTTAGTTGTCCAACAACCTTCAGTAACACATATCATGCGCTGATGTTTATTAGGTTTACTATGTCAAGGACAGCTAAGGATTTCTATTACGCTACTCTTTGCATCATCCTAGATTTTCTGACTAATACAGGCTTAAGGAACTGTTAAAGTACATATTTAGACACTCAATTTGTATTTCAAGATGCATTACAAATATAATACATGAACAACCTGATTTTCAGAAGTGCTGAGCACAGCTGAAAAAATCAAGCCACAAGTGTTTTTAAGTCTGATTTCTTCTTACCCTTCACAGATTTTCTTGACTCTATTTTTCAGTTGATCACCTTGGAAAAAAATAATAAACACAGACTTGTGCACGTAGTCTCCCTGGAATAGACAAACACAGATGAAGTGCAAGACCCAAGTACTATACAGGAACTAGCTATTATAGCAAATAACCACACAACTCTGTATTTTCCCTGTTGCATGCACGAATATACAGGAAATTATAGCTGCACGTTGAGTCAAGAACATACCCTAACACAGTCACAAAAACCTCACTTTGAAAGGAACTCTCTCTCAGCCTTGGTCTACACTGGGGGTCGGGGGGAGGAAATAAATCTAAGTTATGCAACATCAGCTATGTGAATAACGTAGCTGAAGTTGACACACTTAGACCTACTCACCACAGTGTCTTCACTGCAGTGAGTCAACTGCTGCTGCCCCCCGTCGACTCTGCCTGCGCCTCCTGTGGCAGTGGGCTACAGGAGCCAACGGGAGAGTCGACTAGACGCGATGAATTGACCCCCGCTGGATCGATGGCTGCCCGCTGATCTGGCAGGTAGTATAAACATACCCTTAGCTTAGTGGTCTCTTCGTGCTGGAGCTAAACGGTCTATCTGCTTATCAGATCTATAAAATCTGTGCAAGAATAAACTGAAAAATCACGCGGAAGTTGGAAGTTTTTATTGCCCAACATTTGGCTGCAGTTAGGTGCGTATCGTCAGCTCTTCCAGCCAGCCCCACTCTGACTAAAAGCAGCAAGTAAATGAATGAATGGAAGTGAGGTGATGTATGTGGTATATTTAGTTACAAGAATGCCCAGGGGCCTAAAAACCTGGGGTTCTCCAGGGAGGTTCACAGCACATTCTCTGTGCAGCTGTTTGGATTTAGATATCTAACTCCGCTTTCCTGCATTTGTTAATAAGATGTTGTTCTACCTTACATAGGAAATTTAGCTTCATGCTTCTCAGAATAACACTAGATGTAACGTCATTGTCCAACACTTCCTTAAATTAAGAATATAGCCCCTCTCTGGCAGACAGCTGGTATTCAGTTCAGCTATCAGTAGAGCAACACAGCAACCAAATTCATAGGGAAAATAGGAAGTAACAACTCAATGTTTCAACAAGGCAAGAGGTTGCTCAGCCTCTGTTGCAGACAGGAATAACTTACACAGTACTGTAGATGGGCATGGCACTTTACTGAAGGAGGAGTCCCTATCTCAAAGAGGTTACAAGTGAAGGCCCTAATTCTGCAACTCTAGCCCTAAGACAAGAGGGGATGACTAACACAGGGAGCAGGCAGGGAGGACCATAGTGAAGACAGTGCAGTCATGCACGTCTCAAGAACATGCAATGTCGGTGAACATACAATGCAGGTGAAAAACAACTCTGAACTCAGGCTGTTTCAGGGAGAAACCACTTCTCAGATACAAATGCCTTTGTTATTTCAGGACCTGATCCCGCAATGAACTCCATGCAGGTAGATGAGGTGAAGAGGCCCACCCTCACAGAGCTCATTGCAGGATCAGGACCCAAGTCTGATTGTACATTTGTTATTCATTTGAGATCTCATAGTATTTTGCCTCCACGAAAAGCAATTCATTTTACCGTCACAGGATCTTCCAGGGGGGTTTCGATTTCAGCCTGACGCAGGAATACGTTTCCTCGACACACTCGCCACAACATGCGCTCAAAGGTAGGGATTCGCTCACGGTTGATCACGCCGGCCACAAATCTGCATGAGGTGGAAAAAACTGTGGATTAGGTTGCTGCCCCTAGTAACGTTTGTAGAGCACAAAGAACCTGGAGCTCCAAGAGGTTAACTGGAGGCTAGCTGATAAATCAAGGTTTAAAGCTACGAACTCCAGCTGACTTGTTTGTGGTTAGTTCTATAATCAAAATGGGACACACACACGAAACAGGTAGAACATGTCAAAGGCTGTACCCTCCATCCCCTTTGAGAGCAAGCCTTATTGTCTGCAGACTAAGTACCATACTTACAAAGTAAAAAGCACTTTACAGTGTGAATGCATTAGTTTCCCCTTCAGTCATAGAACTTCCCTGCCTGTTGCTGTCAATTTCACACTGCTCCTGTAACTTCCACGCCAAAGACTGTACAAGGAAGAAGGGCAGCAACAGGCTACACAGCTTTCAAAGACCATAGGCATTTGCTTTAGAGGAGACCACTGGTGCAAACTCCTAGGTCCAGGTAAAGTGGTATGAAAAAGGTGCCTGTGGCTTCTACATTTCTGTTTCAAAGGTGACCCGGAATCAACTAATGAAAAGGGATAAAAAGAAGTGGCCTTATTGTCAAAGATGCTACGCTCCTATTGACTAATGGAAGCTCTGAATTTTCTGTAAGTTTGAAAATCAGGCCTCAAATGCTTACGGAATAGGCTAGCTCTAGGTTTCTGTGCTGCTATGCAAGACACCAGAGAACGACTTCCTCTTTCAGCTACTTTCTCCCTGGGCTAGCAGGGTCTGGAAAGTTAGCAGATGCGGGACGGGGAAGGATGGAGACCCTTACTAGTTGATTGTGGATTGACCCTGATAGGCCGAAGGTCCCAGTGTGGAGGTCCTCGGTGCTGTGTTTGAAGCCCTCTGGATTCCAGATGGGAGTGAACAATTAAGGCAAACAGACAAAACGGAAAGTATAAAAGTTGCTGTTACCCAAGTCGTAGAGGGGCAGCTCTTCCGATCTCACTCGGCTCCAGGAGCGAAGAGGATTCCTCCAGCAGGTCTGGATCCGCCATCTGCTGATGATGCAATTCAGCCTGAATTCACAAATCAATTAATATCTAATGAAACTAGTTAGTGGCATGCAGGGAACGAGGAACCAGAAGACAGTTTTCAGGAGAGGAGGAAAAAAAAAAAAAAAAAAAAAAAAAAAAAAAGGATACCTCCAAAGGACACCAAAAAAAGAAAATGAAACAACAGAGACCAAGGGTCACACAAGGGAGGGGAAAAACAAGAGGTAAGCAGAATGGCTCAGCAAAGCTTCTGTGGAAAAGGGTCTGGAAATTGCAAAAGAAAAACAAGATGCTTGTGGGATATATAATTCTGCAGAGGGGTGGAAGTTAGATTTTACCCAAAGTTATGTTCCCAAAAATGTTCTTAACTTTTTGAATATGGTGTAGAGTGACCCAACATGCTTCCATCACTACTTTCTGAACTTAGGGGAAATGGATGAAGAGAGGTACAGAGAAATACTCATTCATGTACCATAATACCGCTGTGTGTGTCTGTGCGTTTTCAATATATTTATCAGCAGCCATGGGCGTTGCAAACATAGGTTGCCTTTTTAAGTGGAACAGGCGTCAGGATTCTTTCACTCTCTCAAATTCAGTCCACTCTGGCCAGATTCAGAAGAATGCTGCCCAGGCAAGATTTCGGTAGTAGGTCCAGTTGACTAAAACATAAGGAAAGCTTGCACTTCTGCTACACCCATGACTGCATGCTTTACAGATCTTTAAAACATCACAATATCCCACTGAGGAGCACAGGTAGCATCATTTCATTCTAAAGATGGGTGACCTTAACCTAGTCCCTTCATCTCTCAATGCTAAGTCAGTGGAAGAGCCAGCAATAAAACCGGAGAGTCCCAGCTGCTAGATGTCCTGTCTATCCATGACGCTGATTCTCCCTCCATAAATGCACAATGCCTATAGCTTGAAGAATGCACTTTTGAGAGTGAATACCCTTTTTTTTTCCCCTTGTAAGATATTTTTATCTAGGTGCTGAATATATGCCAGTGATGTACATAGACCTAATACCACCAATTACGCCAGTGCTACCAATTCAAACAAGCACATGACTTGACTTGCTGGTCATCATGGAAAGGGTCACCCAAATACAGGAGAACCTGCTTCAACACAGGAAAAAAAAAAAACCTCACTGACTGCACACTCCGAGTTGCCACCTACCATTCCACAATGGAAGCCATGCGGTGTATCAAACTACAACTCACACCTGAGGGGGGGCCACATCTGAAAAGAAATCTTTCCCGAGCTCTTCTTGTCTTTGAATAACCCCTCAACTTCACCACGCTCATCATCAGAAGCAAGCTCGCTCCCCAGAAACCAAGACGCACTCAAAGTGGCACCAGACCCAATCAGAGTAACAGATACAAAACCTGCAGACACATCTCCACTCCCACAATGATCAATACCCCCACAACACATCTTTCCAGATTCATGGGTCCTAGGCATGCCTGTCACAACATGCAGTGTACCTCATCGAGTGCCCCAACAACTATATGGGTGAAACCAGACAATTGTATGCTCTCAAATTAACTAACTCCCACAGAACAATGACAGAAGACAACACCACCAGATCACTGGTGGGTGAACACTCTTCACAAACCAATCACTCCATATCCGATCTTTCAATACTTGCCCTCAAGGGAAACCTGCACAAAACCTTCCAAAGGTAAGCCTGGGAACTCAAATTCATAAGTCTGCTAGACACCAAAACCCCAGGGACTTAACGGGGACAATAGTTTTATGGCTCATTACAACAATCTGTGAACACACCACACTTCCTACTGCCCTTAATGGCCCACTTCAAACCTTTTATGCATAACAATCTAATCCCCAACTGCCTGCTTCATTTCAAGTGACCAACTCCAACATTCATTACCCCTTCTGCTTGTCTGACCTTGTATTTAGCACACTCTGCTTCTTTCCCAAGACCTGAAGTGCTCTGAACAGCTTGAAAACTTGTAATTTACAGTACTGGAAGTTGGTCCAGTACAAGATATTACCTCACCTACCTTCTCTCTCTCAGAAGGTAAACTGAGAAACTGTAAATTACTTTCTATTTATTGTGACTAATTTACAGGCTGAAATTCCTGGGAACATAACTTGTAAATCTTAGTGATTCAAATTAGGAAGGATGTTAATACCACATCCTCTCACAGAGCATTAACACAATGCATCAGTAGGGATTCTGTCCCAAAATTTCCACCCCTGCAGTTTATAAAAGGAAATGGAGAAATTAAGGAACTCTTCTGTGCCAAAAAGGACCCAATGCTACCTTGAGATGTGCACAGGTTTCCAACTGATTTCAATGAGTGGTCCCTCCACACACACGAAAGCAGAACTTGCCCCTAAAGATGTAAATTGTGTGTACACTACAGTCTTGTAAAAATGTTATGCAAGTTTACGAGTGCAGGCACAAAATCCATCTGCCCACATATTCTCATGATGAAAAACCCTGGAAAGATATTTTACTTGCCAATCAAAAAAGGCCACTTGTTCTGGGAGAGAAGTTTGCCAGGCTGATGTACCACACACAAGATACAGCTCAACTGCCTGCTCATGAATACTTAGCTACAGCTTACAAAAAGTAAAAATAAAAAACATTAAGGTAACCATTAGTGTACGTCCAAAGAGCGATAAAGAAATGGTTTTCCCTTATAAGCCAATCCATTCCACCCTTTTAGGCATTCAATCCAAATTAAAGTAAACTGCATGGAAACCTTAATGTTTCATAGAAGAACATAACCAAAATAGACAAGGGCCCCAAATACACACCCACCCACGAAAAGACACCCACCAGACTGAATGACTTTAAAATTACCTTTTAAAATTAAAATGGCAGAATTCCTAGCTCTAACAAAGTTATGGAAAATTTAAGATCAATTCTACCAAAGGGGCTTGTATTGCATTTGTTAATAAGATAATATTTACTGTTGCTAGATTTTTTGTAAGGTATGTGTTAGACTAGATGAGGCCTGTCTCATTCCTGACAACACATTTTATATTTCAGAGTATTTGTCAAGGCAGAAGAATAGTTTCTTGCTTAAACACATCTGTGGAAACAGCTCTAGTGCTTGACTATTAGCTAGGCTAGTCTGGGACGCAGACCGATGCTTTGGTGTCCCTGAGCCTCTGACTGCCAGATGCTGGGATACAATGATGGGGATGGATCACTTGACAAGTATCCTGTTCTGTTAATCTTGATAACAATTCCACTTTCTGGCAGGGTTGGTTATTACATGAAATGTAACTGTAGCACGACTATTCAGACTACTGGGAGTTTGTTAGGGAAGGTGAGAGCTGTTCAGACACAATGTAGGAAGATGGAGGACTGGCCATCCCATAAGGTCTCTGATCATAATTTTCACCAGCTTGCAGCAGAGTATCACAGAGAATCAGAACTCCAAAGAGGTTTTTATCTTATTCTGAATAACAAACTCCCAGCCTACACTCTGTGTATATGACTATATAAATCAGAAAGATGATGGGAATGACATCCAAAATTGCTTTAAATGATTATTTGAGGATCAGGCTCAGATTAGGAGTACCTTAATGTCAAGGCCCAAAATTAGAGATTTAGCCATCTTCCTTCCCTTGGATTACTGAGAAAACCAAATCTCGAGAAACAGCAAGAAACAAGAAGTTCTGCTCTGCAAATGTGCTCGACAGATATAAATAGCGCACACAATTCAAGCCCCTTCACCTTCATTTTCACAAGCAATGAAAGGGATTCAATTCACTATCTAATTTATTAATCCAGAGCCCAGAGGGGGATGACAGATGCAAAACAAACTAAAGAAAGCAGATGGCAAGAGGAGTTAGAGGAAAGGAAGACAGGGGACTGCATGCCATTAACCATTACTTTTCCAGTCTTCTTTACGCTCTCATTCTAGGATGCTTATGGTAAAAGATTCAGAGAAATCTCTCCAGTTCATACTGCTCTTCATAAGCAAAGACAAGAAGACTGAGAAAAGGATCATCATCATTATCATCAACAATAGAAATAGATATATGTATGTGTTATGTAATGGACAAGAAATGGCTTCATTGGAGACGTGTCATTTCATTCTTTTATGACTAATATTCTATTCATTCTCCCTCTCCCACTACCGTTTTTCCAGAATGCGCAAAGATTGAGTACAAAGTCATTTCAATTGTGAGCCATTTCTTGTGTAACTAATTACTACAAATAACTGAGAATATACAGACTTTTAGTTACAGATGGAAAATGTCTTCAAGTGTTGAAGGCACCGTGCAAAGATCATATTTTCAGTGAAGAAATAAAACAGTGATTAGTGATAATAGCTGGCCTGCACAATCTTAAGAGTCTCACAAAGTCTCTCCAAAGGCAGATACCAGCCATTGGGCCTAGTCAATGTGTGCGTGGCATAACGTTCCATACACTGTAAATAGAAGTAGTTAGCTCTAAATGTAATACATTCAATGGAAGGTAACATGATAAGTATTTATTCCGAGACCATATTACAAATCTCAATGTGTTATTGCTTTGCTATAATCTGTACGCTGCTGTGTAACATCTGCTGCTCCAGTTGGCTGACAGGAGGGATAAATATTGATATTAATTTTGCCTGGTGGAGAAGGTGAGCCTCATGGGAACATTTGTTACAAATGCCTTAAAATGGGCAGAATAACCCACTGTTTTTGTTTCAACATTACATGGATTTTGATCTGATTAAATTGAAATATGATGTTAATTCTGTACCTGAAGAAAAGCATTAGCTAGGTGTTATTTACTATATACTGTGTCAGTGTAAGTACCCTGAAAAGAGGTGCATTAGTAATGATTTTAAACAACACTAATTGCACTTGCTGTTTTTTCTATGTTCAGTTAGAACAGGCAGGTAATAACACTTGTTACTTATTGCAATCAAGCAGTAGATCATCAGGTTGTCATTGTCCAAACAGACTCACCCAATGGAATCAGCAACTTGCAAACTGACATTCAACACTTGAAGAGACAATCATATAGTACCAGCCTGTTGGCCGATCACAGCCAGTAGCTCCCATGTTATCAGTCATGATGCATGTGAGAGTCTGGGCAGGACAGCCTTAACGGTAACTCTTTTGCTCATATAAAAACCATGCCTGCGCCAGAGGAGAACAGTTAGATAAAGTTTTCAGGAGGCCAACTTTGTGCCTTTACAATCAGCAGGGCACAAAGCTCTTCAGCACTCCATGGCCAACTCTGGAATGCATCACATACTGTGCAAAATATTTCCCTCCCCCTCTAAAAAGGTACATGGCCAGTTCCCTTTCCTGAGAGACAGCTAGATTGTAAGCTGCTTATATATGTTTTAATATGACTTAAAGGCATTTTGTAAAGATCACCTGGGCTCTTTATTGGGACGTCTCAGTTTTGCTTTGCTGCTGTACCCTGGGTGACAGCAGGGCAGCATTTCATTGTTCTGGAGAAAGTGCTTGCAGTGCTCCTGTTAAGCACTGGTCAAAATGAACATCAAGCCAAAGGCCCAACTGTACTTCTGCATGGTAGCACTGCTCCAAAACTTGCCACTGAGCATTTTAGAGCTTGAGCAAAACCTCACTACATTTGACAGGAGTCTTGCTATTAACTGCAAAGGATTTTGGATCAGGGCAATAATGACAAATCTACAGAATCCAAGTTTTATATTCATCCCTCATAACAGAGGATTTCTGGTGTTTACTTACATACTTGCACCAAGCAGAAAAATGCATATTGGAGGGGGAAACGGCCTTAGTCTCACAGTGATGCTGTCATCTACTGACCTGCTTAGGTTTTTCAGAAGCCAGGAAACAATGATTTATTCAGAACCTGTCTCCACACAATTAATTCTATGTTTTTACTGGGAACACACGCTGCAAATATAAATAATCAGAAAATGTAAACGCCATGATTGGCTGTGTGCACATTGCATGAAAAACTGAAAATGATTTGAGAAAGTTTCTTAAACCAAAAAAAGTATAGAAATGAGTCATCCAAAACAGCAACTGAAAAACAACACTCTTGAAAATAAAAATGGCAATTTGTGTTTCAGTGCTAAACCCCCTGATATTCTGACCTCATCAAAAAACTGCTGAGTTTTGCGCAGTATACATTTTAATTCTGTCAGCTCTAGGAAGTTTCTCTTCAGAGCTTCCTGGTTTGTGTTGATCTCTTTAAGCTCATTTTCAATTTTTTCAAAGTTGGCCTGAGAAAAAAAGGAGAGGGAAAAAAAATGTAAAGTGAACCTAAAAATAAATGCTATTCATCCCTAATTAAGCACACAGTTCAAAGTGTGCTGTGCAAGGTCTTGTCTCAACTGCATTCAGGTTACCCATAATTACTAGATGCTGCCTGCATCCTGTCTTCTTCACAATGCATCTTAAAACATTAGCATCAGATTATAATGCTGCTCTATATAAAAAGATTAATAATTAGATTCTTTATGGATTGAGGAAGGCTTCCACAGACTTCCAACACAGTATAAACTGGTGCAAACCCAGCAATTTAGAGGAGTTGTACAGTAACTCCTCACTTAAAAGTTCTCCTGGTTAATGTTTCCTTGTTACCTTGCTGATCAATATGGGAACATGCTCTTTTAAAGTTGTGCAATGTTGCCTTATAACCTTGTTTGGCAGGCACCTGCTTTGTCCATTGCTTGCAGGAAGAGCAGCCCCTTGCAGCTAGCTGGTGGGGGCCTGGAACCAGGGTGCACTTGGATGGGCATCCCTCCCCCTTCCCCAACCCCCCACCCAGCAGGCTATCAATTGCCAGCAGTTCAGCTGTCCCTCCCTCCACTGCCATGTGCTGCTCCTGCCCTCTGCCTTTGAGCTGCTCATGGGAGCCTCCTGCTTGCTGTGCAGGGGAAGAGGAAGAGGGGGGCTAATGTCAGGGTGTATCCCAGCCCCTGTCCTTCCCTCCCCGCTTGCCCCTTCTTCATATAGAAGAGGGTGGGGACACTGAAAGGGAGGGAGAGATCTTGCTGCCTGCAGCTGCTGTCTCAACTTCCTGAGAGTGGTGTGCCTGTACTTAAAGGGGCAATGCGCATCATTCTCTCCCCCACACACAGGGTGTGTGTCTGTCTGGCTGCCATGCTGTTTCCCCTCCCTCCATTCATGCTGCCTTGCAGAGTAGAGTGTGAGGCTACATTAACAACAATGGGTTAGCCCTTGAGGGCTCAACTGAATGCTAGTTCATCACTTAGCAGTAAGGCATTCCCTGGGAAATATCCCGCCCTCTAACTTCACCACCTCAACCAAGCTTCACAATACTGTGTACAAATTGTTTAAAACTTATACTGTGTGCATGTATTCATTTGCATCTTATACATACAAAGAAATTACAGTAAACTATGCAAACCTCAGAATGCTTATGGGCAGATCCTCAGCTGCGGTAAATCAGTGCAGCTACACTGAAGACAATAGAGCAGGGGTTCCCAACGTGGTGCCATCTAAATGCACCCGTGTCCTAGCCAGCAGTTAAGCATCCGCCGAAATGCCGCCGACGCCTCTTGATGGCATCACTTGCCGCTGACAAGCGGCATCATCAAGAGGCGTCGCTGGCGAAATTCGGCAGCATTTCGGCGGATGCTCGACCACCGCCACGGTCCTTCGTCTGGTGCCCGCCTGACGAAAAGGTTGGGGATCACTGCAATAGAGCTTTGTTGATTTAAACCAGGTGGGGATCTGACCCTGTATGTTCTTACTACTAAATTCTAAAGAACTCAGTTATTGAGACTAATTAGCACAACTACTGCTATCTAGACTGAGACACTAGTTCAGCCTTAATGAAACACTGTTACCTCTAAATCGATCATGTCCCGTGGGAAAGGCACCTCTGGGTTCTCACCGGTGTCCAGGATTGGGATGTTCGCTTTTTTAATCTCCTTCTCAACAAACCCTAAAGACAGAAAATGTTTCACGAAACAAAAGCAAGAAACTACATCAGTCTCTCTGCACCTTCACATTCCTCATCACCTCACCTGACCAGCAGCTGCATATCCCTCCCCTACAACCATCCATCCTATCTGTAGCTGAACTCCATCAGAATACAGCTCATGTGGTTGCTTTAAAAGATCCACAAGTTCTCTTCTCCACAGGAAACAAACCTTTCCAAAAGCAGCCTAGCCTACTGGGAAACTAATGTAACCTTACCACTAACACAACACTTAGCTATGGCACATAATTTCAGGAGTTTAGGGTGCTTTCTTCCCTTAAAGCTAGTATAGAATTAGAAGCATGCATCAACATAAAGCAAGGACATACTGAGTTTCCGGTCCATCTCCTCACATCTCCTGACTTCGTTAACAAATTTACGCTGGAACACATTCACATCAGGGTTCAACTGCAAACAGAAACACACATTTCCTTAGGAGTGTTTAAATGTGAAGGATCATGATTACTAGTTTATCAGGGTTGCGTGGGGGGGGGTTTGGCGAGTGGTGGTTTGTTTTTAAAGAATGATGCAAGGAAAGTGTACAGCAGATATGATTGTTGTGCAGCATAACCCACTTTACTGATAAGTAACAACTAGCTGGAATATACGTGCCTGGGACACAAGTGGACACCGAGATAGCAAAGATGAATTATGACACTTCGCCATATAAACAGCAGCCAGGATCTTAATGATCTGATGCACTTTACTGACACAGGAAAGTAGCCACTTACATCACGAAACTGAACCTTCCCAAGCTCTCCTAACTCGCTGACACAACAGTATGCAGCTTCCGACTGGAGGAAAAGCTGGGCCAGGGTCATCTCCTCACTTCGGAAAAGCTCCCCCATGATGAAAGGCAAGTGTCGGTCAAACCAGGAGTGGAATTTTAACCCTAAAATTAAAAGGTTGTAGGTCTGAGAATGTACAGCACAGTCTGAATCCCACTTCTGTGAAAGGACAATTTGCCTCCTACGGTCAGAGGAGAAAAGGTATAAAACACAGTCCCATGGAATAATTCTACATACTGCATGCAAATATCTTGACTTAAAAAGAATACAAGAGGAAGTGATGATTCTTTCCTAAGATGCTTGAGAGGTCATGTAGTTCTTCAGCACCTTCTGATAAAAGGCTATTTCATAACTTTCTAAGGAAACACCTTAGTGAATCATGACAGATCTTACTCATTGACCCGTGGTACAAGGGAGGGGAAACTTGTTACGTCACATGGTCTGCAAAGCACCACGGATAGTTAACACACTACAAACAATTCTTTCTTCAGCAATCTAAGAACTCTGCTCTTCCAGGGCCATCTCTTTCTGCTTTAAGCATTGCACTTAAAGTACAGCTCTCAGAGGCAACCCAGCTCACATGGTATCTAAAGGCCAAAAGCTGCCTATTGAAGTGTCATCCTGGAAGCAGTCAGCTGACAGCATCCCTGAACTGGCAGGGAAGAGTTCTCCCAGGAAGAGACCAGCATCACCATCACATGACACTAGTGCAGTTCAGGAAATGCAGCACACCGATAACTGAGTTATAGTGCATCACTGTTGGGGCAGAGAACACGTTCTTTTGCTCTTCTCTTCATTCGGCTGCTAGATTTTATATTTCCACCCTGCCCACTACAGTCTATTTGGAGGTCTGTCAAATTATCCTAACGAGCAGGGTAGTGCTTCACTCAACACAGGTTTTAAAACACAAGAGAACCTGGCACCATCAGTGGTCCTGAATTATTATTGGCTCAAATTAGCTGAGCCTATTAGACCAAAACTGAAATGAATGACACTATTTCAGTTCCAGCCACACTGATTTCCGACTTCACGCTGCTGAGTGGAATTAGCTGCTGGTAGGACACATTCTCTGTGTGTGACCACAGGTGGTGTTTGTCTCTATGCCCAGATGCTGTGTGAACATGGGCATGTAATTAAAAATCCATCCACAAACACTGTATTTCCATTTTGAAATCTACAAAACAACAAGCCTTGAAACTGACTGGATGATTTGTTTGCCTCTGGGTTTATCCATAGTATGTTTTTAAATGGAATAATAGACCTTACAACACAGCTATGTAAAGGAGAATGATAAATATGTATTGACAGCTAAATCGAACAAAAACCCTACAAAAAGCAGGTGCGATCCTCCAAGTAAACAAGATGCTCAGCCACTAGCACCACCTGCTTATCAGCCTCTGGAAGGGTCTGCTGGGGACGGCAACGCGGCGGCGCCTGGGGAGGCCCAGGCAGAAGCAGAGCTTCCAGAAACGCCGCAGCTGCCCAGTCCCGGCACCAGCCGCGCAGCGCCCTTGGGTGCAGGGACACCCACTGGGAGCCAGGAGCGGCTCTGCGGGGCCGTGACTCCCCAGCTGAGGACAGCGCCGGACACGGATTAATTAGCAGAGCCCCCGCCCCCCCGCAGCAGGGCAGGCTGGAAAACGGGGGGGGGGCAGCCTGAGGGCTGAGCGCCCCCCTCCCCACAAGTGGGGGCTCCCCGCGGCCTCTCCCGGAGGGGACCCCCCCCAGCGCCCTGCAGAGCGGGGTGACCCCAGCCCCGCCCCGCCGCTCTGCGGGAGGAACCCCCGGCTCGGGGCGCCCCCAGCTCAGCCACAGGGGGCGCTCGCCGCAGCCCGCCCCGCCCCGCCCCCACTGCTCAGCGCCACCTGCCGCAGCGAGACCCCCCCGGGCCCCCCTTACCTGCTGCCCACTCCGGCCCCTATTGCGGCCGCCGCAGCATTAGCAGAGCCGCCCCGCCCCGCCCCGCCCCCTCCCTGACGTCACCGCGCACGCGAACGTCCTCCCCCCGCCGCAGCGCCGGATCAGGCGAGGGCGTCTCCTAGCGACGGCCCGGCGCCCATCTTGTTCCCCTGTGCGCGGCTGGGCCCCTCCGACCGGAAGTGCCCGGAACGGGGGAGAGGGAGACACGCTCCCGGCCCCGCGGCCGCAACGGCTGACGTCACAGCAGGAGCCCATGCGTCACGGCACAACCTGCTGATGTCGCCATGGGCACAGTGATGTTCTGATGCAAGATTGATGATGTCATGACAGAGCAGAATGTGCCCTGCAGCGTCTTGGAGTCCAATATGGCACTAGGGAGCCCTGCCGCGTCCGGGTGCATTAGAGCATCCCCACATGCGGTGTCAGGCCGACGGCTCACCAGCGGGTGTCACCAACTCTCACCACGGCGCACCAATGTATCACCATGTCACACCGACATCTCACCACGGCGCACCAATGTATCACCACGGCGCATCGCCACACAATGTCACACCAACATCTCACCACGGCGCACCAATGTATCACCATGTCACACCGACATCTCACCACGGCGCACCAATGTATCACCATGTCAGATCACGATACGATGTCACACCAACATCTCACCACGGTGCACCAATGTATCACCATGGTGCATCACCACACGATGTCACACCAACATCTCACCACGGTGCACCAATGTATCACCATGTCACACCGACATCTCACCACGGCGCACCAATGTATCACCACGGCGCATCGCCACACCATGTCACACCAACATCTCACCACGGCGCCCCAATGTATCACCATGTCACACCGACATCTCACCACGGCGCCCCAATGTATCACCATGTCACACCGACATCTCACCACGGCGCACCAATGTATCACCATGTCACACCGACATCTCACCACGGCGCACCAATGTATCACCATGTCAGATCACGATACGATGTCACACCAACATCTCACCACGGTGCACCAATGTATCACCATGTCACACCGACATCTCACCACGGCGCACCAATGTATCACCACAGCGCATCGCCACACCATGTCACACCAACATCTCACCACGGCGCCCCAATGTATCACCATGGCGCATCACCACACCATGTCACACCGACATCTCACCACGGCGCACCAATGTATCACCACGGCGCATCGCCACACCATGTCACAGCAACATCTCACCACGGTGCACCAATGTATCACCATGGCGCATCGCCACACCATGTCACACCAATGTATCACCATGGTGCATTGCCACACCATGTCACACCAACATCTCACCACGGCGCACCAATGTATCACCATGGCGCATCGCCGCACCATGTCACACCAACATCTCACCACGGCGCACCAATGTATCACCATGTCACACCGACATCTCACCACGGCGCCCCAATGTATCACCATGTCACACCGACATCTCACCACGGCGCCCCAATGTATCACCATGTCACACCGACATCTCACCACGGCGCACCAATGTATCACCATGTCACACCGACATCTCACCACGGCGCACCAATGTATCACCATGTCAGATCACGATACGATGTCACACCAACATCTCACCACGGTGCACCAATGTATCACCATGGTGCATCACCACATGATGTCACACCAACATCTCACCACGGTGCACCAATGTATCACCATGTCACACCGACATCTCACCACGGCGCACCAATGTATCACCACGGCGCATCGCCACACCATGTCACACCAACATCTCACCACGGCGCACCAATGTATCACCATGTCACACCGACATCTCACCACGGCGCACCAATGTATCACCATGTCACACCGACATCTCACCACGGCGCACCAATGTATCACCACGGCGCATCGCCACACCATGTCACAGCAACATCTCACCACGGTGCACCAATGTATTACCACGGCGCATCGCCACACCATGTCACACCAACATCTCACCACGGCGCCCCAATGTATCACCATGTCACACCAACATCTCACCACGGCGCACCAATGTATCACCACAGCGCATCGCCACACCATGTCACACCAACATCTCACCACGGCGCCCCAATGTATCACCATGGCGCATCACCACACCATGTCACACCGACATCTCACCACGGCGCACCAATGTATCACCACGGCGCATCGCCACACCATGTCACAGCAACATCTCACCACGGTGCACCAATGTATCACCATGGCGCATCGCCACACCATGTCACACCAATGTATCACCATGGTGCATTGCCACACCATGTCACACCAACATCTCACCACGGCGCACCAATGTATCACCATGGCGCATCGCCGCACCATGTCACACCAACATCTCACCACGGCGCACCAATGTATCACCATGGCGCATCGCCACACCATGTCACACCGACATCTCACCATGGCGCACCAGTGTATCACCATGTCAGATCGCGATACGATGTCACACCAACGTCTCACCACGGCGCCCCAATGTATCACCATGTCAGATCACGATACGATGTCACACCAACATATGGTGCACCAATGTATCACCACGGCGCATCGCCACACGGTGTCACACCAATGTATCACCATGGTGCATCGTCACACCATGTCACACCAACATCTCACCACGGCACACCAACCTCTCACCACGGCGCATCGCCACACCATGTCACACCAACATCTCACCATGGCGCACCAATGTATCACCATGGCGCATCGCCGCACCATGTCACACCAACATCTCACCACGGCGCACCAATGTATCACCATGGCGCATCGCCACACCATGTCACACCAACATCTCACCACGGCGCACCAATGTATCACCATGGCGCATCACCACACAATGTCACACCAACATATCACCACAGCGCACCAATGTATCACCATGGCGCATTGCCACACGATGTCACACCAACATATCACCACAGTGCACAAATGTATCACCATGGCGCATCGCCACACGATGTCACACCAACATCTCACCACGGTGCCCCAATGTATCACCATGGCGCATCGCCACACGATGTCACACCAACATCTCACCACGGTGCATCACCACACGATGTCACACCAACATCTCACCACAGTGCCCCAATGTATCACCATATCAGATCACGATACGATGTCACACCAATATATCACCACAGAGCACCAATGTATCACCATGGCGCATCACCACACAATGTCACACCAACATATCACCACGGCGCACCAATGTATCACCATGGCGCATCACCACATGATGTCACAACAACATATCACCACAGCGCACCAATGTATCACCATGTCAGATCACGATCCGATGTCACACCAACATCTCACCATGGTGCACCAATGTATCACCATGGCGCATCACCACACGATGTCACACCAACATATCACCACGGTGCACCAATGTATCACCATGGCTCATCGCCACACCATGTCACACCAACATCTCACCACGGTGCACCAATGTATCACCATGTCAGATCATGATATGATGTCACACCAACATATCACCACAGCGCACCAATGTATCACCATGTCAGATCACGATACGATGTCACACCAACATATCACCACGGTGCACCAATGTATCACCATGGCGCATCGCCACACGATGTCACACCAACATCTCACCACGGTGCACCAATGTATCACCATGGCGCATTGCCACACGATGTCACACCAACATCTCACCACGGTGCACCAATGTATCACCATGGCGCATCGCCACACAATGTCACACCAACATCTCACCACGGTGCACCAATGTATCACCATGGCGCATCGCTACACGATGTCACACCAACATATCACCATGGTGCACCAGTGTATCACCATGGCGCATTGCAACACGTTGTCACACCATACATATCACCACGGTGCACCAATGTATCACCATGGCGCATCGCCACACGATGTCACACCAACATATCACCACAGTGCACCAATGTATCACCATGGCACATCACCACACGATGTCACACCAACATGTCACCACAGCGCACCAACGTATCACCATGTCAGATTACGATACGATGTCACACCAACATTACTCTGATTGGCTGCAGATTGCCCACCACTGCCCTATCCCCTTTGACGGACAAGGACCGTACCCTCTAGGTCTGCTTCTCTTTTCATGCACCGTTATATCAAACAGGTGTCATCCTGCTGCAGTCAATGAAGCCCACTGGTGACAGTGAGAGGATAATCAGGCTTGTTGTTTTGAATCCAAGCGATAAAGGGAGTGTGTTTCAGTGGAGGTGCAATTCCATCCAGCAACAGCCACATTAATCTCCACACAGAGATTTGCATAATGTGGAAATCTGACATACAAGAAACTTCCCTCCAAGTAAGAGTTCATAATGTCCTCTGCTGCTAGACTGTTAAATGGAAACATGATTTCCTAGGAAGGAAGCCAAGCCCCACAAATGAAATTAACTTATTTAAAATACACGTAGCTGCTAAAAACATATACTTCTTATTGACAGAGTCTTTTGGTAAACATTGGCTCTTTACTCCAGTTAAAAAGTTTAAGTTTGAGTTTAAAGAGGGGCTTTGGCACTACGGAAAATGTCAGATCTAATCATGGAACTGTTGACTCTTTACCTGCTTTTGTTAATTCCTTGTCATTTGTGCTAATTGCCACAGAAAGTAATTGATTCCAGTGGGTGAATTTGGTGCACACTTCATTCTGAAGCAAGTCACAAAATATGCATAGCGCTACTTATATGCAGCCACTCTGGGGAGGAAACCATTAGTTGCCACACTCTGCAACAGTAGGGGTAGAAAGGAGTATAGGCAGGAAGTCAAACATTACCGGAGGCTGGAAAGAGGTGTAATTCAACAGACATTGTGGAGGGACATATCACCTCCTCAATGCTGCTTTCCTGACCCCCAGAAGATATACTGGAGCAAAATCCAGCTTCTCTGGTTAGAGTTCAGTGCCAAGATACCAGATCAGTCCTTCCCTATCATCCTGTGCTTGTAGCTGACTCTGTATGAAAGGGAGCCTTGTGTATATTGTAGCCCCTTGTTTTGCCTCAATTTGCACCCTGTACGGTGCAGCGTCTCCACTTCTAATTTTTTATAAATCGTTTCTTTTTGTTTAAATCGCCTGACTGGGTTGTGCGCAGCAAAGCGGAGCTGTACATCTCCCAGGCAGCCTGTCAAGGTGCTGAGTTCTGTGTCAGGGAGATAAATTATACTATTATTAATTATGATGCAAATGATGGGAGTGCCTAGGAGCCCGAGGCATGGCCCGGGACCCCAGTGTATTCAGAGTTGCATAAACACAGAACAGAAAGCTGACTCCTGCCCCAAAGAACTGCCGATCTACGGGTAAAACAAGAGCCAACAAATGGCTGCAGACAGATGGGGGAGCGGAAGAAAACAGTGAGATAAGATTGTCAGCATGATAGGCAGCAGTCTCAGCCCACCAGCAGCCTAAGCTAATACATACAGCACATGTGAGTGGGACTGGGGCCTCATTTTATAGAAAAGGCAGAAGCATTACAATGGCAAGGCTCTAGTTTTCATTTGTATCCAGGTATCTGACATAATCCCTCCAATGGCCCTGGGAAGATGGAGAGAGCTGGGAGAATCAAATACTAGAATGGACCGATTTGTGCTGTTGAAATGCACTACACTGAAGGCAGCCCAGGAGACAGGACTGCACGTTTCCATGGAACAGAGACAGCAGCAGCTGCAGAAGTCCATGTCCCTTCCACCCCCAGTTACAGCCAGCCGATTTACCTCCTCCCTTTATCGAGAGGCTCTCCTGGGGAGGAAAGGGTAATTTATCTTCACTTAGGCCTGGTCTACACTACGCGTTTAGCGATTTTAGCAGCGTTAAACTGATTTAATGCCGCACCCGTCCACACTACGAGGCCCTTTATATAGATATAAAGGGCTCTTCAAATCGGGTTCTGTACTCCTCCCCGACGAGAGGAGTAGCGCTAAAATCGGTATTACCATATCGGATTAGAGTTAGTGTGACCACAAATCGACGGTATTGGCCTCCGGGCGGTAACCCACAGTGTATCACTGTGACCGCTCTGGACAGCAATCTGAACTCGGATGCACTGGCCAGGTAGACAGGAAAAGCCCCGCGAACGTTTGAATTTCATTTCCTGTTTGGCCAGCGTGGAGCTCTGATCAGCACAGGTGACCACGCAGAGCTCATCAGCACGGCAGCAATGCAGTCTCCTGAGAATCGAAAAAGAGCTCCAGCATGGAGCGCACGGGAGGTACTGGATCTGATTGCTGTATGGGGAGAGGATTCCGTGCTAACAGAACTCCGTTCCAAAAGACGAAATGAAAAAATATTTGAAAAAATTTCCAAGTCTATGATGGAAAAAGGCCACAGCAGGGACTCAGTGCAGTGCAGAGTGAAAGTTAACGAGCTCAGACAAGCCTACCAGAAAACCAAAGCAGCAAACGGAAGGTCCGGGGCAGGGCCGAAAACATGCCGCTTCTATGCTGAGCTGCATGCAATTTTAGGGGGCTGCGCCACCACTACCCCCCCCCCCGTCCGTTGATTCCGAGGTGGGGGTTGTAATCTCAACCATGGCTGAGGATTCTGCGGAGTGGGAAGATGAGGAGGAGGAGGAGGAGGAGGAGGAAAAGGAGGACCACCTTGCAGAGAGCACACAGCACTCCATTAGCCCCAACAGCCAGGAGCTTTTTGTGACCCAGACGGAATTACCCTCCCAGCCCTCACAAGCCACTAGCCCAGACAGTGAAGCCATGGAAGCGACTTCTGGTGAATGTACCTTTGTAAATATAAAACATGGTTAAAAGCAAGCGTTTTTTAATGATTGATTTGCCATGAGGGCTTGGGATGCATTCGCAGTCAGTAAAGTTACTGGAAAAGTTTGTTAACATGTCTGGGGATGGAGCAGAAATCCTCCAGGGACAGCTCCATGAAGCGCTCCTGGAGGTACTCCAAAAGCCTTTGCAGAAGGTTTCTGGACAAGGCAGCCTTGTTCCGTCCACCATGGTAGGACACTTTACCACGCCATGCATGTAGCAAGTAATCGGGTATCATTGCATGACAAAGCATAGCTGCGTATGGTCCCGGTGATTGCTGGCATTCAAGAAACATCCGTTCTTTATCTCGCTGTGTTATCCTCAGGAGAGTGATATCGTTCATGGTAACCTGGTTGAAATTCAGGAATTTAAGTAAGGGGACAGAGATGGCCATTCCTACTGGGCTGTTTGCCTGTTGCTGAAAAGAAATTCTTCCTTGCACGTAGGCAAGCGGGGGGATGGAAATAGCGCTGAGCTTTTTCGCGTTTGGCTATCAGGGATCTTCCCTGATACTAGCCACGCGGTGGGGGGGGGCAAGGGGGGTGATTAGCAGTGATCTTCCATGATACCAGCCATGTGGTGGGGGGAGGGGTAAAGCGATCATCCCACAGAATTGGAGTAGGGGGTGGCTTCTGCTGCTGCATGTTAACAGGAAAGAAGCATCACTGAACAAGATTTGCTTGGTTTTTGGGAAAGGAGGGCACTGTGTCTATGAAGGCTGCAGAAGCCGAAAGACAATGGCTTACCATGGCCACATGCAAGCTGAATTCTGATGCCCGGGCCTGCGTCTGTGAGATCTGTAACACCAGAGCTGCAGGCACTCAATATTAAGATGCAAAATGCGACATTGTAGTGAAATCACATGTGCTATGTAAGGTAAATAGTGTTGTTCACTGTGAAAAAGTATAACCATTGTTCTGTAAAATGTAGCTTTTTAAATACTTCTCTCCCTTTTTTCCCTCCCTCATGCAGCTGCACATTTTTCAAGTCTCCCTACTCCATCCCGAAGGCTATCTCAGATAAGGCGGAGGAAAAAGAAGATGCGAGACGAAATGTTCTCGGAAATAATGGAAGTGACCCGCAATGAAAGAGTTCATCTGAATGAGTGGAAGGACGTGGTATCAAGTTACAGGAAAGATGCTAGTGAACGTGAGGACAGGAGGGACATTCGAGATGAGAAGTGGCGCCAGGAAGATCAGAGGTGTAGGCAGGAAGATATGCGGTGGCAGGATGCAACGCTGGGGCTGCTGCGAGATCAAACTGACATCCTCCGATGTCTGGTGGAGCTTCAGGAAGAGCAGCGGGGTCACAGAGTGCCGCTGCAGCCCCTGTGTAACCACCCTCACCACTCACCGTGTTCCATATCTTCCTCACCCAGATGTGTAAGAACGCGTGGGGGAAGGCTTCGTGCACCCGCCCACTCCACTCCCGTGGATAGCCCAACCAAAAGGCTGTCATTACATTGAAATGTTTTTAGTAGCCTTTTCCTTCCCTCCTATCCTCCTCCCAAACCACACCCGGGGTACCTTGTCATTTCTCTCCCTCTTTTTATAATGACTTTTTAATAAAGAATACATGATTTTTAAATGATAGTGACTTTATTTCCTTAAGCAAGCTGTAATCGAAAGGGAAGGGTGGGTTGCTTACAGGGAATGAGTCAATCAAGGGGGGGGGTCATCAAGGGGAAACAAACACAACAGTTACACCGTAACCTGGCCTGTGATGAAACTCGTTTTCAAAGCTTCTCTGATGCGCACCGCTTCCTGGTGTGCTCTTTTAATCGCCCTGGTGTCTGGCTGCGTGTAATCAGTGGCCAGGTGATTTGCCTCAGCCTCCCACCCCACCATAAAGGTCTCCCCCTTACTCTCACACAGATTGTGGAGCACACAGCAAGCAGCAATAACAAAGGGGACATTGGTTTGGCTGAGGTCTGAGCGAGTCAGTAATGTGTGCCAATGCGCCTTTAAACTGCCAAATGCACATTCTACCACCATCCTGCACTTGCTCAGCCTGTAGTTGAACAACTCTTGACTACTGTCCAGGCTGCCTGTGTATGGCTTCATGAGCCATGGCATCAAGGGGTAGGCTGGGTCCCCCAGGATAACTACAGGCATTTCAACATCCCCCACTGTTATTTTCTGGTCTGGGAAGTAATTCCCTTGCTGCAGCCGTTTAAACAGACTAGTTTTCCTAAAGACGAGAGTGTCATGAACCCTTCCTGGCTATCCCACGTGGATGTTGGTGAAACGTCCCTTGTGATCCACCAGGGTTGCAGCATCATTGAAAGTACCCCTTGCGGTTTATGTAGTGGGTGCCCTGGTGCTCCGGTGCCAAGATAGGAATATGGGTTCCATCTATTGCCCCCCCACAGTTAGGGAATACCATTGCTGCAAAGCCATCCACTATGACCTGCACGTTTCCCAGAGTCACAACCTTTCGTAGCAGCAGCTTAATGATTGCTTTGGCTACTCGCAACACAGCAGCCCCACTGTAGATTTTCCCACTCCAAATTGATTCCCGACTAACAGGTAGCTGTCTGGCTTTGCAAGCTTCCAGAGGGCTATTGCCACTCGCTTCTCAGCTATGAGGGCTGCTCTCATCTTCGTATTATGGCGTTTTAGGGCAGGGGAAAGCAAGTCACAAAGTTCCGTGAAAGTGCCCTTACGCATGCGAAAGTTTCGCAGCCACTGTGAATTGTCCCACACCTGCAAAACTATGCAGTCCCACCAGTTTGTGCTTGTTTCCCGGGCCCAAAATCGGCATTCAATAGCTAGAACCTGCCCCATTACCAGCAGAATCTCCAAAGCGCAGGGGCCCGCGGTTTGAGAGAATTCTGTGTCCATGTCCTCATCACTCCCGTCGCCTCGCTGCCGTAGCCGCCTCCTCCTCCTCACCTGGCTTTGCTGGTCCCTGTTCAGCATAGACTGCACGAGAATGCACGAGGTGTTTACAACGTCCACGATTGTGGTATTGATCTGAGCAGGGTCCATGCTTGCCGTGCTATGGCATCTGCACAGTTCACCCAGGAAAAAAGGTGCGAAATGGTTGTCTGCTGCTTTCAGGGAGGGAGGGGTGAGGCTGTACCCAGAACCACCCGCGACAATGATTTTTGCCCCATCAGGCACTGGGATCTCAACCCAGAATTCCAAGGGGCAGGGGAGACTGCGGGAACTATGGGATAGCTACAGGATAGTACCCACAGTGCAACGCTCTAGAAATTGACGCTAGCCTCGGACCATGGACGCACACCGCCGAATTAATGTGCCTAGTGTGGCCGCGTGCACTCGACTTTATACAATCTGTTAAAAAAACCAGTTTATGTAAAATCGGAATAATCCCGTAGTGTAGACGTACCCTCAGAGACTAACAAATTTATTTCAGCATAAGCTATCGTGAGCTACAGCTCACTTCTTTGGATGCATAGAATGGAACACACAGACAGGAGATATTTATACATACAGAGAACATGAAAAGGTGGAAGTATGCATACCAACAGGAAAAGTCTAATCAATTGAGATGAGCTATCATCAGCAGGAGAAAAAAAACTTTTGAAGTGATAATTAAGATGACCCATAGAAGGTGTGAGGAGAACTTAACATAGGGAAATAGATTCAATAAGCGTAATGACCCAACTGTTCCCAGTCTCTGTTTAGGCCTGAGTTAATTGTATCTAATTTGCATATTAATTCCAGTTCAGCAGTCTATCTTTGGAGTCTGTTTTTGAAGTTTTTTTATTGCAAAATTGCCACTTTCAAGTCTGTCACTGAGTAGTTAGAGAGGTTGAAGTGTTCTCCCACTGGTTTTTGAATGTTATGATTCCTGATGTCAGATTTGTGTCCATTTATTCTTTTGCGTAGAGACTGTCTTGTTTGGCCAATGTACATGGCAGAGGGGCATTGCTGGCACATGATGGCATATATCACGTTGGTAGATGTGCAGGTGAACGAGCCCCTGATGGCGTGGCTGATGTGATTATGTCCTATGATGGTGTCACTTGAATAGATATGTGGACAGAGCTGGCATCTGGCTTTGTTGCAAGGATAGGTTCCTGGGTTAGTGTTTATGAATCTATTTCCCTATGTTAAGTTCTCCTCACACCTTCTATGGGTCATCTTAATTATCACTTCAAAAGTTTTTTTTCTCCTGCTGATGATAGCTCATCTCAATTGATTAGACTTTTCCTGTTGGTATGCGTACTTCCACCTTTTCATGTTCTCTGTATGTATAAATATCTCCTGTCTGTGTGTTCCATTCTATGCATCCAAAGAAGTGAGCTGTAGCTCACGAAAGCTCATGCTGAAATAAATGTGTTAGTCACTAAGGTGCCACAAGTACTCCTGTTCTTTTTGTGAATACAGACTAACACGGCTGCTACTCTGAAACCTGTCATTATTCTCCACTGCCCACTCAGTCCTTAGCCTTGTTACTTCAGCTACCAACAAGAGGAGCAAATGTGCCAATTGCAATTGGGTTTTTTGTATGTGGCCATTTGTCCCGTACAAAGAAGCTGACGCCGATCCTATACAATTAACAGGTGGGCTATAGAGAGAATCAGTCACATCCACATTCAGGTCCAAAAGAGGAAGACTCAGGTTGCCACCTATTGGGCCATCCTGGTATGTCCCTCCGAGAGGAAGCAGAGGCCATGTGCCAGGCAGCCATTCATCACATTTCAGCTCATCAGGGCATGACAGCTCCATGCAGAGCGAGTTTAGAACAGCCCACTTAGCCTGTTGTAGGAAGCAGCCAGACCAAAAATATAGACCTATACGTTTATCTTCCTGAGAGCCTTCCACCCAGCTTTATAAGTTCAACCCCGGTGCATTCAGAATTGTTATTCCCATATTACAGACAGGAAAACTGTGGCACAGAAAGGAGAAGTCACTTGGCCAAAGTCACGCAGTGAATTAATATCAGAACTAGAAAGAGACAAAGATCTGCTGATTTCCAGTGCTTTGTGTTAACAACCACACCATGCATCCTAGAGAGCAGCTCTGCTCTGAAATTGACCTCATGTGAATAACAGCTGCAGAACCACAGCGTGTTGTGGCCAAAATCCATGTTGTGTGTCTGTGTTCATGTGCATGGAGCACTGACTTATCAGTTGCAAACACTGGAAATGGGGGGGGTGTTAATCCTCAGGGAGGAGGGAAGCCAATTAACCGAGAAACGCCAGCGTATAACAAATTACACTATTTTTAGCCTGTGACATAAAAAGTGCGTTGTGGACTTCAGACAGGGCACCCAAATCTAATTCAGTACCCTGGTGTGGGTCCAGCAGCATGTCACATGACTGGGAGCACTGGGGCAGGGAAGTGCTGACGGTTGCCATAGATATCCTAGTGGATGGTAGGCTCCCCAGCTGGTACATGATGAAACAGCCAAGACTGTCCTAAGGTGGGTTTGAGACCAAATGACTGGAACACTATGAGGGGCCCTTCTTGTTTGCCAATCTGTGGCCAGACAGAGGGCTGACCCCCAGCTGTAGGATCCCCTCGCCTGAGACAAGAGTGAACCCCGATAATCCAAGACCCTCAATGAAAGTCCAGCTGTGACCCTCCTCCGGCTGAGTCTACAACCAGTTTCTCCTGGCCCAGCACTAGAGTTGTTGCTGCTGGGGGTTGCTTCCCTTTGGCTGGGACCAACGGTGAGCTGGTCTCAGCTGGGAGTCATCCATACAGTCCTAAGCCTTCCCCTTTGCAGCAGCCTCTTGGCTGGTAACAGGCAGGCTTCAACCACTGCTCTCAAACATTCTACCCAAGCCAGCTTGCAGATGATCCCATGGCCATAAACAAAAGCCAAGGCAATAAACAGGCAGCCTGTGAACCATTTTTGATTAATATTTAACTTGTAAGTTCCTCAGGACAGGGGCTGCTTCTCCTCTATCTTCAGCCCGGCAAGGAGCAGGATACCGGCGTGATGTCATTCACCATTACCACTCATAGTCAGCTGTGTGGAAGGCACCATCTCCCCTTGGGGCAGTGCTTTCGGCACTTGTACCCTGGCGTGTGCTGGGAGCATGTATTGCGCTTACAAAGCAAGTAGCTAGATCCTGCTGATGACTAGGGGACTGCACAGCCGAGCTGGGTGGGTCCAGTTCACTGCACGCTGCTGGGTTTAGATTTACTCCTTTTATTTCAACCTGCATACAGATACGAGCACAAACACAGTAGTAACTTGTCAACACCGATCTCACCTATGTACTTGCACGTGTGTCCACATGTATGTAAATAGACACAGACAGGTGCGTGCAATTCAATCTCATGAATGATTCATAGATTCATAGACTCATAGACTCTAGGACTGGAAGGGACCTCGCGAGGTCATCGAGTCCAGTCCCCTGCCCTCATGGCAGGACCAAGTACTGTCTAGACCATCCCTGATAGACATTTATCTAACCTGCTCTTAAATATCTCCAGAGATGGAGATTCCACAACCTCTGTAGGCAATTTATTCCAGTGTTTAACTACCCTGACAGTTAGGAACTGGGACATGCCACAACTAGTAAATAGGGAGTATAAGCCTCTCTAAAATAATGACAACCCGCCTGACGCAGACCTGCAAAGCAATACTAACTGGAGGCAAAGGGAGTTGAATGTTCCAGCTGAGTTCCTGTGCTCCTATGTGCAGTTGTTTCAACCTTCCTTTCATGTACACAGCTGTGCCCAGAAGGGGCTTGTTTCTGTCAAGCCGCTTCCCGCGTAGCTTACAGCAGGGTTTTGTTTTTTCCTTTCGGCCAGATTCCTTGCAGTTTTGCACAGAATGCCTTTGAACGTATGGCAAAGAAGAGGCTGTTGGGAGTTTCGGAGTTTCACATTCCTCCATGAGCCGTGCCTGGGCTCGCATGCAAAAGCCATCGCCTCCCCTCCGCTCCAACTATTTTAATAATTTCAAAAAGGGTGGGTCATCAGGCATTTGGCAGTGGCTCTTTTTCTATAGCGAAGGTGGAGTCAGCCAATGGCCTGCGAGCCTGGAAAATTTTGCAGGGCAGTTTCCCTGGACAGCTTTGCAGAGCTGTGCCATTTGAATTCAAGCACACACACACACACACAGCCACGCACTGTGCTCTCCATTTCTGGCTTGCCTCCCAGCACAGAGAGTTGAGCTAGAGCTCGGGTTCACTTTTTTCTTCTCACTCTCCTCCCAGCAGCGACAGCTTCTCCAGGCTCTGCTAGTCGGGACTCCCAAGCAAGCATGACGGACACCCCTTTGCAAATCATTGAGCAGCCTGCTCCTTCCGAGACCTCTGAGGAGCAAGCGGCCGAGGAGCCGATTAAATCAGATCAGATCAATGGCGTGATGGTGCTCACCCTTCTGGACAAGATCATCGGGGCGGTGGATCAGATCCAGCTGACCCAGACGCAGCTGGAGGAGAGGCAACAAGAGATGGATAGTGCAGTGGCCAGCATCCAGGGGGAACTGACCAAGCTCACTAAAGCACACACCACCACCAGCAACACCGTGAACAAGATGCTGGAGAAAGTACGCAAGGTGAGCGTCAACGTGAAAACCGTCCGGCAGAACCTGGAGAAGCAGGCCGGACAGATCAAGAAGCTGGAGGTCAACGAGGCGGAGCTGTTGAAGCGAAGGAACTTCAAAGTCATGATCTACCAGGTAAGGAGACATCCTGCAGCTCCTCAGGCACCGTCAGTGTGCATTTTCAGTGCTAACTGTACCACCATGATGGGTTAGAAGGATGGTGCATTGCCTCACATGGCTTCTCTACACTCATCTACCATCCAGTGTCTAAGTGTGCCATAAATAGGGCATTCCAATTCTAACAGCACTGGCTTCTTCATAAGGCAGCAGGTTTAACATAATTATTTATTGCACTTAAAAAAAATTAGTACAGGAAATTTCATAAACATGGTGAGACTGGCCCCAAGCACCCCACTGCAAAAGACCAGCAGAATTTGGTTACCTAGCAGAGACTGCTGTTTAACTAAAGGAGGAACTGGGGAGGAGTATTTTAAATCAGGCATTTCAGACGGAGGATTTACTATGAGGGATGAAGTCCTTAGCACGACAAAAAGCAGTGATGTTAGTTCAGGTTTATAATATGCATCCTACAGCAATAACATGGAACAATAACTCCAGAGACATGTTTAACTTCACTCTCACAGGGGACATAGTGGAGACATTAAACAGAAAACACAGTCCGTTCCACTGAATTCATTAGCACCTCCTTTTCCCGGGATCCGCCTCTACCACAGTGCTTGTCAGATTAAATATGATCCAGTCTATGTTACCAATTCCTTCCCCAATAACCTGCAGGGCCTGGGCATTCCGGTCGCTCAGAGTCAGGGACAGGCTGCATCTCTCTGCTGGAGGCTCAGCACCCCCACTAAGAGCTGGACTTGCCTTTAATCTTTTAATACCAAACAGGCGAACAAGCAAAAGAAAGGCAGCCACAGGTTTCCGCCTTCCCTTCCGCTGCCTGTCTGGGTTTAGCTTCACTTTGCAGGGGAAAGCGGGAGAAAAACCCAATGGGCCAGTTAATGAGATAAGGATAGTCCGAAGCATCTGGGTTAATCATAGACTGTGTGAGGGATTCACAGAGAAATAGCCAGTGCAGCTCACAGGGAAAAGGGGAAGAAAAACCCCACCAAATCCGCAGCACTTCTTACTAGCGTAGTGTGAAAGGCGAGCTGGTCAGGCCAGGCTGAGGAATCTGGCAAGTAGCGGGACCGATATAGGTCTCTGATTCACAGCTTAAGCATTTCGAGTTCTGTCATGGAGGCTGAAACACTCACGTATATTAGGAGCATGTCAGCCACCTAACCAGATTTATAAATATATTTATCGGCAGCTCTGGGCACTGGGCCTGCACAGAGGACTAGAGCCAGCTGTGGAAAATGGTGACACAACCCCTGGGAAGGGAAGGGAGCGAAAAGGGAGGCTTGGGGAGAACACCCCCGGCAGGTGTTGCGAAGTGGTAGGGAAATGGCCAGGTCCTGATTCCTGCTGGACTGGCACTGTGAGAACCTGCTCTTTATTGTGTGCTGTTGGTTATGAGCATTGAAGATTCCTCATGCAAAATAAACAAGTCATCGGTCTCCCCTTTCCTGGGGACAAAGCTTTCATACGGGACTCGATCCTGCTTCCAGTGCAGGCAAAACTCACCTTGATTTCAATGGTGCAGGCTCGGCCCCTGAGTTAGAATCAGCAGAGAGAGGCCATGAGGTGAGACTTTCTGTGGCTCAAAGATCTTCTCTAGGAAAAAGGCCGAATGTTTTGAAATCCAGACTGAATTAGCCAGTGTGGACTTCAGCATGAGACTCCCGAGCGTTAAAGCCCAAGGGAGATGTTCAAGGGCTGCTTCATGGAAAAGACAGCTGTGCAAGGACTTAGGAAAACACACGGCCTTTCATCACACTGCAGAGTTTGCACAATTCTCCCCCCTTGCCCAGAGGAAGCCGCAAGAGTAAGAGAGTGAAGGACGTCTTGGGGCAAGGGGGCAGCCTTGTGCCCCAACACCACTGCAGGAATGAAGCTCCTTTGTGGAGGAGAAGCTGTGCACAGTGTCCTGATTTAAAGCATGGATTGGAGAGTGAAATCCATGAGAGTCCCTGACTTGCAGTGGCTGAGAGCTAGGATGGGATGGGCAGCAATGATAATTCTATATTAGCAAACAAAGACACCCCTCTCTATTACTCCACGCTGTGTTAGGTGATCCTGTACAATGAGCATTGTGACTGCTACTAACAGACCACAGGGAACTCCCTGGAAGAGCTGGGTGTATTTTTCCAGTCCACTTTCCCCTGCATACAATGGAAAAATAGCTTTGCAGTCAAGAGAGAAATTTTCACAGTGGTGTCAGCCCTTACTGTCTTTCTGGATGCTTCGGCTGTCCCGTGGGGCTAGCTTCGAGCCATTCGCAAGGCAAAAACGATCATTTGTTGACACAGGAACTGATTGGTTAGTAAGGAGTATCGTTAGTCTGTGCTCTGCCCTGCATTAATCATGTATCATTTCTCATCCACTGGGCAGTAACCGGGGCTGGATGGTTCTGAAGCTGCAGTTAACAGGCAGTGCTAACAACATATGCCCCAGGAATGTACGAAGAGATGATCTTGGGCTGGTTTTGGCTGGGCAGGTTTCTGTTTTAGGAAGTTGTGCCGCGGTGTAATTACCCATGTATAGGGCTGAGGGTCTTCAGCAGTAACGACCACAGGCTGCTTGCATGATGGAGACTGAAAATATCAGGCTGCAGGGTCCAGTCCTGTTTACTCCTTTGAGTAGCCCTATCAAAGTCAGTGGTTCTACTCCTTTGAGTAAAGGGAGTGGGATTTGGCCCAGGGTGTGTGCGAGGCATGCCAGGATTAACACTTTTAATAAATTAGTAAAAGGATGAACAATCATCTAGATATCTAAGATCCAGCGACATTTATAACAAATCATGGAGCAGATTCCGCCCCTTTGCGTGGGCTGAGACATGCTGTTCTTGCCAGAAGCCCTGTGGATTCCAGTGGGTTTACTCATGGACTGGGCACTTCTTCGGCTATTTAGTAACAATTATTGTGTATTATTTGCTAAGCGCCAACCATGTGTAAGACACAAACATCCCAATAATAATCCCTGTCCCAGGGAGTTTACAAGGGGGAACCTCTCTCCCAAGCCTGGCTGTAGAAAACCAGTAGTGAACAGTTACCAAGTAGTCCCCTAGTTCTCATGCTCAGCGCTTTCCAGAGTGAACACTCAACGGAGGGTTAGTCTAGATGCTGCCTTGACTAGTTTTGTGCTTCTCATGTCTATGAACAATTCCGTTATTAACCTTTAACTGCATTTGTGCTTTAAGAAACTGTGATGAACTTTCCTGCTCTCTTGTGGCTTCAGTAGCCAAGGGAAAGATTTCAGAGTTTGTTTTATTATGGGGGACAATGTGCCTACCAAAGCTGCAGGATTAGCCGAGAGGAGGAATGGCCTCTTTCCCAGGGGATTGCCAAGCAGGGAAGGGGCTGCTCCCCGGCTGCATTTAGTATAGAAGGATGCTGTGCCTCGGAGAGCCCAAAGGACGAAGACGAGAAGTCAGTTTTAATAGGTGAAGGATGCCTGGTTGGCTCTTCCAGTGCATCTCGAGAAGTTATGGACAGAATGACACCCAGGGTGCAAGCGAGATCCCTGGGACTGCTTGTGGGTGGAAGTCAGGCTAAACGCAAGCACCCTGCATCGGTATTTTACTTATCCTAGGAGCACAGAGAAAATCGAAGTGGGTTCCTCTGTGTCTTGGCAGCTGAATTTTGGTCTGGAGAGTTGAGCATAAAGCACATCAGTCTTGTCCGCCTCAGAACTAGGGAGAGAACGGGCAGTACTAATAAACAGCCACACCCAGGGAGGATTTGTACAGTGACTTTGATGGGAGCTGGATCAGGCCCCAAGAGCAATGTTGAAAAGAAGCCAGCCCCGAATGAAGCCGCCCTGGAGAAGACGTGATTCTTTCCCAAAGTGCTGTGGCCAGAGCTGTGACCTCCGTGTCACAGAGGGGAACGTTCATGCCCAAGAAGCTGGATGGCAGAGGGATGGGCCCTTATTTGCCACTCGTATCCCCAGAGCTGCTGTCAGTGCATCCAGTTAGAAAAGCCATTGCCTGGGTAACTCCCCTAGCACGGGACAGCTGGAGAACCGCGAGTAGCTACGGTTTCACTAACGCGCCTTGTTCCTCCAAACATTCACATGCCCATTCATCCTTCAAAATGCCACGGACCTGCTTTTTGTAGGGTCAGGCTTTGAAAAGTGCGTCCCCCCCAAGCACCCAACTCTGCCCACCACTGTGGTGCCTGGCCCATGCTGCACGGTGCCCTCTTTGTCTGCCTTAGGTGGCTCGGGGCAGGGGGAAGCAGGTACCCAGCGCTGGCAGGTGCAGACCCAGCCCCCACTCCACATTCTGGCCACATGGGCGTGGTGGGGACTATTTTTCAAACCTTTCGGCAGTACCGGGGAGGCCCCTGGCCCGTTCCTTTGTGTGCAGGGTCTTGTCTGTTCTATTGGGCAGAGCAATTGTCTGGGAGGCCCCCGCAGAACTTCGTCTGCCTTGCCGATGAATCAGAGCAGCCGCTCCAGGCCCACCAAGAGGCTGAGCAGCACCGAAAAAGGCCAGGTGGCCATGGGCTGGAAAACAGATCCCAGCTCCACAATGTGTAGGGTAGGTGGGGCTGTGCGAGGAGTATAAATAGCACAGCTTGGCGGTGGTGCCTCCAGTGGGCCTTATAGGGCTCCGAGCAGCCAAGGGCCTGCAGCAGGGAGGGGCGGACTCCCTGCGAACCCACGTGTCACTGTGGCGGGTCTGGAAGCCAGACCCAACGCGGCCATTGCGGGGTCCATGCTCTGCGAAGGACCGTGTGAAAAGAAGCCTAGTGGGGGGCAGGGGAGAGGAGAATACAACCATCACACTGGGGTGGGAAACGGAGCAGAGAGCGGGGCAGACCCCCAACGAGAGAACACAAAGTGCAGCCCCGGCGCTGGAGAAGGAGCACTTGTCCTGCCCAGCTGAGCTGCAAGGCCTTGTACCCCTCTGCCGCAGAGCTGGGCTGCCCCAGGGCGTGGACTCAGGGGTTTAATGACAAGAAAAGACTTGGGAATTCCCAGGAGATCTGCAAACTCAAAACCAGCTTGCAAGGGGTAGAAGCCCAGGGACTCCCCAAAGTTTGCCCAGCTACAAGCTTAGAGGGTGAAGAGCAGCGTCCTAGTGCGGGAGATTGGCAGGAGCACTAGGTGCTGCATTTATGCCTTTCTTACTAGGCTGCACGCTGTGGCCAAGAAACTCAGGGTTTGCGACTGGGGACCCCAGCTGGAGCTAGGACACTGGTGTATGCGGCATCAGCATTTCCCGGGACTCACTGGAGGGATGGTCCTTCCCCACCCGCTGGTTTTGGTATTTCTTTTTATCACTGTACATAACAAAGCAATTACTCCTTGCTGCCCTGGATCCACTCACATGCAGCGCCTTGACAGCCTGGGGGTTCTGCACACAGCCCCAGGGCAGTGTATTAGGGTTGCTCATTGTCCCCAAAGTCCCAGGATAATCTCTGGTTCCAAAGCATGTCCCATGTCCCAGGAGACTGATTTCTGGGACTGTTAAGAGCCCTGGGTTTGCTGCCCAGCACCTTGCTGGGCAGTAACGGTGTTCAGCAATGAGAGGACACATCAGCATAACATGATAATGCAGCTTCCCAGCACAAGGTGCCTTTGCTGCAGGGGAAATACAAATTCCCTGTACAGCGCAGTCGAACGCCAGGCCTGGCTGATTGCAGCGCTGCAGTGTTTGGTCGGACGCCCCACTAGACGTGAGTTCTCCTGCATCAAGAACATCTCAGCCCCAGAATGGGATTCCGTTTTGAGATACACCTTGGAATGGGATTTGGCATGAGAGATCCTGCTCCGGCCACGTACAGGGGCCTTGGAATAGGCAGGATGATTATTTAAGATCTCTATACAAATAAGATTCAGGCCTGTTCTACATTTAATGTTTAGGTCAATATAGCCACGGCACCCAGGGCTTGAAGACCCCACGCCCCTACGTGCTGCAGCTATGCAAACTCCCTGGTGAGGCTGCAGCCAGCTGGGTGGGAACAATGCTGTTGACTTAACTACCCTGGCTTGGGGAGGTGGTGTTCCTACAGCGAGGGAAAAAGCCTTTCCATCCTTGTCGGCTGTGTCTGCACTGTGGGGTTGTGCCAGCAGAGCTCTGGTGCTGGAGCTCTGCCTCTGTCGTTTGCATGGCCTGGGATCCTTACTCTCTCCACGGTGTCGTTACTCCTGCGACTGCGCCTGAAAGGATGCTGCTACCTGTTCAGATAAGTGTCTAGCACAACGTTGACCTGGATGTCCCTCCCCCCGCCGCCACAGCGCGCTCGCGTCCCCAGGAACGCCTGGCTCTTTCTGCAAAGGAAAAACAAGTTTCAAAGAAACCCTTTGATTCAGAGGCATTTACAGTCGTGCTGTGCACGTGCAGCTTGCCTCATGGCCCCTGGGGGTGACAGTGTCTCTGAAAAGGGCCTCGACATTGACAGGCATCAGGCCAGGCTGACCGGTTTGGATAAAATGAGAACCGGCCTAACGTTCGCTCAGTTTTCAGCCCAGAATCTAAGCGTGGCTGGAGAGCCCAGAATAGTGGATCTCTAGTTTTAGTTTCATTTTCACATCCCTCAGTGCTCCCCAAGATTTGTGGAGGAGCAGAGCCAAGCCATGGAAATACCCCAGCTGTTCTTTGCAATGATTCAAAGTCCCAGGAGAAAAATCAATTCTGATTTTCCAGTCTGATTTCTAGACCAATGTGGTTTGGACAGATTGGAAAAGCATCTCAGCTTCAATCAACCCTCGGGCTTTCCCATTACTGAGATATATTATATATCTTCTGGTTGCACAAGCATGTACATATTGTGCCTATATATTGCCTGTTCTGTATGTGTATTTGTATGTTGAATATCATATCAGACAGCTGTGTACTAAGCACCAAAGGTTTAGCAAGCCAGGGGGTGCAACGCAGAATCAGACCTCGCCTTCAAAAAGTGCATTTCATTCCATAGATGTCTGAATTTGTGAGGTCATGAACAGTTCCGTATCGCATTCTTTTCGATAAGACAGGGCTCATCCTTTGCCAACCTTATGCCACTAGCTCTTCAATATGAGCTTGTTAATAGGAGTCAGGAGAGGGGTGAACTAGGGATTGCTTTTACTTAACATTAGTCAGTAAAATGTTCCACGCTGCGCCGCCGGGGTGAGGCCCCAGTCTGATCACTCAAATATGCAGTGGTCTCAAGAGGTTAATCTGGGCTAGGTGTTTTCTTTCCTTGGCCCACAGCTGCTGTTTGGATAAGAAAACCCCAGCGGGACTGATAAGATCACTGCCTTCCTCTTTGATGGGAGAGCAGCACTGGAGACCAGCCCTACAGCACAGCTGCCAAGAAGGGTTGGGGAGGGCTGCTGTCCAGGAGATTGTTTTCCGTGCACTGATCTGATTTTACTTGTCCCACCCCATAGCTCACATGAACATGTGGTTTGAATGGATAAAATCCGCCCCCCCTCCCCATCTGTCCTTTCCTTTCCCAGTGCTTGTGTCCCCGGCAGGAATTCAGGGGGCGATTCAGGGACCCAGCTGGTCACCCCCTGGCTGCTCCAAGTAGAGATGCAAACAGTCCATGCAGACTGGGGAAGACAAGCAGGCAAATTAACATGCTGTGGTGGGGAGCCCACTTTTGACGCAGGACAGTGCGATACTTTGGGTGATGCTGAACAGCTTGGCCAGAGGAAGGGGGCTCACAGCTGAGACCAGTTCAGAGGACTTGCTCATTACTATGCAATTCAGCTGGGTGTCCCCCTCCTCTAGCCAAGCCACTCAGGGCGACTGTGATGTTGTGGCCTGGGCTCAGTCATCTCCATCTAATCTCACCCACCTGCCTCCCTTTTCAGAGCACTAGCACTGCTCTGCGAAGCCCAGCTAGCATCTGGTCCACTCCCACGCTGCCAGACCCAACCCGGCTGCAAGTTTGGCAGAGTCCTGGTCTCCACGTGTCCCCAGGACTGTGCTGTTTCCAGTGTATCCATGGTCCTACACTGTCCCAGTAGGGTGACCAGAGAGCAAGAGTGAAAAATTGGGATGGGGTAGGGTGACCAGATGAGAGGAAGAAAATACTGGGACACATGGGGGGGTGTCACCAGCGGGCGGGGGGGGGGGGAAGCCGAGTGCCACAAAATTGCGTCCTGACCAAACATCGGTCGGGACATGGGACAAACACCTAAATATTGGGACATCTGGTCACCCTAGGATGGGGTGGAGGGGTAATAGGAGCCTATATAAGAAAAAGACCCAAAAATCGGGACTGACCCTATAAAACTGGGACATCTGGTCACCCTCATCCAAGCCTCTCCTCACTCCAGGGTTTTGCAGGGAAGGACCATGTGGGCCCCTCGTGGCTACATTCACGCATCAACACGCGGGGTTTTCACCCGGCAAAATCCCAGGAAGTGCCTGATGCAGTGACAAGCCTGGTTTGTGACAACGGGGGGACCAGAGCAATCCCAGGGGAACTGGGGCAGGACCCGAGAACCCTCAGGCCCAGCATACTCCCAGGGACAAGCCGTTAGTTCAGGGTTTTCACACTATCTTTAAGAGCAATAATGAGGAGTATTAAATGCAAAATCGTGGTTAAAACACCACACAAGCTGAACTGTGCAGACTGAAGTCCAGGAACCAAAAGCTTGCACTGCTCTGTTCTGCACCTCTGGCTTCTCTGCTGTAGTACAGGATCTCGGTCAGCAGGATGCTGCAGAGTCACTAAATGAGTTCTGCTTCCACTCTGACCCTCCTGCCTTTGGCCAGAGAATGGTTGAAGTTAGAGATGGAAAAAGCACTATTAGGTCACGTCTGGCCCATCCCTTGGGAGCCAGGACAGGCTGTTCACTCAGACTATTTTCGGTTTCACTCAGACCCTTAGGGATGCAGTTCCACAGCAGTGCAGAGAGAATTCAGCTGCATGATTCCCACCATGCTGCCAGCCCCCATGCACAAGGAGCCCGTACCCCTACCAGCGCAGCCGTTCACTAGCCGAGTCTCAAGCTAGTCGCCCACAGCAGAGCGCGGCCCCAGACCAAGTCCAAGGAGATTATTTAGCACTCAAGACATTTCCTTGGGGCACGCAGTCAGTTCTCCCACCCATAGCCTCTTCTGAAGCGTGGCTCTCTCTGGCGCAGGCTGGGACCCAGTGCATCAATGTTTCCTGGCTCAGCTCTGATTTATGAGCTGCCAGTGCCTGGGCAGTTTGTTTTGCTGAAGTGCTTTTGTATTATACGGACATGCTGAGCCGTGCAGCAACAAACTCCCCCCGTGCAAAGAGGGAAACAAAAGGCCTCAAATAAAAAGAAATGTGAGATCGCTGCTGATTGGCTGGTGAACTTCAGGCCAAAAGGCTAAGCCACTTTCATTGCCTCCCTCTGGATCTGTCACGCATCCCTCATGTGCCCAACCCATAGTGTCTAAGCAGCAAGTGGCTGCCCTGCACCACGTGGGTGTAACTGAGGGCAGAATCTGGCCCCGGCGACTCGCCAGGCCAGGCAGCCGGCCGGTTTGTTCTTGTTTCCAGGGCTTCCCCATCCAGTACACAGAGCCTGAGTCCTCTGGTGTTAATGGGGGTTTGAAGTGGCTTGAAAGGAAATTCTAGAGCAAGATCACAGGCCAAACTCATGCCCCAGGTTTGAGTTTGGCCCCATTGTCTTTATTTAAATAAGGAACAAACCACCGGAAATGCGGCTCTGCGGTATCAATATGAGCAGGGCCAAGCCAGAGCATCAAACAGCCCTGGACACGCTCAGCATGCTGAATCCTGGTCAGCTGCACAACACCTGGCTATTGTCTTCTTGACTAGACAGTAAATTCCACAGGTCACAAAGATTCCAGAGCCCCCGCCCAGCTGCGTTCTAGGATGAAGCCCAGAGCCAGAGGGGAGAGCTGGTGACTGGAGAAAGACAATCCAGCTAAACATTTAGAATAAAATGCCCCCGGATGTTTAGTCTGCACCTTCCGGAGGCTGCTGCTAATGTCAATTAATGCCAGGCACAGATCTCCCTGAATAGCATCTGCAGCGCAATCTCTGCTGTTCAGAAATAGCCCTGGGGGTTATTAATCAGCCATGGCAGGGTAGCCGGGAGGGCAGCCCGGAGAGCTACACAAACAGGCTGATAATGGCATTCAAACATTCTTTCTGCCAGAGGAAAAACGATGATTTCCCCCCTTGCAATCAGTTTACTTTCCCGTTTCCTAGGGACCTGCCTTTCATCGGATTCATTTCTGAGCAAAGGCAGCCTTCCAAACATGGCCCCATGGTTTATATTCACTCCCTCGCCAGCCCACCCTTTGCTAGGTTCCTGTGCTGCTTCTTCTTCATCAGGTCCGAACTGGCGGGCACCAGGACCTTTTACAGGGGGTTTAAAGCACCGATCTCCTTGTCCCCATCAGCCTAGGAGAGGGAAACAGCCTTTAAGGGCACAGTGCCCAGGACAGTGAGAAGCTAGACACGCTTGGGAGACTCCCAGTCTCAATGAGATTGGACATTACGGGAAGTTATTTGAGGATGGAAGGAATTTTGCTGGACGTGGAAAGGTCACATGAGGTCCAATAAGCCCTTTAAGGTTTATCTGCATCTCCCTCCCTGCTTTTGCACTAGGGTCTTCGAGATCTTTTCTTTCCGTCTCACGGAGACAGGACCAATAACCTCTTGCTACAATTTTTTACTGTGTTCTACAAAGAGCTGCTGCTTCTCTTATTCTGAGCCTCCTCGTTTTAGCTGCTAACCCTGGAGGTGGAGACTTATACTGAACTTTCTGAACATTTAGGCATGAACCCTGGTTTATGTGGCACTCGTGAAGAGGTTAATTTGTAAAGCTGGCTGCTCAGAGGCCTGGCCTCGGGGTATAGTCGGTAGTGTTTGGCTGAGGGTGTTGTCTGGATCCTCCTGGGAGAGTCGTATGGATGGAGGTCTGGAATGAGCCACATATTCCTGATCCCTCTTTCTCACGTAGTTGAGTTTAGCTCTCAATAAACGTAGCATTTATTTTTCTGCTCACATTCCCTGAAACTCTCAGAGACTTTGAGAGCCAATTTCACTGATGTAAATTGGGAACAACTCCACGGAGTGAAGTGGTGTCACTGCAGATTTACATCAGTGAAAATGAGAGCTGAATTTGGCCCTATGACTCAATATAACACAAACATCCATTATTCCAGAGCAGGGACATTGTATCCTCCAAGCCTTGCAGAGAGTTAGAGAAGCTAGACTCCCATCCTTCTGGTCTGTCTCTGTACTTGATATCTCCACTCACTAAACCATTCCGATAGCATTCCCCTGCCTGTTATCATGCTAAGCCGCCCTATATCTGGGCCATGTCCTTGTTTTCAGCAGTTAGTGGGGGAGAGGAAATTCTTCCACTCGGATTCCTTTCTGCTGGCCATTTAAATTCCTTTTCCTCATCTCAGCCTGAGAAGACCCTGAGTGTGCCCTCTGATCCTGTGCGCAAGAATCCGCCCTCTGACCCTGCACCTGGGAATCTGCCCTGGCCCCAACCAGCAGCGGACGTGAAGGGAGGCAGCAGATTTAGGGCATCAGAAGCATCACCTGAAGACTGTTTTGAGCCTCTTCTCCTGAAATTCTAAAAGCTGCCGTGGCAGTGCCAGGCGCTGCTGCTGCCCACTTCTTGGTTGGCGCCTTCGGCAGTATGGCTAGTAAGGGAGATATTTATAGTTGGCGTAAATGCCTCAGTGGATTGAATAGTCTGTTTGCTGCATGACAATGGTGCTGTCATTTCGGGGCTGTGCAAGAAACCATGATCTCCTCTCCAGCCCGCAGGAAGATGCCTTGTTCCTCCTTGGAGACGGTTTTAACTGGGGGAGGGAAGGGTGGTCAGATGGTTAAAGCACAAGGACGCGGGAGGTCTATTCCTAGAGATTCATTGTGTGACCTTGGGCAAGTCACTTGCCTTCTCTATGCCTCAGTTTCTCCATCTGTAAAATGGGGATGCTGCTGCTGACGCCCCAGGAGTTGTTGTGAGGTTTAAGTCACGTCTGTACATAAAATGGTGTAAGCATCTCCAACGGAGCATGGTGGAGGCTCATCTCAGACAGCATACGGGAAGGAAGAAACACAAGTGCTTGGCTAGAAAAGGCAGATCAGGTTCAGGTCAGCAGGTTACATTTCTGTAGAGGGTGGTGCATCTGGCTTCTGTATGCCCTTGAGACGCCTAACCACAGTCTCCTAGAAGATGCTGGCAACAAGCTGCCTTCCCCTGGCTAGAATGCAGCTAAATCCCAGCCCACCTGCTTTGCACTGGTCCAGCATCGCCAAAGTGCTGCAAGGAGCCTTGCCAGGCTGCGGGCCCAACTCTTGCCTCACCAGCGTGAGATCGGAGCCAGGCCCCTCCGGATTGTGGTCTGGAGCCTACCTCCCTGACAGCAGCAGCCAGGTGCTTGTCCTGCATGTGCAGATCCTGCTAATGTGTGTGTGTAAACCTAGAGGTGTGGAGGGAGGTGCTGGGGGGTGGGGAGTTTGTCCCCTTGGTTCCAGCAGTGCTGAGTCCCAGAACCCCCCTGCTCAGCAGAGCAACCCTCAGAAGGTGCAGCACCATGCAGGGAGGTTCAGAACGAGGGTTCAGATTGGTCCTTATTTTATCCAGCATGGCTTCCCGCAACCCTACAGCAGAGACGGTGCGACTGTGACCCCCTGAGCTGCCCTGAGCCTCACCGAGCATGTACCCAGCAGGGAGCCCTCCGCAGCACCCAGCGGGTAACGGCGTGGCCCAGCGTTAGTGACGCGGTGCTGCCACACAGGCATCAGAAAGAACATGCTATGTACATGCAGCCCCTGTCATCCCAAGCACTCTGCAGTGATGGACACAGAGCATGGCTGAAATGCAGCCACCCCGGGGGAAGGTGGCACCTGGAGATGGGGGGGGGGGCTTTCGCCAAGAACCTGGGGAGAAACCCTGATTCTTATGAAAAGTACCCGCAGGATCTTTACTAGCCAGCCCAAGCCTGGGTTCAGAGGTCTTGGTGAAGAAGCCCCACACCGTGCACTGCCTGGGACTCGCTGAATGTTACCCAGAAGCCTGAGGGGCGAGTCCTCCCTGCCAGGCTTGGTGAGAGCCGTTCCCTCTGTTTGCACATACACTGAGTTCGTGGTGACATGTACTTTTAAACCAGAGCCAGAAGAGCTGGGTCACTAGCCCTGGCTTGTTACACTCAGCATCCCAGCCGAACTAGAGAAAGCAGCATTGCCGCTGTCACTGCACTGTCCTTGGCAGTAACGAAATCACCTGGTGCAGACCAGGGAGGATCCTGAGTCCCTGGGTCAGGGCAGGAGGATGGTCCCTGGCCCATGGACACAGCTATCACCTCACAGGCTGAGTTCCACCCTTAGATGCTAACTAGACCCACGGTCCACGCGAGTAGGGCCACAGAGCACGGAGTGCAGCAGAGCACTTCCAGTTAATGAGGAGCCAGGAAGGTTGTTAATTACACGCTCCCTGCTACCTTGTGCACAGCAGGCCCGCCAACGAGGGGGCAGGGGGCAAAGGGAGCAATTGCCCAGTGGCCTGGGTGATTTAAAAGGGCCCGGGGCCCCCGGCCACCAGCAGCGCAGCAGGGCTAAGGTAGGCTTCCTGCCCGGCCTCGCTCTGCACTGCTCCCAGAAGCTGCTGGCACAACCCTGCAGCCCCAGGGGTGTGTGTGTGTCTCGGTGCGCCGCCCTTGTCCTGAGTGCCGACTCCGCAGCTCCCATTGGCTGGGAACTGCAGCCAATGGGAGCTGTGGGGGTGGTGCCTGCGGGCAGTGGTACACGGAGACCCCTAGGTCCCCTGCCTAGGAGCCACAGCCAGAGGGGTGTGCAGGTCGCTTTCTGGAGCCACCTGAGGCAAGTGCCAAACCCCTGTTCCCCAACCACGTGCCCCAGCCCAGAGTCCACATCCAGCACCCAAACTCCCTCCCAGAACCCACACCTCTCACCCCCTCCTGCACCCCAACCCCTCGCCCCAGCCTGGTGAAAGTGAGTGAGGGTGGGGCAGAGAGAGTGACGGAGGGCGAGGGAAATGGAGTGAGCAGGGGCGGGGCCTCAGGGAAGAGGCGGAGTCTCAGGGAAGGGGCGGGGCAGGGGTTTGTGCAATTAGCCCAAGGGTCAGCAACCTTTCAAAAGTGCTGTGCCGAGTCTTCATTTATTCGCTCTAATTTAAGGCTTCCCATGCCAGTAATAATTTAAATGTTTTTAGAAGGTCTCTTTCTATAAGTCTATAATATATAACAAACTATTGTTGTATGTAAAGTAAACAAGGTTTTTTAAATGTTTAAGAAGCTTCATTTAAAATTAAATTAAAATGCAGAGCCCCCAAGACCAGTGGCCAGGACCTGGGCAGTGTGAGTGCCACTGAAAATGAATTTGTGTGCTACCTTCAGCATGCGTGCCATAGGTTGCCTCCCCCTGGATCAGACAGTCGGCAGCCCTACCAGGGGGGCATATGAAACCTGTGCTGGAACAGCGCACACAGCAGTGTAGCCGGCAGCTCGCTGGACACCAGCCAGTGCGGGCACAGCATGGCCCAAATGTCAAGCGGAGGGCGTCTGTGTGGGCGCAGCTCGTACGTGCATGGGGGCCCATTGACTGTTCTGCCCTGGGCCCGGAATTGCTGTTGGTGGGCCTGGTGCACAGCCACATCATTCCTGATACGCTAAACGATTGTGCTAATGAGTTCGCCTCTTTGTGTCACGGTTCTTGGCACAAGGAATCCTGGGGGATTTCGTGAACCAAGCATGGAACAGGCCAGGAAGCTGAAACAGACACAAACTCAGTTAACTTGTTAACTGGGTGGCTACTGGGGAAAATATCTTAAATTCCCTGCAAAGGGCCCGAGGGACCATTGCCCTGATGCTCAAGGAATTGCCCACCCCAGTGCAACATGGGTATAAAATGCAGGCAAATCAAAATGGCAGCACTCCAGCCACTTTGCATTGCTTACAGGGTTCCACAAGGAGCAGGACATTGGTGAATTGGATCCAGATAGTTCAGCACTTGGGAAAATTGTCCCCGTGGCTTTCGAGATGGGTGAGAGAGGTGGAAAAGGGGGTTGGGTTACTATTATATTTCCTCTTCCTTTTGCCCTAGAAGTTTTAGGAACATCAAGCTTGGTTTTTCAAAGACCCGAGCCTTGCATCTGGATCCATGCAGCCAGGGCACTGCATGTGTGCGGATCTCCACTGGGGCCCAGCTGCCTGGACCCAGGTCCAGGGTCAGGGGCCAAGGTTTGCTGGAAGACTCTTTGGAGGCCTTACATTTGGAGTGGAGGTTTTCTCAGTTTGAACAAGGGGAGCTGAATCTTTAACACAGACATTTGCTCTGCCAAGGGTCACAGGTGCTTTTCAGATCAGCAGGGGCTGGGCAGGCCAGACCTGTATTTCTAATGTGAAGAGGGAAACCTGGTTAAGCCTTCTCCAACATGGAGCAGGTAAAAAGCACAACCCCCATTTTCTCTATGCAGCTCACCTGAAATCCAGGAGTTTGCTCCTTCCGTGGTTGCTTATCAGGTTTTCTGCTCTTAGTCTGTGGAATAGTGGAATGCGTCTCACCCCAGCCTTGGGTTACAGTTACCAGAGGACGTGGCGCTCTTGGGCCCTGGCAAAGCAAAGACACGATTGTGTTGTTCTAGTGCAAGCTGGAGCTTGGGGTCTTTGCTTTCCTGGCTGGGCAAAACAGGACTCAGAAATGCTCCCTCCTGCCCAGCTGCTTCTAATTCCTGCTTCAGCCTTTCCCCCGGCTGAGCCTTAGCTGAGTTGCACCTGGCGGCTGTAGGGGGGCCGCAGCCCCTGAGTGCTCACAGCAGTGGGCACTCAGCACCTGTCAGGATCGGGCCCTTGTTGGTAGTGGGGAGTTGGTCGTGTTCTGTGTCTTGCAATCGCATGTGAAATGAGCCCCTGCTTTCTCCCCCAGGCAGAGACTGGGGGTATTGCAATGATGTAAAAGCAACTGCACCAACTGCACCACAGATGTGGTCAGCATGTGTGTGACCCAGGCTTCATTAAACAGTCACCCCGGAGAGCAGATCGCTGGGACTTTTGCTTTTTTAAACAAACTGAACATTTAAAAAAAAAAAAAATCCCCCTAAACACCGATCCAGGAGCTCCTTGGAGTCCCTGGGGCATTCTGCTCCCAGCTTTAGGGAATGCTCCCCGCTTTGGCAGTGATTGTGGAGAACGTGAACAGTTCCAGGCCTGGCTAGGGTGGGAGGCAGCTCAGCTGTGCAGTTCACGGGCCCTTTATACAATGAGGAAAGTGTTTACATGTGTTGTAGCAACCCGGCAGTATGTACATGACCATAAAGGGCACAGATCCAGTGACTCACTGGAACGGAACTCAGGCTCCAAAATGTAATCAGATAAAAAACACACCTAGGGGAGGAGAACCGGGGCAAGTCAATCCAAGGGACCTACCAGCATTGGGTCATTTGAAATAGAAAAAACAGAGGTGTCAAACCCCCTCAATCAGTCTGTTAGCTCTGGGTTTCACAGCTCCACGAAAAGGACCCTGGTCTCCTAGTGGTTCCCCAAGATCTGCTGGACAATGTTCCCTGGTCATGGAGGGGCCCTCACACAGTGTTTGCAGCTCAGTTTGCTCCTCCTGGGGGTTCAGTGCAGCAGAGGGCAAAGCGGATCTACAGAACAAGGACGGATACTGTCCAGTCGGGTCACCCCATCCAGTACATGGGCTCCAGGACAGGAAAACCAGATCATTCATGGACCCCTCCTGTGAAGCTTAGCAGAGAACTCCCCCTCACACACACACACTTTCCCTGGGTACCCATCCTCTGTGCTTCCTGCACATGGCAGGGGCTGGGACAGATGTCCAGTGGGAATGCCTGTCTTCCCGCTGTCCCTGAGCCAGCTGGATTGAGGCATGCTGGAGCACACAGCTGCAATTTGGGAATCACAGTTTGAAGACCCCCAAGTTCAGGGACATGGAGAGCCAGGGTTTTCGGGACAGGCCCATCTGGGCAGCTGGACTCACCCGTCACCAGCCTTGGTGCATTTCCCAGTAAACAACAGTGTGCTTGAAACGCCCGGGGCTAAAAACAGTGGTTCCTGTGAGAGCTGGGAGCGAGCTGCCCCAGCCGGGGCTCATGGTCTGCGCATGGAGGGGGATCTGTGTAACAGCCAGCCTGCTCCTCGCTGATTCCTGGCTGTTCCTGCGCGCTCCCATTGTCTTTTCACCGCACCCAGACTATGGCTGCATTTGCAGCACATTCCCTCCATGAAGGGTCCTGCCACAGCAGACTGCCCATCCTACACATGCCTGTCGCAGGCAGGAGAAAACCCTTCCACTGGGCAGCTCCCCCCACCCGCCCATGGGCCAGGCAGCTCCTGTGAAGCAGGGAGGAGATCCCTGATGGCCCGAAGGCAGCATACAGGTGTGGAGACCAGCCAGGGAGCAGAGTCCTCTTCCCTACCAAGGCTGCTCAGGCACTACCCTCCTGACCCCGTGTGGAAACTGAGCCGTTCTGTTCTTGCGTTGCCTACGCAGGGCCTGCTCCAGCCAGCGAAGCCAGGGGAAGGCTCCCTCTCGGCCGGTGGGCTCCCTCAGAGCCCTCGCAGGACGTGTGGCCACGCTCCGGTCTCTGGCAGGCCCTTCCCTTAGGGCACAGCGTATTCACTCAAGCAGACAGCTCCCCTCTGCCCACCACAGGCTGCAGCTCTGGGAGGCTCTGTCCCTTGCCTTGCTCAGTGCTGAGCCGAGGATACGCCCTGCAGCCCCCCACTTCGGGGCCTCCTGCAGCGCGAGCTGGAGCCACTCCTCCAGCTGAGCGCTCTCAGCCCGCCACAGAAAAGGGAGTCAGCCCCCACATACAGCCCAGGCTGGGCAGACGCAGCTCCTGGGGCTCAGTGCTGCACTCTGCAGACATGCGCCTTTCCCAGAGACCGGGTCCCAGCGTGCAGTGCTCCAAAGAGCCATGCGGCTTTGTCTGCTGGGAGCTGCACTGGCCCGTCTCTAGCACAGAGGAGGGGGGTGCAAGCTGCTGCATTTTATGCCGAGAGCCATGGAGGGCAGCAGCCCCCTCCGCTCCCACGATGGAAGGGGGTAGGGGACACCTTGGTGACGGAGCTGGAGGCTTTGAACAGGCCTCTGCTTTGTGCCCAAACCCTCTGGAGTCAACAAGGGCTGATAAGTATCTGAGCCTGCAGGATATGGCCCCTTTCCAGCACAGCCAGGCCAGGCTGAGATGGGGAATGCCTTTGTTCTTGCTGATGGTGTTGACTCAGAGGGAAGGAAGTAGCTGGAGTTCCTGCAGTTCAGGGTCCCCAGGAGATGAGGGATTGCTTGGGCAGGTGCTGTTGTGGAGAGGATGAGTAGTCTTCACAGGGGCTGTGGACTTGCGCTTGGTGGTTGTGATCTCCCGAGACGGCGTCGGTGGTCTTGTTCTACGGTTGCTAATCATAGTAGCAAAGCAGATGTTGGCTTCTCCAGAATGCAGCACAGCAAAGATTCCTAGTGCACAGCTCTCTGTCCAAAGAGCCCCAGGAACCAAGCCCGTCGGCCCCTCCTGCAAGCTGCAAACCTTTCCTTTGTGCCAGGTATTCCAGATTCCGGAGCCAGGCGCTGGATGGAAGCACACACAGTTGCGCTGTTAATAGCTGTGAGATGGGAGGGGATTTGGGGCAGATGCCATCACTTCCCTCAAGAGCGAGAGTTTTCTTGGGTTCAAAACACAGGGAGGAGTGGGCAGGACGTTCTGCATTGGCTCTGGGTGAAACTGTACTGACCTGGCGGGAAGTTGGATCAACTGAATCTGCTATGTCTCCCTTGGGGGCAAGCAGAGAGAAATGGAGGGGAAACCACACTGGCATTAGGCTCACTAGGTCTGCCGCTGCACAGCATCCTGTCCTTCATCGGCGTGCGGCTGTGCTGGGGAAGGGCTGTGCACTGGTGGTGACAGTCATGTCACTGCTGCCTGGAACAGCCAGGATGACCATGCCACCAGCTGTACCATGGGCTGTCGTGAGCACGTAACAGGGACTCCTTCCTCTCCAGTGCTGGAGGGATGGGAATGTCCTGGGCCTAGGGGCATTTTTGTCAGACCTGCTCCTACTGGCTGCCTGGACACCAGGGCAGTTGTGGAGCCGATGGCTGTTCCTTTGGGTCCCGGGCTGAAGAGGCCAGCAGCTTGACTGGGCCTTGCCACCTGCTTTGCTCACCAGCTCTGGGCACCAGGCAGTACCCAGACGTCACAAGTGAGCTGGTGGCCTGGATATGTGGCCTTCAGCGTCCCAGAACACTGGGCTTGTTGCTGGTCAGATCAAGTTCCTGAGCCCTCCTGCGGTCCATGTGGGACTGAGGGAGCCCAGCTGCCAGGAGGAGCAGGAGGCTTTGTTATTCATTTCAGATCTTTTCCAAGTGAACCTAAGCCTGGACTGGCACCCTAGGAATGGCCGTCCTGACTTCACTAGGCCCCACTCACTCCCAGAGCTGGGAACAGACCCAGGAGTCCTGGCACCCAAACCCTGTTATTCTAACTATGGGTCCCCACACACTCCCAGAGCTGGGAATAGACCCAGGAGTGCTGGCATCCAGTCCCTGTTATTCTAACCATGGGTCCCTGTCACGGAGACCCCGGGCGATGCTCTGGAACTGCTCCCCACAGAACCAGTCAGGACTTTGGGGAGCCTCCTCGCCCTTGGAGCAGACTTGTTCAGGGCAAGAAGCTCACGTCTTCACCTCCTGGGTCTCTCCTTCGAGCATTCAGCATCCTCTGCCCCTTCATGTGCCTCCCACAGCGACCCCATCCAGGCGGGGTCCTGGGGAAGCCACAGGGTCCTGCACCCCCACTTTGCAGTCAGACGTGACTCTCAGCCAGCCAGTAACACAGAGGTTTATTCGATGGCAGTAACAGGGTCTAAAACAGAGCTTGTAGATACAGCGAACCGGACCCCTTGGCCAGGTCCATTCTGGGGGGCAGAGAGCCAGACCCCCACGTCTGCCCTCACTCCTCATCCCCAGCCAGCTCCATACTAACAACCCCCTCCAGCCCCTCCTCTCTGCTCAGCCCCTTTCTGGGGCCAGGGGGGTCACCTGATCTCTTTGTCTCCAACACCTTCAGCTGGCACCTTTGCAGAGGGGGGGCCCAGGCCATCAGTTGCCAGGAGACAGAGCATCAGGCATTTAGGTGCACTGGCCCTTTGCTCTGCCAGATACTTAAGAACTGCCATGGGGACACTGAGGAACCAACACCGTATTCAGAGGAAACATTAAGAACATTCCCAGTTCGTTACAGTCCCCACTCACTCCCAGAGCTGGGAACAGAACCCAGGAGTCCTGGTGCCCAGACCAACCCCGCCCTGCTTTAACCCAGGATGCAGAACTGCTTTCAAAATGAATTTGTGAAACCGAGGCTTTTCCAGGTCTCTTCACCACCTGGTTCATGAAAGACAAAAGCTGACCCATCTCCACCTGCTGCTGCCCGGCTGCCCATGGCTTGGGTCTCTCGGAGAGTTCCCACTTCCTGCTTTATGGACTTTCACAGGCTTCTAATGGGAGGTCAAATGGGCAGATCCTTGGCCAGGCCAGGCAAGTGCTGCGGGCTCAGGCCTAGCTTAGCTGGGATGTTGCTTGTTTCCAGGGAGGTGCATGCAGGGTCAGCGCCTGTTTTCCTTGGCATAGCGGCTGCTAGCTTGGTGTGGCTGGCTGGGCCATGGCGCCGTGGGAGAGGCAGCTGCTGAGGCATGCCCAGGGGCCGACAGAGCCCTGTCGAGCTCTCGTATCAAACCCATTCACTGCTCTTGCTGGCTTCCTGGCGGTTGGCTCATCCCAGAAGCTCCACGCCTCCCCCTCCCAGCTCCTGAGCTTAAAACCCCTCGAGTAATAAATCCCTGAGCTTCAGGCTGTGGCCCGGCAGCTGTGACGCTTCGTACAGTGCAGGGCTATTTCCAGCCTGGGCCGGGAACACAGAGAGGATTCATTGCACGCGATGTGCTGCTCAGCTGAAAACCAATCTCATGCCAGCCTGTTCTCCCTCCCGCCCACGTTTCCCTCTGCGAGGGGACTGCAGGCCTGGCTGTCCTGAATGAGTCTCTCTCTGCTCCCTGGGGCACTGAGGACTCCAGGGTTCTGTCCCAGGCTCTGAATCCCCAGGGGGGGAGGTCGAGGCAGAGGGAGAAACAGTGGGGCAGAGGGGAAAAAGCCACCACGATAAAACATTTCTAAAGGGGAAAGAGTTTAAATGCTGGAGGTTCGCCCTGAATTGGAGGGGAAAGTGCCCAAGGCAATGCAGCCACTGACTGGACCTGGGAGCCGAGCCAAGCCACTGTGCCTGTGCTAGTAGGAGGGATGCCGGGGCCAAATCCAACCTGAGTGGCAGGGATCACAAGGCCACTCCAGCTAAGAGCCCCTCCTCCTGCCGGGAGATGCAGATCCGGCTGCAGCTCTCTGCGCCCCAGGAGAAGGTGATTGCAGAGGTGACATCAGCATCTGCTCAGCAGGAGCAGGGCTGGCTGGGCATAGCAGTACAGGCTGGGTTTCAGGCTGGGTTGCATTCTGGCCCCATGGGGAGAAGCGATTGGGAGGAATATGGAGCATCAGATGGGGAAGAGCAGGGCCCCTGGTTTCTGAGCCTCTAAGGGTCACGTCTCCCACCTCCCCATGCCAGCCATGAGGGTTAAAACGTCTATTTTCTTTTACGTGAAAAACGGAGAGTATCCTAATCACCTGACTCCAGGAACTGGGGCTGGAAACATCAAACGTCACAAGACTCATGGCAAGGCTGTGAGAGCTGGCAGCGCTGAGCTGGGGCAGCAGTGCCCCAAGCCCCCCGCCGGTGCCTCGTGCTGCCCTGGGCCAAGTACAGGGGGCTGAGGACTCTGATTTGGACACATTTCACAGCAGCTTTGCACTGGGGGAAGGCGCCAGGGTGGGCAGAGTCAGCCCTGTGGGGAGAGGAAAGCGCCTGCTAAATGCCACAGTGGGAGGCTTCTCCTTCTGTCCCCCCCCACCCCCCCGCGCACTAGCAGCCCAGGCCCCACCCTTGCCCTAACCCTGGTGGCTTGTTGTGCAGGGCCATTTGAGCAGGGGGAAAGAATGTGAAAGCAGGGCCCGAGGCTAATTGTGCTTGGCCGGGACAACAACAATAGGAAAGTTCTGATTGTCTAAAAAGATGTTGACAGAGCCTATGGCGGGGCAGGAGCCAGGGGAGCCATTCCGCCTCTGGCAAACAAAGGCAGGATGGCCACGCTCCAGTGTACATGGTGAAAATGAGGTAATGCCCCTGGCCGGCCCAGGAGGCCAGGGGATGGCCCTGGGACCCCGGCCAGGCCCACAGCCCTAGAGGGGAACCGGCCAGGAAGAACAGAGCCTAGGGGAGCATGTGAGGCAGGGGCCTATCAGGCTGGCCAGGCTATGGTAAACCAGGGGAGACGCTCAGGTGCCGCTTGCCCCTTCTCTGCACCCACGCCCCATGCCCGGCGCTGGATGCGAAGGTCCATCTGCAGGGTAAGAAGCTACACCCCACACACTGGCTGCCTGGCCCCTGCAGGCAGCTTAATACACGCCATGCAGAGAGCAGAGTGCCTGTCTGTCCTGGGCACGGTGCTCAGACCCGGCTGAGGGGGGTGCGGGGGAGCCACCTCATCTTCATTTCGACCAGGGCACATCGATGGCCCCCAAAGAACCTGCAGCTGCTCCATCTGCCTCCGGTTCCCCGCTTGCCTGAGCATTGTCCGGTCCTGCTCCTGGCTGGAGTCGCTGGGGACTGGGAACTCGCAGCCTAGGCTGGCGATGGAGGAATTGACCAAAAAGCTCTTTGAAGCAGCCTGTGCGTGATCAGTTCCCTGCTTGAGAACAGGCTAGGCCGGGTTATTTTTGTCATGGATTTTGGGTGTATTCAGGCTGTGAACAGACATGGGGCAGGTTGGTTGGACCGCCCAAAAGAGAAGAAGGCTGGGGGGACATGAAGCCCAAACTCCTGGGTCCCATTCCTGGCCCTGCCGCTTGCTTGCTGAGGGACCCTGGGTAAGTCATACTGGGATTCCATGCCCGTTTCCCCAGGGAGCTGAGAAAGCTCACCCACTTCACGGGTGTATTAGTGTGAAGCAGGAGGGAGCGGGGCAGATTGACCTGGGAATGTCTCTAGTTTTACTGGGACTGTCTGCATGGGGGATGGGAGAGCAGGGGGTGACTTTAGGTGAGGGATGGTGCCTGAGCTAGGAAGTGGGGTGGGGAAACTGGACAAAGGGAGAGGGGGAGTGGGAGGGGCTGAGCCTGCTGGAGGGTTTTTGGTTTCAGCTTTGGGCTGGCTGGGAAGAGGCAGGGAACCCCAAGTCTGGGGTCTAAGCCCCTTGCCCCCCAGAGGGGCCTGGCTGGGGGGTCCTGGCTGTACCTATAAGCCCTGCTTGGGACTGTGTTCCTGTTGTCTAATAAACCTGCTGTGTTACTGGCTGGCTGAAAGTCCCGGTGAATCACAGGAAGTGGGGGGTGCAGGGCCCTGACTCCCCCACACGCCGTGACAATTAGCTCATCAGTATGCATGGCCCTTTCCCAGAGGATGGGAAGGTCATAGGGCAAGTTTGTCCTTAAGCACTTTTTGGGGTCACGGCCTCCCATCGCCTGTCTGCTCGCTGCCGGGTATAACTATAACCAAGTCTGAGGGAAGCAGGAGTTAATTCTGGCCGGGGAACACAGAGCAGAGGGCTCTGCAATAAAAAGGGGACTAATTATGGATAGACCAACTCCAGCTGCCTTCCCCTCAGCCAACCAGCTAAGCACAGGCCCCACTGAACAGATGAAGAAACCGAGGCACAGAGAGGGAAGTGATTTGCCCAAGGTCATGCAGGAAGCCAGTGGCAGGGCTGAGGATAGAACCCAGGAGTCCGGGCTCCCAGTCACCCCACTCTAAACCCCACTCCCCTCCCAGAGCTGGGAACAGAACCCAGGCATCCTGGCCCCCAATCGCCTTTCTAACCTCCCTGGACAACACACTGCTCATGGGCCTTTGCTGTTACAGCTGCGGATTTACTGCCATGTGCAGCATGCTCACCTGCCCATGCTGGGGCATCAGCTGCCAGGGACACATGCTGAAGCTCCTGCCCCATGCCAAGTGGCACCCCCCTCAGCGCCCCACTGCTGCTCTATTCTGTTGGGATGCCCCTCGCCACGCACCAGCGGGCACTTGGAATCTTTCTCTGTAACTCAAAACAAGCCCCAGGGAAGGCAGCTGTCTCTGGCTGTGCTGCGAGGCCGGGCGCAGATCACCTCTCCGGGAAGTGGGGAAATCTCCCTAGCTAACTTCCCCTTCCCCCACAAGCCCCGGGGCCAGTGCCCAAGGGGAAGGGCTCCCGTATGTCGGCATTGTGAGGATGGGGCGGAACGCAAACCTTGGGGGCAGAAGCCCCTCCGCTCCCAGCCCAGCTGCCGCAGGCCCAAGGCCATACGTGGGGCTTTCCCACGCTCAGAGTAGAGGCCTCGCCCCAGGGGAAAGCCCAGCAGATGCCCTCGATGACAGCTCATGGGTGATTTCTAGGGGGACCTGAATTCTTGTGCTCCCAGGGGAGCTGATCTCAGTGGTCAGCCAGTTGAGTCGCGGCTGTGTGAGCGCTGGGAAATCGAGCGAGGTCTCTGCCCCTTCCCAGGGAGGGAGCCGGTGCTGGCACGCTCTGTTCAGCGTGGCTCTGGGGAATGCACAGACACCGCCCCCAGCAGCGTGGTGCAGGGATGTTATTTCACCAGCAGCCTCGGGAGGAATCTGCTTTGGAGGTAGTTTCCCCAGCGGTACAAGGGAACAAGCAAGCTGCTGGGTGTGGGCCGGCCACGGGGAGGGAATGGGACAGGGTGAAAGGCAGGCAGGGGACAAATAACTAGCAGAAACACTCTTTCCTCCGGGGCAGCTCCCACACACCAAGGCAACAAGGCCATGGGTGTTTTATCTTGTTTCTTCTGAATGGAGTCCCTCTTGCTCTGCAGAATGAGCCAGAAACCCGTGTGGGCGGCTCCAGCAGAGGGGACAAGACACCAGCTCTGCTCCCCGGCTGCTGCCTGGCTCTGTTTGCAGTGTGCACGGCCCCTCAGTCTGGGCGGCGGCGATTAGATGCCAGCCTTGTAGCCGGGATGAGAGGCAAACGTGGGGACTTTGTGGTGTGTCTTTTGCTCTGTGCACAACAAGAAACCACTAGGGCATGGCCGAGTGCAAATAACTCTGTGCAGACCCAGCACTGCTGTCCTGGCTGGCTTGTAAGAGATATAACACGGTGAGTACCACAAGAGGGCTCACAAGCTATTTAAAGGGATACGACCCAATTCCGATACATTACTATTTGCACAGGCTGGAATCAGTCAGACCCCAGTTTGTCTCTGAGGCCGGTGTAAATCAGGAGTGGCTAACCTTGCATCAGGGAGGCTGTCCGTGAGTGAGAGGGGAGGGCTTGTGCCTTGAGTCGTGTGACTGTAGTGAACCCTGCGCTGTGAAAAGTCGGGATCGGTGCCGAATGCAGATGCCAGCAGCACACAGGATGCCCCAAAGGGGAACGGGGAGGGTCCCCAGACTGCTCAGCAGGGAGCTCGGGGCTGCATGGAGGGAGGGAGCCAGCCTGGGGAGATGAGCCCGAGGGCTGGAGGGGAGAGTTCCCTGGGAGCTTTGACTGGCGGGAGGGTGAGTGGTACAAGCAGTCCTGGGATGAAGAGGATGCTAGTGAAGGGCTTGGAGGATTGGGGAGGGGGCAGCCAGGACAGAGGGGACAGAGCTCCCATTGCAGCACCTGCAGGTCTCTCCTCTGCAGTTAAAAGCATGGGTGGGTTTGCCATCCAGGCCGGAGTGTGCAGTGCGGATAAGGCTGAGCTTGAATTTAGCAAGGGCCCCAAGCTGCTGTGGACGAGGGTGGAGTAATTTAGCGGGGGGCGGGAGGGGAAGGGGGAGAGGAGTCCAAGCCGGGGGCCGGCCACTGAAGGCAGGATTTGTCCCCAAGGTCAGACTAGCCGTGAATCTGAGACCTCGTAAGTGCAATTAGCTGGGCAGCGACTCTGAGAGCTGCTCAGCCCAGGTTCGATGGCTGGGAGCCGCGGGGGCAGTGTGGGACCAGGGGCAAGCCTGAGGCTGGGGGTAGCCAAGGAGTTTGTGGTCAGTTCCAGGCTGGGGTCAATACTAAGGGTCAGAGTCCAAGTCAGGAGGCGAAGCCCAAAACAAGCCGAGGTCCAGCCAGGAGTTCAAGAGCATGAGACAGGACCAGCCCTGGCAGCACCAGGAAATTCACCATGCTGCGGCCCAGACAGTTCCTGGACTGCCGCTTGGGTTTATATAGGGCAGAGAACCAATCAGGAGCCACGGGGCTGCTGCCTGATAACCCCTCGAGGCAGAACGTCCCGTGGGCTGTGTCCACAGAAGGTTGTGGGAAGTGGGGTGCAAGCTGCTTACAGCTGCTGCAGGGTGGCTGCCTGGCATGTAGCTCCGCAGGGCTGGGTCCTTACAGTGCACGTGTCTTACCGATTCCATCTCTTTGTTTTCAGGATGAAGTGAAGCTCCCGGCCAAGCTGAGCATCAGCAAGTCTTTGAAGGAGACAGAGAAGGAAGAGAAGGAAGAGGAGGGGGCAGAGGTGCCCGCGGATGAGGACCATGCGGACGAGGACCGCATCCAGCTCTCCTCAGATGAGGAGGTGGAGGTTGAAGAGATCATCGAGGAGTCCCGGGCAGAGCGGATTAAGAGAAGTGGCATGAAGAGGGTGGATGACTTCAAGAAGGCTTTCTCCAAGGAGAAGATGGAGAAGACCAAGCTAAAGACCAAGGAGAATTTGGAGAAGACCAAACACAACTTGGAGAAGACTCGGCACAACCTGGAGAAGAGGATGAACAAGCTGGGCACCAAGATCGTAACCACTGAGAGGAGGGAGAAGATGAAAACCTCTCGGGACAAGCTGAAGAAATCCTTCACTCCCGACCACCCCGTCTACGCCAGGTCCAAGACAGCAGTCTACAAGGTGCCACCCTTCACCTTCTACGTCAAGAAGATCAGAGAGGGCGAGGTGGAGGTGAAAGCCACGGAGATGGTGGAGGTGGGAGGAGAAGAGGCCGAGAACACGGAGCTGCTGAGAGAGGAGAGCCCTGAGATGCACACGCTGCTGGAGATCACGGAGGAGTCAGATGCAGTGCTGGTGGACAAGAGCGACAGTGAGTAGGACGGGCAGTGGCACACGATGGACGGCTGAACATGTAACTTTTCACACTGCAAGATCTCTCTTTGCCCCACGCGTCCCGGGTAATGTGTACCCGATGTATCATTATTCCTCTGGACGTCCAAGCCGATCCCCCGCCGTCCCGGACGAGGTGTCGTTTATATTTTAGTTTTAGCACACAGAGGAGTTAGGAATACAGAATGGTTTTTCATTGTGGAGACCATTCCTGCTAGTGGCGCTGTGAGAGCTTGCTAGCCACCAGGGACCCAGCTGGGACCGTGCTAAAACCAAGATAACTTCTGTACACCTGGGAAGATCCCTCTTTGCGCTCTCTGAGACCTGATGTTTAGAACGCTTTCTGCCTGGCAAACTGTCCAGCGCTGGAGATCCCCCAGTCCATTTGTCAGCCCGAGCAGCCATCCGCACAGGCAGATGGAAGGGAATGCAGGAGCCCAGCTGGCTAGTAGCAGCAGAGAGACATTTCCCACCCCTGCCCGTACGCCAGCTCCTGGGGCCATGTGGTCTGGAAGATCTCCAGTGGAAGGTGGATCTCTGACATGTCTTAGCATGTGGTGAGGGAAGGGTTAAGCCAATCCCACTGGTGGGCAGAGCACATGTGAGGATGGGCAATGCCATGTCAGACTGGGAGGGGCTCCCTGACACTTCCTGACCCCAGAGGGCTGAAACAGCTAACGGGCCAGTTCTGGGGAAGCCAGCATTGTGCACCTCTTGGCTACCATGGGCACCACATTACCTGGGTGGCAGCGAGATCCCCTGGCAATGCGGGTATCCTACACACACACACAGGACCCTGCCACTGCTGCCAGTTACACCATGGCCACTCCAGGCCTTCCTGGGACTGCCCCAGAGTCATGGAGAGCTCATGTGCCGCACGCTCGTGTGTGTGTCTGCAGTGCCTGGAGCGGTAACCGTCTGCCTGCTGGAGCCCAGAACCACTTTGCTCCAGCGGGCTCATGGTCACCTGCAGGGAGCTGCGTGGAGTCAGGTGTCCCACCCCGTCACCAGAGAGCGAGCCCCGTACCATGTGGCATCAGCAGGCCAGGAGGTGCACGCTCGCTGGCCGGGGGACGGTGCAGGCTGGGAATAGGGCCCAGCAGGTTGTGAGGTGCACGCTCACAGGGGTGCATGCAGGGGTGCTGGAGAGCCCAGCAGACCGGGAGGTGCATGCTCACGGGGGTGCAGGCTGGGGGCACTGGAGGGCCCAGCAGGCCAGGAGGTGCATGCTTACTGGCCGGGGGAAGGTGAAGGTGAGGGGTGCTGGAGGGCCCAACAGGCCGGGAGGTGCATGCTCACTGGCTGGGGGAGGGTGCAGGCTGAGAGTAGGGCCTAGCAGGTTGTGAGCTGCACGTTCACGGGGGTGCAGGCAGGGGCCCTGAAGGGCCCAGCAGGCCAGAAGGTGCACGCTCACTGGCTGGGGAAAGGTGCAGGTGAGGGGGTGCAGGCTGGGAGGTGCACGCTCACTGGCTGGGAGAGGGTGCAGGTGGGGGGTGCTGTAGGGCCCAGCAGGCCAGGAGGTGCACGCTCGCTGGCCGGAGGAGGGTGCAGGGTGCTGGAAGGCCGCTGTGACTCATTTCCAGGAGGGCTAGAGGATGTACTGATGCCACAGAAAGGGGACAGAGCGAGGACGGCGCCTGGCCAGCCAGACAGCAGTCCTGACACGGGTCTGTGGGCCCGATCTTGAACAGCTGAGTCTCTCCAGAGAGTCCCGGCACGGCGCAGGCTAGGGCCCTGCACATCCCCCCAGGCTCCCCGCTTGCTGCCATTCTCGCTTTCCTAGCTGGTGTCAGATGCCCGGCACAGTTCTAGGATGGGGCACTGCTGCTTGAGCGCCAGCTTTCCTATCCGCATGCACGGCCGCTGCTTAGCAGGCTCCCAGCAGGACGGAGCAAGGACCGCATGTGCTGGGACACAGAGTGTCTACCTCCTGGCCAGCTGAGGTCAGCTTTGGGGCTGGCAATTCCCAACCCCAACCCCTTTGCAGCCCCCAGCTGGCAGGGGACACGGGGAGGTTTGGCTTGTGTTCATCCTTCCCTTAGTTCCTACTCGCTGGGCACAGCCCAGCCCCTGGCACCTGCGGCCGCCGTCCTGACTGCCATGTGACACACGGGAGAATGGAGGTTTGTTGTTAATGTAGCCACAATATATAAACATGCTTCTTTGTTAAGAGCATTTTCTTTCTTATTGCCCGTCCCACTCCCACCCCCAGGGTCCTTCCCCTGCAGCAGAGCTCCCGGCCTGCCCAGGCCAAAGTGGGCACGGCCCCAGCGCCTGGGCTCTGTGCCAAGCTCCCTGGTGGGTTCTCTCTAAGCAGCGAGGAGACGTCACCGGACCCCTGTGCTGCCCCCAGGGATAGGCAGGAAGAGATGGGGTTGGATGGCCTTTTGCCATGCTCTGCCCTTCCCTGCCAACCCCACGATGGCACCACCACCGTGGGGGGATGCCAGGCCCCAGGCAGTGGCGGTCCCTGGGGGGCAGGGGAGTCTTGCTTGCCTTCGGTTGGGATCTGTGCTCACTGTTCGCCCCGGGCACCCCGCACAGCAGGCGGAGAAACCAGATGTTCTGCAGCTCCCCAGCCCTGGGCAGGCCGAGCCCTCACTCCTCCCCCTAGGGCCATTCCCTCAGCATGTGCGTGGGGACCTAGTGCCTGGCTGCGCCCCGCACTCCCCTGCGCCCCCCGTGCAGCCCATCCCGTGGCAGGGGAGGTGCTGGCTGGCGGAGGAGTGGGCAGGGCAGGGGGCTGATCACATTCTGTCTGTTTCCAGGGGCCCGTCTATTGTTTTTTACAGATCTATTTTTCTTACACAGAAGCAGTAGCTCAGAGTAAGCGACTCCCAGGGCATGGGCGGGCACTTGGCTCGAGCAGCCCCAGGCCACCAGGGTTTGGTGCCATACTAAGCATCTCTGACCTCGGAGAGAAGGAGCAGAGCGTGTCCACGGGGCAGAGAGCGAGTCCTGGGCCCTGCTGTGCCCAAGGTGACGAGCTGGGGGCCATGGGAGCTGGGTGGAGCTTTATCCATTTTCTATGACTGCATCCTGGTGAGCAGCCCGACCAATAAAGTTTCTTTTCTAAAAGGCCAAGAGTGGAGCATGTTTCCCACGGACGGGGGCGAAGGGCACCGGCTGCTGCTGGGTGGAAGGGAGCCAGGGCTCTGCCCCACAAGCAGGGCAGGGGGCTCCAGCTGCCAGAGGGCAGCACCGTTTGCTCCCTCACCCAGGTTAAACTGGTGCCCCAGCACAATGGGGGAAACCTTCCCCTTGTTGGAGGGACAAGACCTGCGGCAAACAGGCCAGGGGGGCCATAGGTGCTGGAACAGCGGGGACTCGGGGGGATGCAGCACCCTGGCCTTACAGTTTGGTCCAATGGCTCTCAGCACCCCCACTAGACACATAGGTTGGCCGCGGCCACCCCCCAGAACAAGGGCATGTGCTGGAGGGCCCGGGATTTCAGAAGCCAGGAGAGGCGATGCCCCATGCAGCAGGCACAGCTCTGCCAAAGCTTGGTGGGAGGGGAACACGGGAGCCCTGGGCAGCAGTAACCCCCAACACTGGGCTGAGCAAGGAGACGCTCATCCCCCCCACCCCCAGGCCGCACTCAGAGAGGGGGAACAGCAGGCACCACGTGCCCAGGCTGGCACCCAGTGAGCCCGGCCATGCCCAGCCCTCACGTGGCATCAGAGAACAAGGCCGTGCTGGGCAATGACTCACCAACGATGAGCGAGTGTCTGCGACCTTGGCAGCAGGACTAGGAGTCTGCTGGTGTCCAAATAGCCCTTCCCCTGCCCCAGTGAGCCCTCCCGCCCTACACCTGGCTCCTCCCCACTCAGGGGACAGGGTTCCTGCTCCCAAGGGGGCCTGGGACATCACTCCGGGCCACTCCCATGTTCTGCCAGGCCATGCTGCACCCCACAAGCGACCCCAGGCTCCAGTTGCAGGGACAGAGGCCCAGGGAGGGCCAGTGACCCCCAGAAGCCCCAAAGGGAGTCAGTGGTATAGGCAGGACCTGACCCATATTCTGGCTCCAGCTCTTGGGAGATGGATGCGGCCAGGCAGGGAGGTGGGAGCCGAGTGTGCTCTCCATATGTGCCAGTTCCACGGGGGGGCGGCAGTTTAAAAAAGGCTGAATCAAAGTTTGCTGGAGAGCATCGAGGGGCCCCTAGGACCAGGCAACAAAAGGCACCTGCTCCTTGTGATTTCATCCCAATAATGTAGGTCCTACATAAAACCAGGGAGGGTTTTGTTTTGCTTTCTCAGGAAGAGGGCTGGGTATTTAGAACATGGCAGAAGCTGGACAACCCCTCTGGGGGAAGGCAGCTCGCTGCGAACCCTGACTCCCTCTGTCACTGTGTGCCTAGCTCCCCCATTCCTGTACCCAGACCCAGCAGTGACCCACCCCAGGCTGGCTGGACACCCATCTCCACGCTCCCCCCCACCCCATCCCGCAGGCCCTGAGCCTCAAACACATTTGTGGATTCACCCTGCCCCCTAGTGGGGCAGGTAAGCGCCATCACTCCCATGTTACGGGGGAAACCGAGGCACGCAGCAATCACATGTCCCTCCCCAGCCTGGCCCCTGGGGAATCACTGCTACCAGCACAGTGAGTGCCCAGCATCCCTCCACTAAGGGTGGGGGATTCGGAGTTGGGAATGCTGGGATGGGGGTGGCCTTTCAGGCTGCACTGGCCCAGTGGGTTCCGGCCTGGCCCCAGCTGAGGGAACCGTGGCTTAGCAGCCCCTCCCTGCCCTCTCCCTGTTTTCCCAGCACAACCACCATCCAGCACACAGGCTTGGGGGGGTCGAAACAGGCTGGCCTGGCCCAGCTTCTCCCAGCACCACTTCCCCCAACAGACCCCGACAGGCAAACACCTTAGAGCCTGCAGAAGGGGGAGAAGGAACCAGCACCAGCCCAGAACGGGGGGTTCTCAATGCCATGCTGAGATGCAGGTGGGAATGGCGAGATCCCGGCTCCCAGTCCCTGTGGGTCTGTGAGAGCCCCTGTGGAGCCGCTAGCCCCAAACCCTGGAAAGGGGAGGCCTTGGCCACTAGCAGGAACTGCCCCATCCTGGCCAGGCCTCTCTACCCCGCCGCTGCTGCACACGCGCTCACAGCGGGGGCACCCTGGGAAGCAGGCTGGGCTGTGGGGAGGGGCTCAGGGGAACCACCCAGTGTTCCCCGGCCCGGCGCTGAACGCTGGTGTGGGCAGGGGGGAGGAGGGGAGCTCTGCCTTGAGGTTTCCTCCCAGCACTGACAGTGCAGCTGTGCGCTGCCTCAGCGCCCTGCCCACGAATGAGCGGGGGCAAGAGACAAAGCCGCTCCAGCCCCAGGTGGGGGCTGGGGAAAAGGTCACCAGCTGGGGACACTGCCAGAGAACCGGGGTGGGGGGAGCCACATGGGGCAGAGAGGAGCTGCCAGCCCGGGGCCCCTCTGCCTGTCTGGCAGTGCCCAGCGCCAGCTGCTGCCAGAAGGGAGCTGGAAACCCTGGGTCTGGACGCAGCTGCACCAGGCAGCTCCGCCTCATCTGCCAGGGGCTGGCTCCCAGCAGGGACAGGCGTTTTCAGGAACCTCGCAACCTTTTCTGGGTCTTGTTCAACCCTAGGGAGAGTCTGCAAGGGGACGGGGCAGGGACAGCCCGGGCTCGGCTCCCAGCAAGCCTTGGCTGGGTGGGTTTTCCTGTGACATCACCAGCCAACATGCGGCAGCCCACGGGGATTCTCCTCAGAGTGTGCTAGGAAAGCCCAGGGCACAAGGGAGCGAAGGGCACCCAGCCGGCTGGCCCCCCAACGCCTAATTGTTTAGCTGGGAAAATACATCCCCACCCCTGCAGAGCCCGTCTGAGCCGGGTCCCAGCACAGCCCGCTGCCCACACGACTCACGCAAACAATCCCAGTTCTGCGTCCCAGGTGCGCCCCGCGCCCTCACTGCAGAGCAGCAGCAGTTGCTGGGTTGCCTGTGAGGTTAGTGGGTACATGCGTCCGAAGGGCCAGGTCAGTGGGGGACCTGCCCCTAAGGATCAAGGGGCATCGGCAGAGCTGGGGGGTGGTGCCAAGGGCTGGAGTGCCGTAGCAGGGGGTTGAGGGGCCTCACAGTTGGAGAAATAGCATGGCTGGACCTGCCCTGCCCTCTGCACTCAGCTGGGGCTCGTGAGGCTGCACAGACACAGAATCTAAGGGGCCATTTCCCCACCACGGCAGGAGGAAATCGTCTGTGCAAAGGAGCCAGAGAGTTGGAGCCAGAACAGAGCAGCAGGTGGAAATGCAGCTTGTCCTGCCAAGAGTTACTAGCACTGTTACTGAAACACTACTCGGGTTTCCACGCCATGATCTGGGGGGTTCAGTGCTGCACCAGACTCTCCCCCCAGGAAAACGGGGTCCCTCTGCAATGTAATCAGTGCAGCAATAGGGCTGGGGGGACAGTGAGCCATGAATGTCTGTTCTGAATCCTGGGGAACAGAACAGGCATTTGGAGCAGCACAGCTGGAGCTCTTATTGGCAAATAAACACACTGTCTTATTTTTAGTTCCACTGAAAACCCCCGGAGGAACCAAAGCAGCCAGCGGGTTTCTGCAGCAGCAGCAGGCGGGTGGGTCAGGGGGGATGTTATCAGGCTTGCAAAAGCAGGAGCGACCCAGGGAATTGTTTAAAAACACACCTACAGCCGGGAAGGGGACAGCATGACCTGTTCCCTTGAGCCCATGCATGATGCAATCGCTGCCTGTGTCCTAGCCAGGAGCCTAGCCAGGTGTCTGGTAGCTTCCAGGAACACAGGAGATGGGATCCACATGGATCACTTCCCCTCAGAGACCACTGGTTCTTTTCCAGCCCCCTTGTCCTGAGGGGCACTACGCCACGTACAACGTCACACACGCATATCCGTCCCCTGCTGTCTCTGTAGCAGGCAGGTGAATGCTACACATCTCCATGCATGGCTGAGCTCCCAGGGCTGCCACTGGCTCTGCCTGAGGCCCCAGGCTTGGAGATGAAGTTACAGCGAAGTCGTGGGGCTAAGAGCCTGGGTCTTCTGGGTTTACGTGCTAGCCCTGCATCTGGCTCCCAGTGGCTAAGCATTGGTTACCAGGGCTAATGGCACGTTCTGCCATGCTGTGCGGTCATGAGGATGCAGCAGTTAGCATCTGTGCAGGGCTCTGAGATGCCCTGGGAATGCCCAGGGCCAGCTCTCCTCGATGGCAGCTGAGTGAACGAGCCACTCATGCCCTAGCTGGGGCCTCAGATGTTGCCAAGGGTCCCAGGCTGTGCGGGGCGTGTGCCTCACGCTGGCAGAGAAAGGACCTAGCAGAGGGCAATGAGTGCCCTGGGTTGCACCTGGAGGGCAGCCAGCCCAGCTGAGAGGGGCAGGATGACACCTACCAGAAGGAGTCAGGGTCAAGGCAGGGAGCTTGGCCTGGAGCTCCTGGGGATGCTGTCCTGGGAAGGGAGCTCTAGCAAAGGGCCAGGAGAGATGCTGGGAAGCCCCAGGGCAGGACCAGCTCCTGTGATGAGCCTGGACAAAAGAGACAGCCCTGGGGATGCAGCCCAGGCATCGGGTTTCTGGAGGAAAGGGACACACACACAGACAGCCTGGGAGAGGCTGATGGGAACGGGGCCTCCGGGGAGAAAGTACTGGGTGGTATCACCCGGGACAAGGGCAGCAGAGAACTCTGCAGAGCCCAGAAAGGGGCAAAGAGTCTGCGGAGGACCAAGCCCAGGAAGGGGCTTCGAGACAGGCCAAGGGAGGAAGAAGTCCTGGGAGTCAGCAACAGCCAGAGAACTGTGCTCCACACTCCACACCAGCCCAGGAGGTCAAGGCAACTTCTCCTTGCGATTTGCCATCAGGACAGTGCACCCCAGGGGCAGGGGCAGTGAGAGCCCTGATGGCGAAGGCTCTGCTGCCCGCCAGGATGGAGCAGGGCGGACTCTGGGATTCAGGGGAGCTGAGGTCAGAGCAACGTTGGGGCTGGGCTCGGGAGCTTCATTCTATGAAAGGAGCCTTTGTTCTTCCCAAAGGGTGTGGTGGATTCTCCACTGGATGGCATCTGCTGATCACAGGCATCATCCTCAAACAGGTACAATCTACGAAGGAGCCTCATGCCAGCCGGAGTGACCACGGTAGGTGGCGTCACACCAGGCGCCATGCAGTGAAGTTTCCAGCCCTGACTGAATCGTATGAATCCACAAGGCCTGGGGGGTCCCGCAGGTGGTGCCAGGCAGGGTCACGGCATGCACCTCAGCACGTGTCGCTGGACACTCTGGGAGTGCGCTAGCCGAAGAGCCTGCACTGCTGTTTTGGGTATGATGAGTGATGGCAGGAAGGCCCAGTCGTCGTGAGAAGATTGAGGCCTTTCGCGCAAAGTCAAACCACTTTATGCTGAGGATTTGGCACTGATGAGTCAGCTGGTGAGAGAGTCCTGGTTTCCGACTGGTGCAGCATTGCAGGAACGACACAGGTGGGACAGATCACGAACTCTGGCTCTGGCATCTCTAGGGAGGTGGTGGAATCTCCATCGCTGGAGGTTGTTAACAGCAGCTTGAACAAATACCTCTGAGGGATGGTCTAGATAATACTCAGTCCTGCTGTGAGTGCAGGGGTCTGGAGATGGCCTCTCAAGGTCCCTTCCAGTTCTATGATTCTATGATTGGCGAGACATACACTGTGCAGGAGGCGGCGAAACCTGTTCATAGAAGAATGTCCACTTTGCTGTGACTGTTTGAATTCTGCTTGCAGCCTATGGAGGTGAACTCACTGGTGCTCTCCAGAGTACTTGACCCTACTTGCCCAAGCAGGTCTGGGGGCCCAGCTCCAAGGTTCTGGACCTTCGTCTTCTGCCATGAGCTGTTCTACCCATAGGGTGGGCAGCATCTTGGAGCCCTTGGGAATGTGGGGCTGAAATTCTCTGTCCAACATTGTTGTGGACACTTATCTGTCATTGGGGCCTATGCGCCAACAGAAGATGCATCATCTGCAGAAAAAGACACATTGCACCACCAGCGAGCAGCAAAAATCCAGTCCGCTCCGCCAGCTGACACACTGCTAGCACTCAGAGCTCCGATTGAACGGATGAGTATGAAATCTCGATCGGTTCCTTTGGTGCGGGTTCCCCGAACAACATCACCATCCAGGTTTTGATATTGTGGTGCCACTAAGAGCTTATCTCTAATGGGCTCCTTCTTTAGGCACCTTAACAACCATTGCTGGACGTGGGTTTCAAACAGAGGATGTGCCATAAGGGAAGCTGATCACATCCTCACCAGAAATTGCTCCATCGTGATCAAGATTGGGTCTCCTAAAACATACTCTCTAGCTCAATCACAAGATATGGGCTGGATGCAGGGGGCAGTGGTAGACGTTACCTGGCCTAAGTTGTGCAGGAGGTCAGGTTAGGACTAATGGTCCCTTCTGGACTTAACATCTCTGGCTTTTCTGAAGTGGGAGGGATGCTGGTGAGGGCCTGGCTTAGCTCCTAGAGGATGATCAGAGAGAAGTCTCTGGCCTTGTACTGAACAGTCTAGGAGGTGAGAGCCTCCTCCTGGCCCATCCCCCACGCTCTGGTGCAAAGGGCAGGGATTCCAGTTCTGGGATGTCCTATGTGTGTCCCTGACCAGGCTGGGGCAGCAGGGGCAGGAAGGAAACCCATGGAGGCATTAAACACAGCCACCAGTCTGCGAGCCAGCTCTGATGCAGGAGATGCCGGGGCACTGGCTTCACTCTGGGACAGAGAAGTGGAGCTCAGATGTGATGAGCACAAGACTATTGATCTGATGCACCTCTTCCACCCTCCCCCACCCCCCACTAGCATCCAGAAGGGGAGAAGAGGCAGCAGAATGTGCCAGACCTGCCTCGTGCAGCCCCCCAGGGCATGGCACAGATGCCCCCCAGCCCCAGTCCAAGGCACAGACACAAGGAGCTGAAATAAATTGCAGAGATTATTTGGCCAATTTCTGTCACACTAAAATTCCCACTTCCTGTCCTAAACTGCTGCGCTGCTGTTCATTGGGGGTTGCCAACGCTGTATTTCTGAAAGAAGGAACTGTTTTCTTAGCACTCCTGCCACACCCCTCCTCTGGTATTATCCTCATCATTATTTTTAATAATAATACTAAGCAGCACTCACCTCCCTTTGCCAGGGGTGTTTCTTGCTGTTTTTTGCAGCACTTAGCAACTCCCAGTCTTCTTGTACTGCAATGAGGGAATAAGGGACTGTTGGTAACTCTATGCACCAAGCCCCAGAGGCAGCTGCATCTGGATGTACAGGGATGTCTGCTGCCCAGCCCAGGGCTGCCCCAATTTCACAGTGGGGATAGTGGTGGTGGGGCGTTGGGGCTAATGCTCACAGATTCTGAGAAGACACAGGTTCAAATCCCCCTGGGGAGGCTGAAAGGCTGAGCCCTCCTTGGGGAAATAAACTCAGTCCTGCTCAGCTCCCCATGTACCCCATCCCCGTGTTCTGCCCCCCAGTCTCACTCTCCCCATGTACCCTCACCCCTACCCCCACTTTGCCCCTCCTCCCAGGCTCAGCCCCCCATGTATCCCATCCCCGTGCCCTGCTCCCCAGTCTCACCCTCCCCATATACCCCCACCCCCACTTTGCCGCTCAGCCCCCCATGTACCCCATTCCCATGTCCCTGCCCCCCAGTCTCACCCTCCCCATGTGCCTCCACCCCCACTTTGCCCCTCCTCCCAGGCTCAGCCCCCCATGTACCCTATCCCCATGTTCCTGCCCCCAGTCTCACCCCCAGTGTACCCTCCCATCAGGCCCAGTCCCCATGTGCCCCTATCCCTAGGTTCAGCCCCCTCATGTGCTCCCTCCCTCATGTGCCCCCCGGGCTCAGCCCCCCACGTGCCCCCCGGGCTCAGCCCCCATCAGGCCCAGTCCCCACGTGCCCCTCGGGCTCAGCCCCCCACGTTCCCCCGGGCTCAGCCCCCATCAGTCCCCATGTGTCCCCCGGGCTCAGCCCCCATCAGGCCCAGTCCCCACGTCCCCCCGGGCTCAGCCCCCATCAGTCCCCCCGGGCTCAGCCCCCATCAGGCCCAGTCACCAGGTCCCCCTGGGCTCAGCCCCCATCAGTCCCCACCTCCCCCCGGGCTCAGCCCCCATCAGGCCCAGTCCCCACGTGCCCCCCGGGCTCAGCCCCCATCAGGCCCCCCGGGCTCAGCCCCCATCAGGCCCAGTCACCACGTCCCCCTGGGCTCAGCCCCCCACATGCCCCCCGGGCTCTGCCCCCATCAGGCCCAGTCCCCACGTCCCCCCGGGCTCAGCCCCCATCAGGCCCAGTCCCCACGTGCCCCCGGGCTCAGCCCCCCACGTGCCCCTGGCCCTTTAAGGGGCGGTGACAGCGGCAGCCCCGCCGCGCTGATGTCAGGCGCTGCCCGGAACTCAGCTGAGTTTCCCGCATGGACATTCCCGGCACTTGCCGCTCCGCCCCGGAGCCTCCAGGCTCCCCTCTCCCCTGGCCCGGCCATGCGGCGGGAGGGGAAGATTCATGCCGGAAGAGCCACCGGGGGCACCCCCCCGGCAATTCATGAATAATAAACGAGTCTCGTGGATAAGAGGCTCTGATTGGCCAAGAGGTCACGTCCTCTCGTGAATAATGAGCAAAGGCGGAGCGCCATTGGCCAGCGGCGCTGTGACGAGTCCCGTGGAGGGGCGGGGCTGATGGGCTGCAGGTTTCTGGTCCGCCGCGGAGGGAGCAGGAGGCCGAGTGCCCCAGGCAGCCGGAGCCGCCGCCGCCCCGCCCCGCCTGGGACCCCCGTCCGCGCAGGTGAGCTAGGGAGCCGGGCGGGGGCCCCCTCGGGGTGCTCAAGGCGCAAGAGGGCGTGTGGGTGCCCCCGTGCTGGCCCAGACCGCCAGGAGGCGCAGGGCTGGTAGCTGCTCCCATGGGTGCTGGGCCCAGACCGGCGCGGGGGCGGGGCGCGGCAGCTGCTCCCATGGGTGCTGGGGTCAGACCGGGGGGCGGCAGTTGCTCCCATGGGTGCTGGGGTCAGACCGGCGGGGGGGCGGGGCGCGGCAGCTGCTCCCATGGGTGCTGGGGTCAGACCGGGGGGCGGGGCGCGGCGCGGCGCGGCAGCTGCTCCCATGGGTGCTGGGGTCAGACCGGGGGGCGGGGCGCGGCGCGGCAGCTGCTCCCATGGGTGCTGGGGTCAGACCGGGGGGCGGGGCGCGGCGCGGCAGCTGCTCCCATGGGTGCTGGGGTCAGACCGGGGGGCGGGGCGCGGCGCGGCAGTTGCTCCCATGGGTGCTGGGGTCAGACCGGCGGGGGGGCGGGGCGCGGCAGTTGCTCCCATGGGTGCTGGGGTCAGACCGGCGGGGCGCGGCAGTTGCTCCCATGGGTGCTGGGGTCAGACCGGCGGGGCGCGGCAGTTGCTCCCATGGGTGCTGGGGTCAGACCGGCGGGGGGGCGCGGCAGTTGCTCCCATGGGTGCTGGGGTCAGACCGGCGGGGGGGCGGGGCAGTTGCTCCCATGGGTGCTGGGGTCAGACCGGCGGGGGGGCGGGGCAGTTGCTCCCATGGGTGCTGGGGTCAGACTGGCGGGGCGCGGCAGTTGCTCCCATGGGTGCTGGGGTCAGACCGGGGGGGGGCGCGGCAGTTGCTCCCATGGGTGCTGGGGTCAGACCGGGGGGGGGGCGGGGCGCGGCAGTTGCTCCCATGGGTGCTGGGGTCAGACCGGCGCGGCACGGCAGTTGCTCCCATGGGTGCTAGGTGCCCCTGGCGCGCTCTCAAGTCGCCAGCCAGGCAGCGGCCAGGGGCTGTTCTGAGAATGAGATTTAAATGCCCGAGACTCAGGAAACAGAAAGTGGTGATGCCCCCGGCAGCCGCTTCCATCTTGTCTTGCATCAGCCTGGCTTGGCTGCTGGCTCTGCCCGGGCCCTGCTGCAGCCACGCACCGGGGCTAGCATAGGTGGTGCTGGGCCACAGTGAGTGCGAGGGGCCCTGGGTGCCTGCTCACTGCTCCCTTGGGAGCTGATGGGGATTGAGGGAGACCAGCTGTGCCTGAGCGGGAGCCTGACCCAGCCAGGCGCTGCTGTCACTGGCTCAGTAGCAGCCCAGGGGCTGGAGTTAGGAGCTGGGCCCAGCTGCTAAGCACCTTTGCTTTGCTGTTCCCACCAGGGCCACTGACTCCTCCTGTTCCCACGCTCCAAGGTGACTTGCTGAGCGAATTGGGCACAAGGCCCCAGCCAGTGGCCGGAGGGGCGTCTCTTTGCACAGTGCTGTCAGTAGAAAAAGGTGCTTTTTGTTTGAGAAACTTCCTTGCTAGCGCTTGTGAGCTCCCTGCACCTCTCCTGTCTAGCAGCAGAGCTGCCTAAAGTTGAAGCAGGATGAAAAAGGCCTAATATCCGGTGTCAGGGATGATTGGAATCACCTTGCTTTTGACGAGGGTGTCAGGGCTGGGTGGGTCTCACAGCCTCGGCCAGAAGACTCCACAATTTCACTTTTGTTGTTACTTGTCCACTTTCTCTCTGTTCTGAGGCGCTAGGTCTGCAGCCACTGGGGGGATGGGGGGCCGTTTTTCTGGCACCCAGAAATGAGCTAGGCACCTTAGAGAAACAGATAAGAGCATTGTACCTGAAAGGCATGGAATCAGCATTACTAAGAGCGTATGTGAATGCCACCACTTGGTGCTTTTACAACAAGGTGTTGTGTCCCACGGGCAGCGAGTGAGCCCCCTCTTCAGGGAGGCTAGCCCCTAGCTCTGCCACTGCCTGCTGGAGCCCTGGCCAGCCTGCTTCTAGGCCGGCCTGAGCCACCCCAGGCCACCAGCTGGCCTGAGCACTGGCCCAAGCCACTCCTGGCCGCTCCAGCCTCTGGCTGCCAGCCCAAGCTCCAGGCTGCCAGCTGGAGCTGAGCCCCTGCCAGCTTCAGGGGAGAGGGGGAGCGAGGGAGGCCCATGGCTGGGTTAGGGGAGGCTTAGCTTTCCATGCCCATAGGGTTGCCAACTTTCTAATCGCACAAAACCGAACATCCCTGCCCCACCCCTTCCCAGAGGCCCTGCCCATGCTCACTCTGTCTCTCCCAGGGTGTGGGATGAGTCTCCGGGCTGAGGCAGTGGGTTGGGCTGTGGGCTCTGGGGTGGGGCTGGGGAAGAGGGATTTGGGGTGTGGGAGGGGGCTGAGGGTTGGTGTGTGTGTGGGGTGCGGGGTCCTGGCTCTAGGAGGGAGTTTGGGTGTAGGAGGGGATGTGGGGTGCAGGCTCTAGGAAGGAGTTTGAGTGCAGGAGGGAGGTGCGGGGTGATGCTTACCTCAGGGGGGCTCCCAGAAGCAGTGACATGTCCCTCGACTCCTAGGTGGAGGTGCAGCCAGGTGGTTCTGTGTGCTGCCACCCTCACATCTCCCATTGGCTGTGGTTCCCAGCCAACGGGAGCTGCGGAGCTGGCGCTCAGGGTGGGGGCATTGTGCAGTGTCCTCCTGGCTGTGCCTCCACCTGGGAACTGAGGAACATGTCACTGCTTCTGGGGGGCCAGATAGGGAGCCTGCCAGCCCCACCAACTGGAATTTTAGTGGGCCTGTCAGCAGTGCTGACCGGAGCTGCCCGGGTCCCTTTTTGATGGGTGTTCCAGTTGTAAACAAGACACCTGGCAGCCCTAGCCACCTATGGGCCCTCCCACAAATCCCGTAGTTTATTGCAAGGAAGGAACTGGTTGGTATTGACCAAACTCTGTAAAACATCCAGGCTCTGACCCTGAGCATTCCTCCCTCTTGCCAGCCTCTGCACTAGCATTGGGGAACCTTGGGGTGACAGTGTCTGCTGTCCATATTACTCAGAGCCTTGAGTATCAAAGTGCTGCAGCTGCTCTGCAAACGCGGTGGGAGTGTCGAGATGGCCTTGTTCATTCCATGAAGCGGTTGTAGAGTTCAGTGCATTTTTGGAGCAGATGGATGGGGGAATCACTGAGCTGATTTAAGAAGCCAAACTCTGGACATTCAAAAAACTAGTTTATGTTGGGTTCTGGCCTTGCATGCCGCCCCCCGACTGCTCTCAGGTTTTGATCACAAAAGGATCCTTATGGCGTGAATTTCACAATGCTTAAGAAAAGAGTTTCTAGCAGAGCTTGCAGAATCTGTTCTTAGAGGCATTGCATTGATATCGATCAAAACTGCTGGGTTACTGAGATTGTTGGGAATCAAGACTGAAAACCAGAAATGTTGATTCTGTATTTGGTCAACCCAAGGCTTAGCAAGCTGATTCATGTTTCCGACAGATGTGAACTCTGAGTGGCATTTTATTCTCCTTTGCTTGTTTTCACTGTGAGCAGTTGCGAGTGTGTTTTGTGCTAGCTCAGATCTCAGCTGGACCAGACCGTTGTCTTTAGTAGTAGTTTTATGAAGAAAACTGTCGTCTGGGGTGAAGCACAAGGTCTGGGGTTCATGATGGTAGATGATTTTGCAGCACTGTGTCAGGAAATCTCTTTGGTCCTTATCTGGCCCCAATGACCGTAGCATCCGAGCGCCTCTCAGTCCCGGTGGGTGTCTTCTCCCCATTTTACAGATGAGGCAATGAGGGGCAGAGAGACTAAGTGACTTTCCCAAGGTTACTCAAACTCTCTGGAGGAGCATGGACTATTCCCCAGGTTCCAGGCTAGTGCCGAAAAGCTGCACCATCCTTCACCCTTTCCTAAATCTCTGCACTGATTACTTCACTTTACTTTCTCCTCCTCCAGGGTTACTTTTCTTGGCCATTTGAACCCTGAGAGCCATATTCGCTCATTTGCCTGGGGCAATGGACTTTCTCTGTTACAGAAGAAGTCCATGTATTTTGTCATACTACAGACAGCCAGGCAGAACTTCCCCTGAGCTGGTGAAGTTCTGTTCATCTACTGCTGCAGCCTCACAAACCTGTCTTGAGGGACGAGGAAGAGAAGTTCGTTTGAAAGCTTTGGTGGGTGGCGGGAATGACTCCCACAGACAATTAGGACCTCTGCTGAGAGCTGGTCGGGAATTATTTCACTTGCTGTTTCTTTGTTGGAAAATACCAATTTATCAACACCAAAATGTTCCGATGAAGAGTTTGAGATTTCTTGGGTCCTCCAGGATGGGAAGGAGGGGGAGACAGACCCATCCCCTCCTGGCTTGGTGATTAAGGCACATGGAAGATCCAGGCATCCCTTCTCTGCCTGATTGGGGCAGGGACCTCAAGCTGGGTCTCCCACATCCCAGGTGAGTGCCGGGAGAGACAGGCTTTTGGTTCTTCTGGTGCGTGCATGTTTCTCTTGCTCTCTGTCTCGTTCCAATGTGGGATGAAGCATTTTTCATGAAGGAGAATTCCTGTTTTCCAGCCTGCCTTACGCATAGCATGACGTAAAGCTGCAGGGCGTCATTCTCCTGGCTTGGCATGGTGGAGGAGTGAGAATAGCCCTGGAGCATTCCAAGAAAACGGAGGCTCTTTGGAGGGGTCTGGCTGTCCCCTGCAGCTTGCCATGCAGCTCCCCACTCGGCATGCTGCATTTTGGATTCATTACAACCCCCCCATCCCCACCCCCTCCCAAAGGAGATCTGGAGCACAGATTGCACTGCATTGTTCCTCAGCTGCATTTCAGTCCCCAGAACAAAGGTTGTTAAACAGCACCTCTCACTCACTACTGCCTGGCTTTCATGGGAGTGCCTGCCAAGGCAGGTTATCAAGCATTCAAAGTGCAAGGACTGAGAGAAGCTATTTGTAACTATTCATTACCCACCCCTGCCCTCCACCATGGCAAGACACACTGGAGTTTAATGATCCTTGTGGTTTTCCAAACCTATTCAGCTGCTAGGCTGGGGGAGAGACTTGTGCTCAGAAGGAGAGACTTGTGCTCTGTGACTTGGCTCATTTAATGCATCAGCTTAAAATGGCCTCCCATAATTGCTGGCACGGTGCAGGAACAGCTCAGGAAGTTGGGTCCCAAATGAAACATGCTAGGAAGAGAACGGTGTTGGGAGCTGTTTGGGAGGAGGCCAGTCCTCTGTTAAGGCTGCAGTAATGTTCCAGTGTATATTTCTTGTGCCTCCTGAGGAGGAAATTTGTGCCATGCAGGCCTGTCCCCTGCTAGCAGTGATCAGAGTTACCAGGGTAGCTGTGGTTCCCCGCCTGCACACCCCCAATGCTGCTATAGCATAACCAAGGGAACCCGAGGCTAACGTTCTAGCATCTGTTTGGTACCTTTGCAGAGTCTCTGTTTATTTCACCTAGTACCGGTGTGACGTGAGACTAGATACTAGTAGAATGGTTACAGGCTGGCTCTGCTCCAGAGATGAAAGGAAAGGCTAACCACAGAGACAGAAGCCAGGCAGAATCGGAAAGATTCATCCCTCAGGTCTTTAAACCTCGGCTGGGGACACTGAGCAGTAGCAAGTCTGGGTTAGGTGGGTGAGGGACCCCCTTAAAGGTTAGTCAGACTAGTGCTTTAATAATGCAAGAGAGATGGAGTAGCTCTTCCTCCATTCTCTTGGGGCTTGTCTATGCTGGGGCTTTTGCCACCAGCACAAACCTCTGCTGTAGGTGGCCGCACTGGTGCCAGTCACTACTCGCACTGCAGCAGCGCCTACAGTTGTCAATGATGATGCAGCCAAGGGAGAAGTGTTCAGTAAATATTTGTTTGGTATTTGGGGGGGAAACACTAGATATGAGCTAGTCGTCATATGATGAAACACTTTCAATTTCAATAGTAACCTTGAAGTGCGCTCAACATCAGCTACTAAAGTTAGCTGTCTTTAAATTGGCAGGTCCCGATAATTTGCATCCAAGGGTTTTGAAAGATCTGGCTGAGGAGCTCGATGGACCATTAATGTTGATTTTTCTGTAACTCTTGGTGCACTGGGGAAGTTCCAGAGGACTGGAAGAAAGTTCATGTGACAGTATCTGGACAGAGTAAATGGGCCAACCCAGGTAATTACAGGCCTGTCAGCCTGATGTCGACCTCAGGCAAAGTACTGGGAATGGCTGATGCAGGACTGGATTAATATAGAATTAAGGGAAGGTAATGTAATTAATACCAATCAACATGAGTTTATGGCAAATAGACTCTTGACTAAATTGATATTGATATAGATATATTTGGTGCGGTTGCAAGTTTGGATGATAAAGGGATTAGCATTGATAGCATAGACTTCAGTAAGACTTTGTACTGCACAACATTTTGATGTTAAAAACTAGAACAATATAAAATCCACATAGCATGTGCTAAATGGATTAAAGTGACTAACTGGTAGGTCTCAATGTAACTGCAACAGGAAATCCCTGAGCGGGTGTGTTTCTAGTAGGGGCCTGCAAGGATCAGTTTTGGCCCTAGCTAGTTAACATTTGTATCAATGACTGGAAGAATACATGAAATCACTGATCAAGTTTGCAGATGACCCAAAGACTAGGGGAGTGGTGAATCCTGAAGGGGACAGGTCATTGATACAGAGCTATCTGGATCGCTTGGTGCAGACCAACAATAAACATTTAATATGGCTACAGGCAAATGACACATCTAGGAACAAAGAGCATCAGCCATGGCTACAGGATGGGGGACTGTGCCTTGGAAAGCAGGGGCTCAGAAGACTTGGGGCTCATGCTGGCTGATGAGCTGAACACCGTGGCCAGAAGGGCCAATCTCATCCTTGGGTGCATAAACAGGGAATTTCGAGTGGGCAGAGGGCCTGTATTGCCTTTGTATTTTGCAGTGATCTGACTGCTGCCGGGAATCCGGTGTCCTGTTCTCATGCCAACAGTTCAAGAAGGATGACAATAAATTACAGCGAGGAGCCACGAGAATGATACAGGCTTGGAGAACATGCTTTAAGTGATAGACCCGAGCAGTTCAAGCCGTTTAGCCCAGCAAAGAGACTCATAGACTCTAGGACTGGAAGGGACCTCGAGTCCAGTCCCCTGCCCTCATGGCAGGACCAAATACTGTCTAGACTATCTCTGATAGACATTTATCTAACCTGCTCTTAAATATCTCCAGAGATGGAGATTCCACAACCTCCCTAGGCAATTTATTCCAGTGTTTAACCACCCTGACAGTTAGGAACTTTTTCCTAATGTCCAACCTAAACCTCCCTTGCTGCAGTTTAAGTCCATTGCTTCTTGCTCTATCATTAGAGGCTAAAGTGAACAAGTGAACTCCCGCCTCCTGATGACATCCTTTTAGATACCTGAAAACTGCTATCATGTCCCCTCTGTCTTCTCTTTTCCAGTCGGCTGAAAGGCCGACTGGATTGGCCTGTTAGGACCTGGGTGAGGGGCAGAATTTTGACGAGGCTCTTCCATCTAGCAGACGAAGATATGTAACAATCCCATGGCTGGAAGTGGAAGCTGGACAAAGTCAGACTGGAAATGACTCACTTTTTTAGCAGGGAGGAGAATTAACCCTTGGAACAAGTTATCAAGAGCTGGGCTGGATTCTCCATCCCTGGCAACTTTTAAATCGAGAGGATGTTTCTCTAACGAGGACTGCTCTAATTCCAACAGGAGTTAATTCAGGGCCTGGCTGTGGCCTGTGTAATGTGAGAGGTTCAGAGCAGATGATCACAGTCGTCCCTTCTGGTACAGTAGTCCAGGACACTCTGGTAGCTAGGGTGACCAGATGTCCTGATTTTCTAGAGACAGTCCCAATTTTGGGGTCTTTTTCTTATATAGGCTCCTATTGCCCCTCACCCCCATCCCGATTTCTCACACTTGCTGTCTGGTCACCCTACTGGTAGCCATTGGCACAGATGCAGCCACTCAGGTGGCTAACTCCCCCCAAGGAGAGGAGCCCCTTGCATTCAATTCTGTACCCACCTCTGGGTGGAGCGGCAGGCAAGAGGAGATGGCAAAGCTGCCCCCTGGCCACGTGAAAGCTTCGAGCAGTTCCATCTGTACTTTCCCGTCTGCTCCTAGCTTGGTGATGGGCCAGTCAGCTTAGCACATCCTGAATCCTGCCCCCAGGTTGTTACCTGCACAAAATGTTCAGTTACATGCTTAAGGGCACCCACCTTTACCCAGTTCCTAGGGCTTCAGGCGAAAAGCTCCTAACTCTACTCCTCCATGGGCTCCGAGCAACCCCCTTTCCCTGTGGACTCAGGGCTTAATCTTTTGTGGGTTTACAGGCTCTTACACAGTAATATACTACATAACCGCTATTTATTAACAGTCACCAGAAGCAGACGGCACACGCTACACATACAATGCTCACCACTCCCAAGGAGACCGATGAACTTTTCTTGATGGCCCATCAGGGACGGGTCATCTGAGGGACTCCAGTCTCTGCCCGGTGCCATTGGCAGAGAGTTGAGCTCTGTCAGCTCTGATTGTGGGGCCGTGTCCTGGAGCTGGTTCCCAAAGAACTTCCTTCTGGACCCCATTTTATGTGGTGAAATTTGCGTTCTTTTTAGCTGTACCTTAACCAGTCCTTTGTGCTAAAATTATATTAACCAATCCTAACAGGCTTCAGAGTGGGAGCCGTGTTAGTCTGTATCAGCAAAAAGAATGAGGAGTCCTTGTGGCACTTTAGAGACTAAGACATTTATTTGGACATGAGCTTTCGTGGGCTAAAACCACTTCATCAGATGCATGCAGTGGAAAATATAGTTCTGTGTGTATATCTTCCTGCTGTATTTTCCACTGCATGCATCCTATGAAGTGGGTTTTAGCCCACAAAAGCTCATGCCCAAATAAATGTTAGCCTCTAAGGTGCCACAAGGACTCCTCATTCTTAATCCTAACATAGTGTAACAAAATTCTCTAACCAATCCTATCCCACCACCTTAATTAATTTACACCTAGCAAAATTAATTATGTAACAGACAGAAACAATTAAAGAACCAGACAGAGACCATGCAGATAAACAGTAGGGAAGTGGGGGCCATAATGACAAAACAACACAGAAATGAGGATTTCACAACCCCAGCTATCGATAAGTGGTTTCTTGACCGACAGGATTTTATCAAACTAAGTTTTCTTTAGCCATCATAAGATCTTTCTTTATGTGGTGATAGTGGGGACCGTTAGGATGGGGTCTCCTTAACAGCCTGTATCACAGAGTCCCTGAGCAATGCTCTGGAATTGCTCCCCACAAAGCCAGGCAGGACTTTGGGGAGCCTCGTCTCCCTTGGAGCAGACTTCTTCAGGGCAAGAAGCTCACACGGCTTCACCTCCTGGGTCTCTCCTTGGAGCATTCAGCATCCTCTGCACCTCCCACAGCGAGCCCACCCAGGCGGGGTCCTGGGGAAGCCACAGGGTCCTGCACCCCCACTTTGCAGTCAGACATGACTCTCAGCCAGCCAGTAACACAGAGGTTTATTCGATGGCAGGAACAGGGTCTAACACAGAGCTTGTAGGTACCACGAACTGGACCCCTTGGCCGGGTCCATTCTGGGGGGCAGTGAGCCAGACCCCCACGTCTGCACTTCACTCCTCATCCCCAGCCAGCGCCAGACTGAAACCCCCTCCAGCCCCTCCTCTCGGCTATGTCTCTTTCCCGGGCCAGGAAGTCACCTGACCTCTTTGTTCTCCCACACCTTTAGCATCCCCTTGCGGGGGGGAAGGGCTTGGCCATTAGTTGCCAGGCGACAGAGGGTCTGCCAGGAATTGAGGCCCCCCCACAGTATTCAGAGGGGACATTAAGAACAGCCCCAGTTCGTCACAGCCTGATATTACAGTGTTTTAATGTAACTTAGATGGAATGGGAGGATGTGACTTCCTGCTTCTCAGCTCATGGCTGCTACTCGGCTGCTCTTTTAATCTGGTTGCAGATAAAGGCCTTGTAGTGTATGGCCGCAGGAGCCGAGCTCGGCGCAGCATGGGCAGAGGAGTTTAACTCTGCATATTCACCTGGAGATGTTCTTGTGACTGGCCATTTGGATGGTGGCAGCCCCAGAGGCTCCAGCCGCGAGGGCCCCTGCTGTGCTGGCAGTTGACAAGAGGCAAGATGTGGGCAGTAGGTGGGACAGACAGACGGGTGTGTGGGGAGGGGCAGGGTGACCTGCTGCACCCTGTCCAGTATTCCCCACTCACCCCCCTTGGAGCTGAGGCAAGTTCAGGCCCTAGCTTTCCGGGGTGATTTACTATTCCTGGCTCCAGTCGGTGCCTGTGGGTCCTGTGGCCAAGGGGTTGATTTAGAGTGCGCGTGTGGGGCCTGCTCCTGGAAGCTGTTCTCGGCAGCCGGGCCTGCCTCTCTTTTGCTGTGGGAACTCGGAAGCATTTCGCATGCATGAACAGAAGCTCAGATTGGTTTGGCGCCCGGTACAGGAACTGTTCCCGGAAGTGAGCCGTGGCTGACTTGGTCAGAACGTCGCTGTCATGCAGCAGCCCAGGGATCTTGGTTTCGGACTGCCAACACCCCGAGCCATGCACACAACTGCTCTCCAGCCGTCATCTGAGTAGTTTCAAATGATCTTTATGAAAGATGCGGCAGGGCATAGGTTTAGCTGCGCTGGAGGCTGGGTTTGTGTTTCCCTGCAGCAAGGCCCCTGCCGCGGTCTCCTGGAAGGTGTTCAGGGTGCACGTTCGCACTGCCCCTCTGTATCTAGACATCCCCCAATTCTGTGCTGAGTAACACTGCAACCTGTGCTGTGGTCGAGATCGGAATTCGGGTGATCTCATGACCTGCCACTTAGAACCAAAACAAGCAACAAAGTCTAGACTGGGGTGGGCAACCTTTCAGAAGTGCTGGGCCGAGTCTTCTTTGAATCACTCAGATTTAAGGTTTCGTGTGCCAGTAATCCATGTTAATGTTTTAGAAGGTCTCTTTCTATATGTCTATAATATATAACAAACTATTGTCTGTAAAGTAAAGAAGGTTTTTAAAATGTTTAAGAAGCGTCATTTAAAATTAAATTAAAATGCAGGCCCCCCGGATCGCTGGCCAGGATCCGGCAGTGTGAGTGCCACTGAAAATCAGCTTGCGTGCTGCCTTTGGCACGTGTGCATAGGTTGCCAGTCCCTGGTCCAGAGGGAGTGAGGAGTGCTCCAAATCCTCCCCACGTGTGCCTAGGAGCCATTCATGGCAGAGAGAGGAGGGTTGTTCTGTAATGCTATAAAGACACTTCAGAGAATCAAAGTGGCTGAAATCTCAGTTCGGGCAGGCTGTTGTCCCTGGAGCAGCGAGGCTACAGAGGGTGGGTGGGCTGGCTGCTCTGTATTTCTCCAGTCTTGTTTCCCACCCCATCCGATGGCAGTGAGTATCCTGGGGATGCTCTGCAGGAGTGTGAATGGGTGGGGAGGCTGTGCAAACACCTCTCCGAGCTGGCAGCGGCTACTAGGGGACCCTGGTGGGTGCAGCTGTAAATCCAGGAGGCTGATCTCTTTCTGGGACCAGTACCTGCCTGGTGCTGCTTGAGGCTCTGGAAGCAGCGTGCAAGCCGAGGAATGTCACGCCCGTACTCTGTTGCATTTCAAGTTTAAATGCAGCTAATAATAATGCTGAAAGCCACTGCAGTCTGACCTGGCCCAGAGCTCCCAGCAGCAGGATCCTCTACCTGTATCTCCCCTGAGGGATTCTGCCAGAGGGCTGACAGCATCAGGGTGTTCAGAGCCACGCAGCCAGCCCAGTCGTATCAGTCTGCTGTGGGCTTTGCTGCAGCTTGTATGTCTGGGAAGGCAGCAGCTTTCTGAGCATGTGTGGGGGTGGGGGAGTTCTGGCATCTGCACAGAAGTTGCCGTGCTCCAGAGGGGCTCAGAGACAGGAGTGCACATGGGGCAGCACCCAGGGGGGAGTGTGGGCAGAGGTGGGAAGAAAGGGTCAGGAGCCCAGGCACTGGGCAGCGGGTGGAAGAAGATGACAGTGGGGCTGGGCTGGGTCTGAAGGGGGGGCTTTTGCCTGCAAGGAGTCAGCCTGCCCCAGGGAAGCCCGGATTGAGCTGCAGGTTGTCTTGGTGGAGATGGGCCAGGCTGCTGGCCCGAGAGGAAGGCTTGGGGCATAGGGTGGCCCTGTGGAAGTTGCTATGGCTGTGTGCCAAGGGAAGTCTCTGCCTGCTTATACAATAGCAAAAGCTTTGAGTCCCTGAGCACCTGGAGGACCTAGCACCTGTGGGAGAGATTAGTCTGGGCTGAGGCTCGGAGGGAGCAGCAGCCTGTCTGGGGGATGTGTGGCAGACTTGGGGCACAGGCCATGGGCATAGAAGGGCCGGTGCAAAGCCCATCAATGCTAGGAGAAGACCGTCCATTGACTCCAGCGAGCAGCAGATCAGTCCCTCCAAGCACTGCTGGCCTTTTCAGAGTGAAGATACTGCTGGCATCCTGGGTTTGGCTGGCTGGGGCTGGGGGGAGCCAGAGCGTAGCAGGTTTTGGCTTTCAGTCAGCACCCTCTGGGATGAACCCTCTCTCCCCAGCTTTACTGTGAGCTCTCTGTTGGGAAGCACTCTGAGATCTGGGGGTGAAATTGGTTTTCTAGGCTTCATGCTGTTGCTAATTTCATCCCTGGTGAGCTAAAAAAAGCAGCTGCTCCATCAGGTTTTGACCATTTTAGTTTGGCAGCATTGTAAGGCTAATAGGAGATGATCTCAGGGCTTTCTGAAGCTGGTGACATCAGCTCCAGGGTGCCCCACCTGCAGTATGAGGACAGACGAGTTTGCAGAGCCTTTCCCCAGCTTGGGCTGTAGTCTCTCAGGGCTGCAGAGGCGCCCGAGAGACATGGAACGGCGCTGCTGTGCTGTGCTCTCTAGATTCCTGTTCTGCGTAAGAACTCCGTTTGGGTTTTATTACCATGCACAATGTTCAGCTGTTTTGTTTTACTTGTTTAAGGATCAGGCCTCAGGGCTTGGCCACAGACTGGTTGTGGGCAGGTCATTGGAGTAAACTTTCCCAAGTACCTTCATGTTCTGGATGCTGCTGTTTGACCTGCTGTGACGAACTGGAAAAGTTCTTAATGTTTTCTCTGAGTACTGTGTTGGTGCCTCAGTGTCCCCATGGCAGTTCTTAAGTATCTGGCAGAGCAAAGGGCCAGTGCACCTAAATGCCTGACACTCTGTCTCCTAGCAACTGATGGCCTGGGCCCCTCCCCTGCAAAGGTGCCAGCTGAAGGTGTTGGAGACAAAGGGATCAGGTGACCTCCTGGCCCGGGAAAGGGGCTGAGGAGAGAGGAGGGGCTGGGAGGGGTTGTTAGTCTGGAGCTGGCTGGGGCCAAGGGTGGAGGGCAGACCTGGGGGTCTGGCTCACTGCCCCCCTAGAATGGACCCAGCCGAGGGGTCCGGTTCGCTGTATCTACAAGCTCTGTTTTAGACCCTGTTCCTGTCATCGAATAAACCTCTGTTTTACTGGCTGGCTAAGAGTCACGTCTGACTGCAAAGTGGGGGTGCAGAACCCGGTGGCTTCCCCAGGACCCCGCTGGGGTGGACTCGCTGTGGGAAGCGTACGGAGGGGCAGAGGATGCTGAATGCTCCAAGGAGAGACCCAGGAGGTGAAGCTGTGTGAGCTTCTTGCCCTGAACAAGTCTGCTCCTAGGGAGAGGAGGCTCCCCAAAGTCCTGACTGGCTTGGTGGGGAGCAGTTCCAGAGCATCGCCCGGTGACTCCGTGACACCTGCGTTGGGCTCCGAGGTGCTGAGCATTGCAAGTGTGCAGCAGTTTTGCTGATCAGCACATGACTGTCTGCAGGGTCCCGTGTCCTAGTAGGCAGAGAAGGGAAAACAGTGTGATTACTGTGAAACTGCAGCTTTGGTAAGTTTCTCTCTCTTCAGATTGAGGCCTTTGACTGCTGCTAAAACAGAAGCAGAGAAAAGCAGCTGTTCTCACTCTGGTCTGATTGTGTGATTTGTGCTTCCTCATCCCACTGAGGTACTCCTTCGCCTGCAGGCGTCAAAGCTGGCTCTGAGCTTAAGGGCTTGCAGAAATCCACACTGAACTGCTGAGGGGTCTCTAACTCCAGTGACTCTTGGAGGGTGGCAAGTGCAGGGAGTGACTCGGGGCATGTGATGGGATCTCTGATGCTTCCTGTAACCTCTCATCCACCCACCCCCAAAATCAGGCTTTCCCAACTGTCAGCTTCTCCTGTATTATTTGCTCAGATTGCTTTCATGTGGGGTTACCTGGGCTTTCCCTGCAGTTATTTACTGTCACTGAAGCTGTAGGACCCGGCTGCCCTCTGGCACGGAGTGGGAGCGACCCCGTAGAAGTCAGTCGGGTTACCACAGTGTAAGCCCAGCGAGCGAGGGAATGGTCCGCTGTTCTCCAGGCTGTGACCCCCGCGTTGCTCCTCACTCTGCCCCTGGCCTGTCACAGGGAGACTGAACTCCAGTTATTGCAATGGTAACCCATCTGCCACTGTCTCTTCTCCTCCCCCCACCTCCCATCTCTGGCCTGAGATACTGAACCGACACAGCATGCGATTTTCAGATCTCACCCTGACACTTCACAGGCTGACACGCTGGTTTAAAAGCAAAATTACCCTTGAGGAGGTTCACTCAGCTGAACTTTGGCGATGGCTGGTTGTGCTCAGCTGACCTTTAGTGGGGACTGAATTTGCTCACACCTTCACAGAGCTGCAGATTGTCCGGTGAACAAGCCACGGTTTCCCCTGCCAGTTTTCATTTGATTCCCATTGACACACATGGAATAAACCCAAGAGTTATTTCCTCCTCATTTCTGCTGTGGTTCCTGGCAGTCCCCGCCTCCCGCACTTACTGTAAGTCGAGTGTAGCTATTCCTTGCACTGGTTCTGGAGGGAAACCAGAGCCGAGAATCAAGGTAGAGTCTGGTTTGGGGACAGGGTGTGTTGGCCTCCTGCTGACGTTCCGTAACTGGCAGCTCCAGGCGAAGGTAGGGAGCCTACTGGAAATGTTCTGTGTTACATGGAGAGAGTCGGGTCTCGCCGAAAACATCCTCTTTCCCCCCCCCCCCCCCACAGGGGATAGTTTGGGGTTGGCTTCACTCTAGGGAGGTTTGCATGGCAGTGGGAGCAGGGTGGGGGCTGAATGAACAAGCACTCCACTGCCAGACTCTCCTGCCTGGTGGGTTCGCTCCTCGTTTCGAAGTGCTGGGAAGTCTTGTGCACTGTGCTGAGGGGTGGGGTGGGAGACAAGGGGTGGTGCAAAAGGCTCAGCTGCAGATCTCTGCCTTCTGAACCAAGGATTTCTACGGCTCCGTGATCCCACAGCCTCAGGCAGACATGACTCCCGCTGAAGCTGTGTGAAGTCTACAGGATCAGACGCAAGGAGCTTGAGTCCCGATGCAGCCAATTCTTTGAGCAGCTTGTGTGCTTATAGCTAGGCACATGGTTAAGTACTTTGCTGAATCGGGGCCATCGGTATCTCACCTCAGGGTTTGGCTCTGAGGGGCGTGGCGCAGCACATGGGCTAGGCTGCGTGTCTATGGCTCTTCAGAATTGCTTTGGGGGTGTCCTGTGTGTCCCGCTGGGGGGAAGCTCACCCTGTGCACAGAGCTAGCAACAGGCCTGTGCACCACAGAAATCCCACTAACCTGGTGTGTGGCCCTGGAACTGCCCCTCTGCCCAGGGCTGAGTTCCCCCGTTGGGTCCGGGTTGCGTGGATATTGTGTTGTGTGCCGACCTGTGTCTTCTCAGCCTCTCCATGGCCAGCCTGCGCTTGGAGGCTCTAATAGGAGCCCGAGTCTTGCTAGTTTGGCTAACACCAGTGCAGAGGCAGGTGGGGGAATTAAACCTTTGCAGGCAGGGAGATGGGGAGAGTTAGAACCTGAAATTCTTCAGCACTTGTGACAGACGGAGCTGGGTTATCGGTGCTCTGAGCTGTGTTTCTGTACTACTCATCTTCGTGCGTGGTGGCCACCTCAGGTTGCAAGAGGAGATGGTGGTGCTCTGCTCACCAGGACTCGTTCACTCTGGTGTTACCGTACGTCCTGGGAAAGCCGGCAAGCCGTGTAATGTCGCGCTGGTGGGTTTATGGGGGGATGGGGGGGGACAGGATCTTCCTGAGGACAACACATACCCACTGTCTGCCCAGCGTGTCTCTTCAATCCCCCAGTGATGTGGTTTTGGTCTGTGGTTCAGGGTTCCCTCTTCCTTTGCATACACCAAGGCTGTGGCAGGAGCAGAGTTTGTCCTGAGAATCCCGAGCCACCGGGTATTGTCCTCTGATGCCGAACATAGAGAGGCTGCATGGGGTGCAAATCCGTGCAGGTCTTGGCTCCAGTGCAGTGGCCCATCCTGGCCGTCAGCTGCAGGTAGGAATCCAAGAGCAGCTTTGCTGACCGGGAGCCCGAGGGGTCCCTGAGGCATGTGCCTCGCCCAGAAAGGTGAGCAGTCCCACCCTGCTCAGCAAAGCGCCTCGTCCTGGGCCGAGCCACCCCCGTGAAACGGGGGGCGCCAAGCGCATGCTTAAGGGCTCTGCTGAACCAGGAGCTGACAACGAGGCACGTAACACGTGGATGACTTTCCCCAGAAGCGTTGCATGTCCATGGAAGTCAGTTGGGATCCACTGCCTATCTAGGCTCCTAACTGAAAGCTGCGGCCGTTCTGTTCCACGTCCTGGAAACATGAACTCCCATGTCTGCCTGCAGCCTCCTGGTCCTCTCCCTGAGGAGCATGTTCTACTCGGTTGTGCCAGGGTTGGTGTCTGGGCAGATCCTGTGTCTGGTGGCAGCCGGGACGTGCCGAGAGGCTGTGGGTTGTGTTACGAAGGGAGCAGGCATACTCTTCTGTTGTGTTATCAGCACTGATAACTGGCTGGCTGCCGTTCAGCAGCAGGAGTCGCGGTTACACTGCTTCCTGTGGCTTGTTCATGCTTTAATAAACAGACATCTACCGCGGCCGTGCCTCGCCACTCGCCAAAGAAAAGATCTTCCTTGCACCCCACCCCCAGGTAAGTAGAAGGTATGAAATAGTCAGTGAGCTTTCCCGTTCCAAGGGCAAGCACGAGCTGAATGGAACAGGGCTGCCTTCCGGATCCTGGGCCGTGTCAGTGGCTGGGGATACAACTCAGTGATTGTTGTTGAAACCAGCGATTTCTCAAGAGGTGCTTGGCTCTGGCCCAAGGCAGAAATCGTTTTATTGCGTGTAGGAAATGGCTCACTCGGGAGACTTGTACTTTTGCTTTCTGTGTTGATGAACTGAAATGGTGTCGCTCTCTGGCCAGCCCAGCGCACTCGGAGTGGGGGAACGCTCCAGCTGCCCACAGAAAGAGCTGTTGTGCTAATGAGAAGACTGGAAAAGGGGCAGGCGGGCAGAGCGAAAGGCCAGGGGCTCTTGAACGGAGCCCCAAAGACCCCTGTGGATGGGATGTGTAGTGGGTCTTGGGGACCCCACTGGAAAATCGATGTCCTGGGGTCTGGCACTCAGTAGTATCAAACTAACCCTGAGCAAATGCCTGGGAGCCGTCTCTGTTAATGCACTTCCCTGCTGCTAGTGGGCGGGTGGACAAAGAGGTGCAGTTGTGTCCTGGCAGCAAAAAAGAGGGGGGGCAGCAGATGTGCCCTAACAGGATGCTCTAACCTCTTGTTTTCTCACCACTTTGCCCTCTTTAACCTTCTAACCTCAGCACTGATCGGAGCCAGGCTCTCGGTGAGAGAACACTAGCTGGGTGCGTGTCTGCCACCAGGGACCGGAGAGTGACGCCTGTGGCTTGTGCCGTGGCATCGAGCTCTTGAAAACCAGCACATGCAAGGCCCCCGTGTCGCAGGGTGAATTTTGCTCCTGCGCAGGGGGGCGGCATGGGCCTATGCAGGAAGGGGTGAGAGGGGAGCATGGGCTGACTCTGCACCAGGGTGAATTATGACAGGAGATCTGTTCACTCTGGCAGCTCATTCTAGACCAAGTTTCTTTCCAGCTGCAGATGTACCCTAGGGCTGATGGGCCAGAGGATAGGCCTGAGATTCGGGTCATCGGGTTTGTCTATTATTCCTGAGGCGTCTCTAAATCCCCTAGTCAGAGCACTTAGGCCTATCTCTGGCCAGCTTTCATTCCTTCAACTTGTCCTGCTGAGTTTTGCATGGAACCTTTCTGTGAGCATCCGGGGAAGCCAGCAGGCTGTTCCTGCTAGCCTGTTATCCAGCCCATAGCAGCTAGTCCTGATGCCCCAGATCCACAGGATCGGAGCTACACCCCAGCTTTTGATCAGGCTCTTGGAGAACCCTCTCCAGTGTGCCAGACCCCCGGGGGGGCCCTCTACCTTCAGGACAGGCCACGCTGGGCTGCAGCCCCCCTGCTTCATGCTGTGAGTTCTGCTCAGCAAGCCCCCTGAGGCAGACTCCCACCCCGCGGGTGTCTCAGCAGGTATGTACAGCAACACCTCAGGAATCCTGGTTTGCAAATGCTGTCTGGGGACTTGCAGTGCTGCGGTCCGGCTGGCTTAAGTTAGCTCAGAGAAATGGAGGGTAAAGCAGAGTCCGTTCTGGTCCACCCAGAGCAATTCACCAGCCAAGCTGTCATGAAGCATATTCAGGCTCCTGCCAGGGACGAGGGCTCCTGCTTCTTCCAGAGCCAAGGCTTATCTCCCTCCCTCCGCCTTTGTTCTCCACCTGGGGTCTCTGCTCAGCTTCCTTGCTGAGAGTGGCAGCCGTGAGTCCTTGGTTCTCTGGGCCCCTTGCTGATCTGGGTCAGTTTCAGCCCGTTTCAAAATGACTCGTTCTGGGCAGCCAGCAAAGTCTGTTAGTCTGCCCTGAGAGCAGACATCACCGCCCCTCCCCCACGAGCAGTGCAAATTGGGAAACTGAGGCATGCACAGGATTCATAGAAACACTTCTGGCAATTCCCCCATGCACGGGGGAGGCGCTCGGTGCAGGCTGCTCTGTGGCATTTCAGGGGAGTTATTTTTGTCTCCTGTGGGGGGAGGGGTGATAACAAAGACCGGAACGTTTCTGAAAATGGGGAAGACCGGGTCTGTTTTTTCTGCTGAATTCAGAAGTGGCCAAGGGGATTTCCATCAGCCTTAAAGAAACCTGAGCTTTGGGCTCAGATCAAGCACAGGAGATGCCACCCTTCCAGGCGGCCCACCTGATGGGCGAGGAGCCTGGCGAAGTGGGGAGTGGTGGTGGTGCTAAAATCTAACTGGGACCCTCCCCCCAGGCCTGTGATGACAATTACGTCACTCCAGTGGAGCATCCTCCACCGTGTGGGTCCGAGCATGTTGCAGACGCCCCGCAGGAGTCGTTCCCCGGAGAACTAAGATGTGCCCCTGCAGCTCGGCGTCCCTGCTACTCTGATGCGGTTCTCTGTGTCTTGCCAGGTTCCAGAGTCAGCCGAGATGGCGCAATGGAATCAGCTGCAGCAGCTGGACACACGGTACCTGGAGCAGCTGCATCAGCTCTATAGCGACAGCTTCCCCATGGAGCTCAGGCAGTTCCTGGCCCCCTGGATTGAAAGCCAGGACTGGTAAGTCCTCGTGCCATGCTGGCGGCAGCTGGGGTGTCTGTCTGCCTGCTCCAGGTCATGAGCCAGCCTCCAGTGCATGGGACTTACCTGGGGACGACGAGCCCATAACTGCAGCAGCTGGAAGCAGGAGACTGGGTGCGCCTGGCCTGGCAATTTCTCTGTTCCAAACCTGCACTTGGTCTGCTGTTGCCAAATGGAGCGTCAGTGTGCTGGCCTGCTGTGGCTGTCCGGCTGGTGCTCTCTCCAGGCCGGGGCCAATACCAGGACTAGGTGCCATTGAAGTCACCCCCAATGGGTTTCAGGCCGCCTGGCCCTGGTGCTCAGCCCTTTGCACAGGGTGAATCTGACCCTTGCTGAGCATCTCTCCTAGAACTGGAGCCGGGGGAGGGATTTGCCAGCACAAGCACTTTCCCTCCCCTCTCTCGCCTGCGGCCCTGGCTGACCTGACACTGCCAAGGCGGTGAACGTTGGTGTGCGTCACACCTGCATGCAGGTAGGGCAGCCAGGTGCACGGTGCTGGAGACACAGGAGCACGTTTAATGGGGGATTTGACATTACGCATTGCAGGCGGGTCCAGGATTGGGTACTGGCTCCTGAAGACTCTCCCTGTGGCGGGAGGTGGAGGGTACTGGCGTAGAGTACGTACTGAGCTCGCAGAGACTAGCTCGGGCCAAGCTGTCAGTGGCAGCCTAAAAATGGCTGTGTAGAATTTGCATGCATGGCTGCCTGCATGAGTGAGTCGGGCCTGCACGCACGGACGAGCAGGTTTCTGCAGCACTCGTCTCAAGCATGCAGACGGCGCCTCTTGCTCTCACTGGGGCTTTCTTAGGGGGCCCTCGCTGGGCAAGTAGGTGCCCAGGGGTCATGTCCCAGCAGGGAGCCTGGTCCTGCCCTCGCTGTACTCATGGGAGTCGCTCCCATGCAGCTGATGGAGTCATCCTGGGCTAAGAGTGGGGTGAGCAGAGTGGGGCTGGTGCTGGTGCACGGACTGTTCCTACCCACCTTCTTGCATCTGTGCTGTGGGTTTATTTCAATCCCGCCTCTCTGCCGTCCCTCCCCGGCAGGGCGTACGCTGCCAGCAAGGAGTCCCACGCCACGCTGGTGTTCCACAACCTGCTGGGGGAGATCGATCAGCAGTACAGCCGCTTCCTGCAGGAATCCAACGTCCTCTACCAGCACAACCTGCGCAGGATCAAACAGTTCCTGCAGGTGGGTGCCATGTAACTGGTTGGCCACAGATCGGGGGGTCCCACAAAGAGCCTCTGGAGTCAGTAGCATGGGTGGCAGGGAGGGGCTCAGCCTCCTAACCTAGCACCGCTCTCCTACGTGCCGGCGTCTCTTGTGCTCAGACGCAGCGGGGTTCTCGGCCCGACTGGCTGCCAAGGGTGTTCTGATTGCTTCCCTGACCTCGGGCCCCCTGAAACTTATGGGCTCGACTCACCCTTAGGCCCTGTCTAGCTGCACCATGTAGCCACACAACGAACCACTGCTGGGCCCTCTGCATGGGGCTGTCGCCCCTGCAGGCAGGGCGTCCCCGGCCGGTGTCTCGCTCAGCAGCAACGGGCGGGTCACAGGTAGCCACGCCAAAGCAGCAGTCCCACCTCAGCATCGCCTTCCCTCGGGGCTCTGGCAGCAAGACAGTGTCTTGGGTCAGCGGCTGACCCCAGCCAAGCCTGTCTCCAAGTCAGAGCTCAGCACCCCCTCCCAGCCAGCCCCCAGCTTCCCCCCTTTACACCTCCCTCCAAGCCTATTGCCGATGTAGGGTACGGGTAGCACCTTGTTAATCCTTTCCTGGCTGTTGTGGGGTCAGATGCCCCGTCGTGGCCCCTGTATCACAGTAGAACTGCCCATACGAGGGTTTGCATCAGTGTAGCTATACTGGTCACCCTCCTGCCTCCCAGTGACCTGGCTCTCCTGTCTGACAGCCCTTGTCCTTGGGCCCCTCCGTGCCTTGTTCAAGCCGGCCAGGGAGCAAGCTGAGCTGGGGGCATGCCCCAGGCCTTACTGAGACTGGGGACCAGGACTCCTGGGTTCTAGTCCCAACTCTGACAATGAGTCCCTCTGTGACCAGGTCACTTCCTGGGGAAACTGAGGCACTGGGGGGTGGGAGCTTGGCAGTTTCTCCTAACTGCTTGTAAAACGCACTTGTGGATCATCTGTGTCCAGGGAGGCACTGGCAGCTCATGCTAGACTCTGCAAAACTAGACACATCCACTCTATGGTTTAGGCAGGTTTGTTTTGAGGGAGAAAACCTCAGCTTAGCAGGCTGTGATTCTCAGCTCTGTTACACCCCTCAGCCATTCCCCAACCAGCTCTGAAACGCTTGGCCTGTGCCCTGGGCTCGGCAATCTGTCATTGTCGTCAGCTGCTCAACGCTGGCTGAATGTTCTGTGTTTCTCCTGTCCCCCTCTCCGAAAATGCATATAGAGCAGGTACCTGGAAAAGCCAATGGAAATCGCCCGGATTGTAGCTCGGTGTCTCTGGGAAGAATCTCGCTTGCTGCAGACAGCTGCAACTGCGGCCCAGGTGAGAGCCGGGGGTGGCTCCAGCTCTTCGCTGAGGCGGTTCCCTGCCAGACGCTCCCCTCGACCCTGATGTAGAACAGGCCTATGCACCCTTTGGGCAGAAGTAGGATGTAGGTGGTACCAAAGGCCCTGTGGGATTTGAGAGGCCATTTGCAGGATCCGTCAGGAAGGGGGCCATGTTAGCTCAGCATGCGTGGAAAGTGGCGAGTTTCCAGCAGTGCAGGACACCAACGAAGGGCCTTTGGCGGCTGTCGCTTGTTTGCTAGGTAGGGCTCTGTGTCACTGCTTCCCCCCCCAGTCTGTGCATCCACCTGTCTTCTCTTCTCGTCACATCAGTTTGTCACGCTGTGTGGCAGAGAGAGTGGCAGGGTGGAGTGGGGGCGGGGGCATCTGCTAAGTGCTGGGGCCCCCAGCCACAATCCCAGCACGTGACGCTGCTGGTTTGATTCGTGGTGGGGAGGCAAATCTGCTTGCAAAGTCCTGAGCCAAGCAGCCCGAGTGCCCAAGCTGCCCAGCCGTTCCAGGAGCTCCCCAGCAGCGCGACTCCCCCGTGGGCACACGGTATTTCTGCAGGGTCTGTGATCCCACTCTCCTAAATGCCCATCTTGTTTCCCCTGTGCAGCAAGGGGGGCAGGCATCACACCCTACGGCCGCCGTGGTGACGGAGAAGCAGCAGATGCTGGAGCAGCATCTACAGGACGTGAGGAAGCGGGTACAGGTAGGTCTGCCTAGCTGCCCCGGGACCAGCCCTGCTGAGTGCGTTTGAGCCTCTGCCCCTGAATGACCCCCGACCCCTGGCCTTGCAGGATCTGGAGCAAAAGATGAAGGTGGTGGAGAATCTCCAGGACGACTTCGACTTCAACTACAAGACGCTGAAAAGCCAAGGAGGTAAAGGGGGACGCGCCTGTCTGGAGGGGAACGTGCTGGGAGGTGTGATCTGGCGAGGCCTGTCCTGAGCCATCACTGCCCAGTGCCGGGGGCCAGCCTGGCATTCCTCCCAGCAAGGACGAGGACAGGGCACCAGCCTGCAACGCAGGAGACCCCAGTTCTATTCCTGGCTCAGCCACAGTCTCCCTGTGACTTGGGGCAGTCGCTCAGTCTGTGCGCCTCAGGCAGGGGCCGTGGGGATCGCGCTCTGTGCCTCAGGCGAGCCCAGCCTGGTGTGACGATCGTGCTCTGAGCCCCCACATGCAGTGGGGATCCTGGCCCAGCATGACGGTTGCTATCTGGGCTTTGGCATCCCCATTGCCTGGGGGCATTGGTGCTGACCAGGGGTGTGAGGATAAATGCATGAGAGGTTGGGGGTGGTCTGCTACTCCTGTGTTGGGGGCCGGACGGGGGTGTAGGAACAATTTTTGGGGGTGCTGAAAGCTATTGAACCAAACTGTAAACCCTGCACGTGATGGAAACCACTTCAAGCGGGGGGTGCGGCAGCCCCTCCCCAGTGTCACTAGAGTTGAAACCAAAAGCCCAGGGGACTGCTGGAGCTGGGGGGACATTGGGGTGCATGCATTTGGTGAGTAACTCGCTCTTCTCCCCACCCAGATATGCAGGATTTGAACGGAAACAATCAGTCCGTGACACGGCAAAAGATGCAGCAGCTGGAACAGATGCTGACCGCGCTGGACCAAATGCGCAGAGTAAAGTGCTCTCTGCCCCCGGCTTGGCCTTCCCTCCCCCCGCGTGCCCTCGCTTGTCAAAGCGCCCAAGAGGGACTCGCCCGGTCGCCAAACCAGCTTTGTCTTGTCTTGGGCACCGGTAGAAAAGAGCGGAGGCAGGTCCTGCCTCTTTCAGCAAGTGGCCTCGTGCCAAAGGGCAGCTGAGTTGCGTAGCAGGACACTCCCGTCCTGTCCACGCGTGCACGTCAGACATATGTTGTGTGATCTTGCTAACCCAGTGCAGGCGCTTTCAGACCTACCCAGCTCTGACTTCTTCTGCTGATTCTGTTTGAAAGCGAAAAGCCCCCACCCAAGGGTGTGCAGTGGCTGAACTTCCCAGCTGCTGTGTTTGTGGTGCGTCCCATGTGCGGAGAGCAGCCCGGGGCCAGACCTACCCCCCAGAAGGGCTCTGCTCACATGTAGGCACCATGACACATGGCCACAATGGAGCTTGTGGTTGGGAGCTGAGCTGGGCAAACTGGTCCCACCTCTGGGCACTGAGCACTTGAACATCTGTCCCTAAATTCAGTGTCGGGGTGCTCAGATACCACGGTGAGGGTCTTGGTATAAGGACTGGCTAGAACAGAACACGTGCACAGAGCCGCTGTAGAAGCTACTGGTGCTGGCAAAGTTAGAGGTGCCTTGCAGGGGCCCTCCCATCTAAGGGATCTAGAATTTGCGGGGACCGGAGGGATCCGGCAACACCTGACTGTCTCGTTCCCATGATTAGGGGATTGTGAGCGAACTGGCCGGGCTGCTGTCGGCCATGGAGTATGTGCAGAAGACGCTGGCAGACGAGGAGCTGGCTGACTGGAAGAGAAGGCAGCAAATCGCCTGTATTGGGGGCCCTCCCAACATCTGCCTGGATCGCCTGGAAAATTGGTGAGAACCCGTGAGCCCCTCAATAGCCTGTCCCCATTAGTGCTCCCCACTGAGAGCTGGCTGGGTGCTGCTCGGTTCCCAAGCAGGGCTTTAATTCAAACCACCAGGAATGGATCTCTGTCCCGAGACCCTCGTCCCACCTGGCCGAATAGTCCCCAGTGTTTCCCCAGCCCAGACGTGCCCTGTACCAGCCTGCCTGGCTGCTGGAAAACTTAATGGTGCTTGGTTTGCCTGTCAAATCAAATCATTCGTCCCGGCCAGTGGGATCTTGCAAGGTGGCTGTGAAGACTCAGGGCCCTGCCCAGGCCACTACTGAGCAATTTACAGAGTTCTCCTTTGCAAAACTTGTATGTGCCTCAAGTGTTCTCCTGCAGCCTGGGGGGAAAGGTACCGAGCAGGGAGGTAGGAGTCACCCATCTGCTGGCGGCAGATTGCTGGTGCGCAGGACAGTAATGGGCTGAACTAGGGAGAGGCGCTCTCAGCTCGCTAACATGGCTTCCCCCCTCCTCTAGGATCACGTCCCTCGCAGAATCCCAGCTTCAGACACGGCAGCAGATCAAGAAGCTAGAGGAACTGCAGCAGAAAGTGTCTTACAAAGGAGACCCGATCGTCCAGCACCGGCCCATGTTGGAGGAGAGGATTGTGGAGCTGTTCAGGAATCTAATGAAAAGGTACCATGGGCACTTCCCGGGTCACGAGGACAAAGGGCTGCTCCCGCTGAGCCTGAGCGCGTCTGGGAGCAGCTGTTGCAGGGGTGAGGCTGGCAGCGTGGGTGTGTCTGAGCATGACGCTCCATGTGCTCTCGTCCCGCAGCGCCTTCGTGGTGGAGAGGCAGCCCTGCATGCCCATGCACCCGGATCGCCCCCTGGTCATCAAAACCGGTGTGCAGTTCACCACCAAAGTCAGGTGAGTCTTGGTTTGTGCTGGGGGAAGCTCAAGGGCCGCTGTTGAGGTGGGGAGGGCAAACGCGTGGCCACTGTTAGTGTGCGTTCGAAGGGTCCTTTCGCTCCTTACTTTGGTTGGAGAACGTCCGTGCTGCCAGGGCGGGGAATCTGGCCCGAGTGGCCAGCCCTGGGCGGTGGTGCTGCAGGAGCAGGCCAGTTGCTGGCGCAGCACCAGCTGCTCTGTTCCTGGAGACCCTGCGGGTTCTTGTTCCTCTGCCCCTGCAGTGGGGGCTGGCAGGAGGCGCCTGGTGGTGTTTCTGCCTTGACCGATCACTTGGGAAGTGGTGCCTCTGCCGGCTGATGTGCCTGGCTCCTGTCACCATGTTCCCAGTATGGCCAGTCTCCTCCAGCCCAGCCCCTCCCACACGGCACCTTTCTGCTCTGGAACATTGCAGTGCTTGGCAGCAAGAGGAGCATGACCCCAGCCCCTGGGTTTGGAGGCAAAGGCCCTAGTGCGGTGGTGTCATCCAGCAGCTGGCATAGGAGTGGGGAGAGCCAGGGGCTCCCGAGGACTGATCCCAGTTCCGCCGCGTGGCCTGGGACCACTCCGTTCCCTGGCCAGATCCCCAGCTGGGAGCTGTCCCCTGAGAGCACGGGGGAGCTAGGGGGCAGTGGGTGCTAACAGCTGGATCCTCGGAGCACCCGCAGCTCCCAGCACACCCGACAGCAGCTATGAGGGCTGGTGCCCTGGGAATGGGGTTCTGATCTCCCAGAAACGAGGACGTCCCTGGGCCTTTGCCAAGGAGCCTTTGTGGGCACGGCGCTGCCCCAGCTGCACCACACATTGTGCGCAGCAGTGTGGCCAGGGAAGTGCACACGGCTCTGCTGCTCTAAGTGGTGCTTAAACCTCCTGCGATTCTCCCGGGATCTCAGCTCATTGCCACCAGCGAAGGCTGCTCTGGTGTCGGCTCATGCTGAAACGCCTGCTACCTTCCAACAGGTTACTTGTCAAGTTCCCTGAGCTGAACTACCAGCTGAAGATTAAAGTCTGCATTGACAAGTGAGTGTCGCGTTCTGGGCTGGGATGGAGTCGCTGAACGAAGGGGCAAGCGGAGGCCATGGGCTCTGCCCAGGCACCAGCCTCTCCTGGGGGAATCCGCTCCTGTGCCAAGACCCAGCATGAGCAAGGGCTGCGTGGGGTGAAGCGGTTCCCTGGGCACGGGGGAGGCTTGTTTGGATGCCCTTGAGGTGCTGGGGTCAGAGTGCACATGAGCTGTCGCTGTCCACACCGAGTCAAGGCCCCTTGGGAGCTGCGGTGCCCACCTGGGTGGGGGGTGTAAATGGGACGTGCCCTGCACTCCGGAGCAAACCAACACTGCACCTCTCTCCTCTGCAGGGACTCTGGGGACGTTGCCGCGCTCCGGGGGTAAGTGGAGTCAACGTGTCTTGTCTTTCTCCGTCCCCGATGCGCCTGTCGTCCTGCCCCCTGCGCTGTTGCTGGGCTCTGGGGGATCCTAACTGCCCTTCTTCCCCCCTCCAGGTCCCGGAAGTTTAACATCCTGGGGACGAACACCAAGGTCATGAACATGGAGGAGTCTAACAACGGCAGCCTGTCAGCGGAGTTCAAGCACCTGGTGGGTGGCCCGGTGGCTGGCTGGCTGGGTGGCCCGGTGGCTGGCTGGCTGGCTGGCCCGGGGGCCCGGTGGCTGGCCGGCTGGCCCGGGCTTTAGCTTGTCCCTTCTGTTTGCAGACGCTGCGGGAGCAGAGGTGCGGCAACGGGGGCAGAGCCAACTGCGACGTGAGTGTCCAAGCCTGTGCATGTGGCCAGAGAGGTGGCCTGGGGGGCCCTGAAAGAGACCCCCTCTGGCTGGGAGAGCTCCCGCCAGGCACCCCCTCCATAGCTCACTGGAGTTCTCTTCTCCAGACTGTCTGTAGGGAACGTTTTGTGCGCCACGTTCTGCAGGGAGGCAAAGCTGCACCCCAGTGGGCTGCAAAAGGGGTCACGCCCGAGTACCCGCAGAGCGTCTGGGGTGAACAGGCTGCTACTGGCCTCGCTGTGCCCAGGTGCCAGCCCACTGGTGCCCATGCGGCCCTGTGACCCAGAGCAGCACCTGGTCTGTCGGCCGCCTGGCCCGCAGGTATGTTGGGGATGCCGGCATCCTCTGAATGCCCTGTCGCCCTGCCAGGCCTCCCTGATCGTCACGGAGGAGCTGCACCTCATCACCTTTGAGACCGAGGTCTATCACCAGGGCCTGAAGATCGACCTGGAGGTGAGTCCTGTGGGAATCGTTGCCGGGTGGAGCTTCCTGCCCCCAGCGGGAGTAGTAGCAGGTCGCCCAGCCCAGCTGGGAAGGTGCTGCTGGCTTCCCCCTCAGATAAAGGGCCCACTTCTCCAATGGCTTGTCCTGGCCTGTGGGAGCAAAGGCCCCTCCTGGGGGAACGCAGAGCATTAGGCAGAGCCACGTCGCTCTCCTCGATCGCTGGCCTTCGCGAGGCTCCCAGGAGGAGATGGGCGAAGGGAGCCAAGACGCTGCTGAAGCCGCTCATGGCAGAGGGGACAGCCGGCTTGAGCAGGGAGAGCGTGCTAGAGACGAGATTGCGCTCGCATCGGGACTCTTGGCAGGGCACAGCCAGACAACTCGGCTTGCAGAGCACTGCAGGGTCTGGGCCAGGGCCGGGGCAGGCGCGGGGTGTGTGATGCAGTAGGGTCTGTCTGTGTGGGGGATGGGAGAGCCGGGGAGGACTTTAGGTGAGGGACAGGACCTAGGCCTGTAACCTGAGCCAGGTAGGGGGGAGGGGGTTAGCACCTTGGCCTGGGAAGCTGGACAAAGGAATTGGCCGGCTGGAGGAGGGGCAGTTCAGTTTTGGTTTTGGGCTGGATGATTGGAATTCAGGGAATCCTAAGCTGGATCCAAGCACCCTGAACCCCCAGAAGGACTCGATTGAGGGGTCCTGGTTGTGCCTCCAAGCTCTGCTGTAACCTGCATTCCTGTTGTCCAATAAACCTTCTGTTTTGCTGGCTGGATGAGAGTCACTGTGGGTCCCAGGAAGAGGGGTGCAGGACCGGACTCCCCCACACTCCATGACAGGGTGTCCAGAGGGGCCTAAGGAAACAACTGTGTCTCATCTCTCTAGACCCACTCGCTGCCCGTCGTGGTCATCTCCAACATCTGCCAGATGCCCAACGCCTGGGCATCCATCCTGTGGTACAACATGTTAACAAACAACCCCAAGGTACGTGTGTGGCCAGCCTAGCAGTGCCTGGCCTGCCACGTGGCCCCTGGGTGGAAAAGATTCGTCGGGGCCCCCTGAGAGCACCTGTCTCTGCCCAGCTGAGCTGCCTGGGCCTGACCACTCCAGGTCAGACTCATGTGAAACATCCTCAGAACCAGAGTCTGTGTGCCACATGTCGGCCAGGCTTTGAGTGGGCGCGCCGGGCCTGGGCGTGGTGTATGGCTGGCCTGCTTGAGCCCTCGCACAAGTGACTGGGCTCGAGTCTGCGCTGGTCTGTCGCGTAGTTGGAGGCTGGAGCCACAGAAACCCCTGTAATTGGGACTGCTATGATCTGAGATTGAGGCCCTGGTGCTGCATGTAGACAGTGAGAGAGTCCCTGCCTCAGAGCTTCCCAGCCACCCAGATGAGGCAGAGAGGAGAAGAGGGGAAACTGAGTCCTGGCAAGAGGCAGTTGCCGGCCCGAGGTCACACGCGCAGGTGATAGAAGCACTGCCCATGGGATGGCAGTCCTTCGCCCACAGTACCCTGTTAAAGGGGGCTGGGGAGTCGGGCTGGGCAGCGTCCCCCTTCGGGCTGCCCACTGCAGGCTGGTGTGTTTCCCGGCCTCTGTCAGCATCACCCACAAGTAGGTTTTGTTTCCTCCCACAGAACGTAAACTTCTTCACCAAGCCCCCGATCGGCACGTGGGACCAGGTGGCTGAGGTTCTGAGTTGGCAGTTCTCCTCCACCACCAAACGGGGTCTCAGCATCGAACAGCTGACCACGCTGGCCGAGAAACTCCTAGGTAACCTGCCCTGCCCGGGCCTGTGGATTGTAACCTCTTAGGCAGGCAGGTTCTCTTGAGGGGTGTGGGCTCTGTCCCTGGGCCAGGGGGAGCCTGGTACCAAAGCTTCGGGACCCAGGCATGAGTGCAAGAGAGAGGGGCTTATGGCTGGCGTCCTTCCAGCCAGGGCGAGCTGGGTGTTGGTGTGGGGGGGATGAAACTCGGCAGGAGGCCTGGGTCCCAGTGAACCCTGCCTGCCCTGCCCGGGTGGCTCTCGAGTGGCATGGCAGGGTCCATGCCAAGTGACGCAGGCTGAAGGCAGAGGCGGAGTTTGTTCCTGGCCTGACTCGCTAGCCAGGAGCGTGGTGGCAGCAGCATCTGCCGTGGGATCCCCTGGGGCTCTGTGGTCAGGCTTTGTTCATGGACCCATGGAAATGCCATTCGTTAAGGAAATCTCTCCAGTGCTAACAACCTGCTCTGTCCCCACCCTAGGGCCAGGCGTCAACTACTCTGGCTGCCAGATCACGTGGGCCAAGTTCTGCAAGGTGAGAGCTGCCCCCCGGTGCGCCCTGCTCCACACTCCTCCTCGGCCTGCGCTGACCTGGCATCTCTCTCTCCTCCGCAGGAAAACATGGCCGGCAAAGGATTTTCCTTCTGGGTCTGGCTGGACAACATCATCGACCTCGTGAAGAAATACATCCTGGCGCTGTGGAACGAAGGGTGAGCCGTGTCCATAAGCCCTGGGACCCTGCAGCTGGGCAGGGGCCTGGGCCCAGGGGACGGAGGGGCAGAGACAGGAGCTGTGGGGGCTGGGGTGGGGGTCTGTGACTCCCAAAGCCTGGGGCTTTTTCCCTAACACCAGCACCTGTGAGCTCCCCTGAGCTCTGAGCCACGCTAGGGTCCTTTGCAGTTACTGAACTTTGTTTCAGGAGCTGATGCAGATTAGAAATGAGCGGGCGCATGCTTTAGTGGGGGTGTGGGGGCATTAGCCCTGGGAACAGCTCAGACAGGGCCGCGGTGCAGACTTTGAATCAGGACTGGAGTCTCTTCCTGAAACGTGCCCTAGCTCCACTCCGTGCTGTGGGCTGGATGCTGGAGCCGGGTTGGATCTCTGGCCTGCGCGGTGCCGGTCAGGCTGAGGGCTCGGCTGATCCTCTTCTGGACCGAGCGCTGGGAAGCTCTGCCGCCGCCGTCAGGCCCTCAGGACACGCGAGCCGGCCCATCAAACTGGCAGCCCATTCTGAGGATGAACGTGGGGGCTGGATCACTGCTCCCTCCTTCCCTCCCGGCCACGGCATTGGCTGCATGGTGACAACTAGCAGGAAGAACCATGCTGTGCTCAATGGATCTGCCTCAGCCAACACCCGGGGGCTAATCAGCCCCTGGAGAAACTTCCTCTCCCAGTTGCTTCAGATCATGCTCAGGCCCACTGGGACCGCGCCTCGCAACCGTCCGCAGCAGCAGGGCGAAGGGTCCCTCCTGCCAGTAACCCGCGGGCCCCGGCGTGTGGGGGAGGGAGGTGGCGATAGAGCCGGTCGCCGTGTGGCTCAGCGCTGTCTCCCCTCTGCCAGGTACATCATGGGGTTCATCAGCAAGGAGCGGGAGCGGGCCATCCTGAGCACCAAGCCGCCAGGCACCTTCCTGCTGCGGTTCAGCGAGAGCAGCAAGGAGGGGGGCATCACCTTCACCTGGGTGGAGAAGGACATCAGCGGTACGTGCCCTGCGGGCGGAGCGCATGTGTCCAGGCGGGGCTGGTCACCAAGCCCGGGGGGGTCGCGTAGTCCCATTACTGTGGAGCAAGGAGCTTGTGATCTTAGCGTGTCTTTGCCCTGCCCTGCAATCAACTCTGCCACCCAGCAGAGTCGGCCAGGGTCACAGGGGGGCTTGAACCCCACTTTCTGAGTCCCCAGCCTGCACTCTAAACGCTGCCCCTCCTTCCCCCCGACCGGTCACATGAGCTGTGGGACCGTAGCAACCAGCCCCAGGATGCTGAGCGCCTGGTGCTGCCAGGAAGTGGGGTGTTCTGCACCTCCTCGGAACCTGGATCCCCGGGCTCCATGCGGCCATGCCCAGAACCTGCCTCTGTTCTTATGCAGCTGCTCTGCTGTGGCTAGTGACAGCTGGGTGGGCTGTCTCTGTTCCTGGTCATTCTGTGGGGCATTTCCCCAGTGAGCCAGGAATGGGCCTGTGTGAAACGCTGCCTCCTCCTCCTCCAGGGAAAACCCAGATCCAGTCCGTGGAGCCCTACACCAAGCAGCAGCTCAACAGCATGTCGTTCGCGGAAATCATCATGGGCTACAAAATCATGGATGCCACCAACATCCTGGTCTCACCCCTGGTCTACCTGTACCCCGACATCCCCAAGGAGGAAGCCTTTGGCAAATACTGTCGCCCGGAGAGCCAGGAGCACCCTGAAGCTACGGACTCAGGTAGTCGTTGACATTCCGCCCCGGCTGTCTCTGGCCAGTGGCTGTTGGGAGCTCTGCAGAGAGGCAGTGTCGAGGAGACCCGGCAGCTGGTAACGATCACAGTGTCACAATAGCAGGGAGCTGCCTCCCTGCTTGGCTCGATGCTTCCTGTGCTCGTGGGTAGAGAAGCTAGCCTGTCTGCGGCTGGCCAGGTATCCCAGTAGCAGGGCCAACTGGGCTGGGACAGATGGCATTCAGCTAACCTGCTCTTCTCCCCACAGGCACAGCACCATACCTGAAGACCAAGTTCATCTGCGTCACCCCGTAAGTGTTCTCTGAGGAGGCTGCTGCCTGAGGGTGTCTGAGCACAGGGTCGCGCTGCACCGTAGGGGCCACGACAGACATGCCTCGACTGTGAGAGCCAGACTCTGGTGCAGCGAGCCCAAGATCTGGCCCTGTTGGGTTCTGCTCCATGTGTCTCTGCAATGCCCCATCCCAGGGAGCTCAGAGACTGTGGGGAGGAGGGACAAGGGGGGGTTCTCCTCATTTTGGAGAAGTGGGACCCAAAGGCACAGGGTCACCCAGAAAGTGGGCGCAGAGTTGGGCATTGATTGCAGGGCACCATCCTTCCTGTGTCAGAGCCCCCCTCCCACGCAGGCCCAGCTCCGTCCGACGCTGCTGCAATGACAGACATGGGTCTTGGCCTCTCATGGCTTCTCTTGTGCTGTCTCCCACCCCCTCCCACTACAGAACGACGTGCAGCAACACCATCGACCTGCCCATGTCCCCGCGCACGCTGGACTCGCTCATGCAGTTTGGCAATAACAGCGAGGGAACGGAGGCCAGTGCAGGAGGCCAGTTTGGTAAGTGGGCAGGGCCTGGCCCCCTGGACATAAAAACCCGGGGCCCTCAGTGCCCCAGGACCCTGGGCCTATGATCACTTAGAGCTGGCAGGGGACTCCAGGGCGCGTCAGCCCCCTCTGGGAGCCCAGGCTTCCATTAGACCCTTCTCAGCCTGGTACCTCCCCAGCTGAGAGAGGGGTGTTTGTGTCCAGCTGGCTCTGGGGGCTCCCCTCATCTGACTGGCCCCCTGTCCCTGTTTCCCTGCAGAGTCTCTGACCTTCGACATGGAGCTGACTCCAGAGTGTGCTGCCTCGCCCATGTGAGGGCTACACGCCTGGCTCCGCATCTCAACAACTCTCGCTTCCCGGCTCCGTCGTTCCCTCGTCCTGCTAGGTCATGCGTTCACTCCGTGCCCCAGAGTGTCCCCGGGCTGCTCCCTGAGGAGAGACGTTGGCCTGGGGTCCTGATCAGCTCGCAGCCGGCGCTCGGAGGTGGTGTCGGGGCTGGGGGGAGGGAACCTTTTTTCTATCTCCTTCCATAACAAACGTTTTCTGCTCGATCAAGTGCCTGTTAGCATCTGATTGCCGCCTCCATCCATGAGAAGCGCTTTCCAGACCTCCTGCGGCGCTGCCAGACGCCCTCTTCCCAGCTCGTCCCTGCGCTAACATCCAAATCCTCACAAGGATTTCAACGAACAGGCCATTTCTTTGAGGCAGCCGGGAAAGGAGCCTTGGAACCCAGCAGTCCTAACACAAGAGCTTTAGCTAGTCAGCATAGGAGTGCGGAGAACGTGCTGGGCTGATCTGCCTCGGGCACCAGCCAGCGTCGAACGAAGGGGCTGTCAAGCGACTAACCCTACAGGCAGGTTATCCCAGAGTGGTTGTGCCTCGCGAGAGGCACTTGGTTCTGGCCTCCAGGAAAGGCTGGAGGCTGGGATGGATGGGCCGTCAGCCCTGGTGCTGGGGTAACAGGTGGCCCGACCGATCTGTCTCCAACGTGGGGAGCGGCTGTCCTGGCCTCTGAGCTGGAGTCAGATGCGAATGGTGCAGTTCAGCTCCCTGTCCATCTGCCGGGGCTCAGGCTACACCCAGCATGGGCGATGAGCAAGCCAGGCGCCCACCTCCCCCTCCAGGCAAGCCCCCTGGAAATCGGCCTGCAGGGACACTTGGCCTGCTCTGTGTGCGGGGGCTGCAGGAGGCAATCTCCAGAGAGCAAGACAATAGTTCTCTCCCTGGCACACCAGATCCACGCACTGTCACCGTCCCCATGCTCTCTGATCCCACACAGCTGGGTCCTTCCTCCAGGTGGTTCCTGCAATGACAGAGGGGTACCCTCGGTTACCGATCTGCTCTCTGGTGTAACCCGACTGCCCCCCAGCTGCTGGACCTTCAGGGCCCTGAATTAAACAGTGTCCATGGCGCTCTCCAGCCAGAGTTTAAACCCCGCAGACCCATCAGGCTGAGAGCGAAACAGTGGCAGGCAATAGACAAACCTAGGGGGCTTTGTCCTTCGTTTCAATCTGAGGTGGTTGTTTCAGCGATAAGCTAGCAGGCTGGATGGTCTAGGAGAGTCAGCAGCCACCTCCCCAGCCAGCTTTGTGGGGTGAGGGCTGCAGGAGGAAAGCTAATGAGTCTCCTAGCCTCTGCTGGAAACGTGCCAAATGGCCAGCGAAGTGGTGTGGGTCAGAGAAGGTGGATCTCCACCATGGAGCCCGGGGCACCCTGCAGTTAGTCAGGGCGACTATATGAAGCCATTACACGCAGTTCTACGCTGTATGCAAAGAAGGAGTAACCAAGTGCTGGGCTCTGCATTTCTCAGGCTTAGTGGGTCACAGTATTGAATCCACATGAGCTGCTGGTGGGCGAGGGGCACTGGGGTGCAAAGCAAGAGCCATCTGCATTTGACAGTGTGGTCTAAACCCAGGCTTCTAGAGACTTGTGGGTGTTTCCTTTTCTTAACCCAGAAGCACCAAGGCGGGGCGGCAGCAAGCGCCTATTCTGAGCTGCTGCTCTAGGCCCTACACCACGGGCAGCCTTCGCACAGGGCTAGTGCTCCGCACTAGTGCACTGCGTGGGCTCAAGTTCGCCACACTGGCCCTTTACTGCAGACCTTGGTGAATGCTGTTTGCTGACGCGGGTTTATTTCTTAACACAGCTGCCTCCTTCCACCACCACCACCCCGCCTGCCTCTCGGCTTCTCCATCATCCAGCCGCCTCTGGCCTGTACGTCCCCTAGTGATGCTCAATACTGTAAAGATTTTATTTTTTGTATATTTTATTGCTGTATTTACAGGCTTAACTTTCTCCTAAATAAAGGTGCTAAAGCGACTGCACTCTAGCTGGATTAATCTCGAAGCAGTCGCTCAGACAGTCGGGTTAAATGCAAAACCCAGCCAGACTGGGTCATAGCAATGGTCCATCTAGCCCGGTATCCTGGCTGCTGGCAAAGCCCAGTGCCCACTGTTTCAAAGGGAATTACCAGAATAGAGTAACTTTATCGAGTGATCCTTCCCGTCAGCCAGTCCTGGCTTCTGGTAAACAGGCATCAGGGACACCTGGAGCATGGGCTTGTTTCCCTGACAGTCGTGGCTAGTGGCCATTTGGGGACCGGTCCTCCATGAATTTATCTAATTTGGTTTTTTTGTTTTGGGGTTTTTTTTGTTTTTTTTTTGTTTTTTGAACCCTGCTATTGGTGTGGCCTTCACAACATGTCCTGGCAGAGTTTCCTGGGTGAGGGGGCATTGCCTGACATACTTGCTTTTCTCTGTTTTAAACCTGCTGCTGTTAATTTCAGTGCCTGACCCCTGGTTCTTGTGGTCTGTGAAGGGGTAACTAATACTTTCTCCACCCCAGTCACTTTAGAGACCTTTCATATCCCCTGTGGCTGTTTCTTTTCCAAGCTGAACAGTCCCCATCTCTTCAGTCTCTCCTCAGATAGAAGCTGGTCCATACTCGGAAGCATTTTTATTGCCCTTCTCTGTACCTTAGAAAAAGAGACCTTAGAAATTTCTGAGATGGGTTGACCAGATCTGCAGGCAGGAGCCAAGCTGTGGGCGTACCCCAGAGTGCTAGAGAGGCATTATGCTGTCTTCTGTCTTATCTAGCCCTTGCCTCCTGGTTCCTAATAGAATTTGCTTTTTTGGCTGCTGCTGTACATTGAGTGGCTGTTTTCAGAGAACTCTCCACTGTGACTCTAAGAGCTTGGAGTGGTAACGGCTAACTTAGATCCCATGACTGTATCTAGAGCTGGGCTTGTTTTCCAGTGTGCGGTGCTCTGCTCTGCATTTATCCACAAGTCAGCCCCAGCAGCCTTGGCTTAGATCATCTCAGCGTTACAGGGAGCCAGCTGGGCTGCATACTAAACACTTAGATAAATGAAGCCTCTGTGTCTCCCCGTCCCCGCCCCCATCCCATGGCTGCTTCTCCCCCTACAGAAATAGCAGAACTGGCCGCTGCAGCTGACGCTGTGGTTCCTGGGCAGGCCTGGCTCCTTGAATAATGGAAGAGGAGTGGAGGCCACTGCCTAGTGGGTCTGCCCAGCAGCCAGCAAGACCTGTGTATTTCCAACCTGCCACTGGCTGTTCCTAACTCTCTGCCCCCAGGGAGGCAGAGCCCAGGCCGGGCTGCTGTAGGACCCGCCCGTTCCTTTCATACCTTGCTCAGCAGGCATGGTGCTCTAACAGCCCTGGGAGGGACCCGGCACCAGGCTTATGCCCAGAACATTGCAGTTGGAGCCCTAGCCTGGGCAGAACCAGAATCCAGCTGTCCCATGACTAACCCCTCCAGCCTGGAAGCTGGGGCTTAGGCAAGGCTATTGCTATGCCAGAGTGGGAGCCCCAGGGCCTGAAAGTCCAGCCTGCAGAGCCCGTGACCCTTCCCCAAGGAAGAGGAGAGTGCACAGCCCTGGGCACAAGCTTTGGATCAGCCTTTATTGCCCTGGGCACGTTCTCTTTTGTGGGCACCACAGGCCTTGCTGCCAGCTCCCTGCCCAGGGCTGGGCCAAGGTCGAGCAGCCCTGGGGTCAGAGTATTTGGCATCTACAGTCAGGGCTTGAGCTGAGCGGGTGCCTTGCTGCTACCTTGCCATGGCTGCTTGTTCCGTCTCCATGGTCTGCCAGGGACCCTCCCCTGCTTTCCTGGGCAGAGGCCATGGGCTGGCTGTGGGCCCAGCAGCTCCCCAGCACCACCTCCTGGCCCAGGGGTCTATTACAGCTTATAGCCTCCCCTTGCTCATGGCCACAGCAGTCACTGGACCTGAGCACAGGGCTGGGGCCCAGATTCTTTTCTTACACTGAGATGGGGTGGATTTGCTGGTGGGGGAGGGGGATGGAGGAAGGCCCCCCAGGACAGTGTCTCCATGCATAAAAGGGAGTGCTGGGTGCGAGGGAGAGAGCAGTGGGGGTAGGGTACAGGGCCAGAGCCGACTCGTGTTACAGACAGGCCAGCAGCATGGGCACGGGGCTATTCACAGCACTGGGGAGGGGGCCCTTAGCTGCTATGGCAGCAGGGAGGTGCTCCATGGCCCCTTTGCAAAGGAGCTGCAGGAGGCGTGGGTGCTCAGCCTATTGGCCCAGCTCAGCAGCAGCTGGGAGTCAGGGCTCAGCCCCGTGCATTGTGCAGCACCCTACGCAGCCTGGTCTGCGTCCAGACCGGGCCTGGAGCTGCTCTCCCAGGGCTGCTCACTGCTGCACCCCTGGGTGCCCGCCAGCAGCAGGGCCCTAGTGCTGTGTTGTGCTACCACCTCGTGGTGAGCCAGAAAGCTGCAGCCAAGCAAAGGGGCCCAGCTGTTTTGCTGGCTGAGGGTGGGGGCTGAGTTGAGGCTGCTTTGGTTTAGAGCTTGGTCCAAAGCCAACCAGAAGGCTGCTCCTTTCTCCAGCCCCTGCAGGCCCCAATTTCACTCCCTCCCCGTTGGTCAGGGTGGGCGGCCTGCCCAGGAGCCCACTGCCTGCAGCACAGGTGCAAAGGATGCTGGGTGCATGGGCCAGGCCCAGCGCTGCCATGGCCTCCCTGCATCTTCTTGGGCCAGTGCCTCAGGGTCCATTGGGGACTCCGGCACTGCCCCTTGAGCTCGCACTCCAGAGGCCCCACCACCACAGCCACACCTTGGCTGGGCTCAGTTGCTGGCGCCGGCTGGGGCAGTGCTGAGCAGGCTGCTCACAGGGGTCCAGCTAGGAACCAGCTCCCCCTGCATAGCCCTGTGCTGCTGGGGACGGACGGATGGACTCCCCTGTGTCACGGAGTCCCCGGGCGATGCTCTGGAACTGCTGCCCACTAAGCCAGTCAGGACTTTGAGGAGCCTCCTCTCCCTTGGAGCAGACTTGTTCAGGGCAAGAAGCTCACACGCTTCACCTCCTGGGTCTCTCCTTGGAGCATTCAGCATCCTCTGCCCGTCCGTGCGCTTCCCACAGTGAGCCTGCCCCAGTGGGGTCCTGGGGGAAGCCACAGGGTCCTGCACCCCCACGTTGCAGTCAGACGTGACTCTCAGCCAGCCAGTAAAACAGAGGTTTATTGGATGACAGGATCATGGTTTAAAACAGAGTCTGTAGGTACAGCGAACGGGACCCTTCAGCCGGGTCCATTCTGGGGGCAGTGAGCCACACCCCCACGTCTGCACTTCACTCCTCGTCCCCAGCCAGCTCCAGACTAACAACCCCCTCCAGCCCCTCCTTTCTGCACAGCCCCTTTCCCGGGCCAGGAGGTCACCTGATCCCTTTGTCTCCAACACCTTCAGCTGGCACCTTTGCAGAGGGGGGGCCCAGGCCATCAGTTGCTAGGAGACAGAGTGCCAGGCATTTAGGGGCACTGGCCCTTTGCTCTGCAGCAATCACACACCCTGATTCCACCACCCAGATACTTAAGAACTGCCATGGGGACACTGAGGCACCAACACAGTATTCAGAGAAAACATTAAGAACATTCCCAGTTCGTCACAGCAGTGCACCAGCTCCATGGGGCAGCGGTCATACGTGTTCTGCAGGAGGGGTAGCAAAGGTCCTGAGCTATGCACAGAGTGGAGTTAATCAGGGGCTCTCACCGCCCTCAGCTGGGGAAAAAGGGGGTGCCGTGGGCACTGGACGGGGGGCTGCTCCTGCCCTAACCTACCCTGCTGGCATCCCCGCTCCCAGGGCATGTGGATGAGGATGGGGGTCACCCAGACGGCCCGTGGCAGGACAAGGAGCCCGCAGGGGACGGAAGTGGCTGGGGGGGCTGTGACATGACGGGATGGAGCTCAGGGCAGCAGCGGAGGGGGCTCAGGGATGCGCTGGTCCCACGCGGTGAGGAGAGGGGAGAGACGGCACCTGCCATCACGCACTCTGCTGCCGTTCCAGCCCCCTGCTATGCGCCCGGCTTGGCCGGCCCACGGGGGAGCGCCCGGGGGGCGTGGCCGGCCCCTGGCAGGACACGAAGGGAAAGGCTGCCCCATTGCGGCTCCAGGCACCGACCTGCAGCTGAGTGGCACAATGCCCCAGCTTGATCTTCAGCAAGAACCCGTCCTCGCCCACTTGGTGATCGGCCTTCTTCTGCAGCTCCTGGATCAGCCCCTCCAGCAGCTGGGTGGCTTTGAGGTTCTCCTGGGGGTTATCGAGGTCGATGGAGTCCCTGGCACAGAGAGAGATGGGGGGGGTTCTGCTGGGGCCTGGCCTGCCTGCCCTAGCTCTGTGCAGGGACTGCATCTGCTGGGGGAACTTAACCCCCCGCCAGTGAGATGCCTCCGTGTGCCTTTCCCTCAGCAAATGGGACGATCCAGCCAACCCGCCACACAAAGCCCAGAGCGAATGGGAGCAAAGCCCCTGGCCCTGGCCCTGCACCTGCCCCCCTCCCCACCCACCATGCCAGTGCCCCCTCCACCATATGAGGAATTCACAGAGGGACCTGCCGAGTGTTCCCGGGGTGACTCCTTGTCACTGTCTGGCTGAGTGAAGTTGCGAGTCCAGCCCTGATGCCCTTCTGCCAGCTCTGACAGGCGAGGTACTGAGGCTGCGCCCAGGTTCCCTGCAGCGGCCAGCAGCTCCCCTCGTGCAGGATCCCTCACGAGACAGCTTCACAGGGAGTCTAAGTGCCCTGAGGTTCGACTGGGGCGGCTGCAGAGGTAGCAAGGCTGATGCACGGCACTGGGCAAAAGGCTTTACAAGTGATGTCTGGTTAGTGCAACCCACGTGCCTACAGAAGGGTAAACTGAGGCATAGCAAACCGGCAATGGGCCCCGGATCTGTGCTCAGACCACTAGGCCATGCTACCTGTCTCTGTCACAGCCAAAAGCAGCATTTACCTTTTTTAACTGATAAAACAGAGATTGGCCAACAGTGGGGTAGGGGTGGGAAGCGTTTGACAGAGGACGCATGCCCCAGCCTGGGGACAGAGCCAGGACGCAGTGTTCACGCAGCAGCACCATTCTAGACCCCTCATACTGCAGGGGGAAGAGGAGGGGGACTTAGGTGAACCATCTGCAAGCAGCAAGGAGCCCCGTCAGCAGCCGGCCCCTAGCTCCACCGTGCAGCCCCTGGAGGGAGAGATTTCACTGGCACAGTGACAATGGCATGGAGTGCGGCAGGCTCACTTACCATGCCTGGCTCTCAATCCACTGCGACAGGTAATGCCGCACTTCGATGGGGAAGTGCTGGCTGCACAGCGCCTGCATCTGGCGCAGGGCCTCTCCCTGCAGCTGCTGGGCCTGGATCCACAGGGCCATCGGTGAGAACCTGGCAGAGGCACACGACAGTTACCTAGGAAGGTTCTTCCTCAACTCGGGAGAATTTGCAAGCTAAGTGGCCATTGTCTCTCTGGGCTCCGTGCCCGCAGGAAAAGCAACTCGTCTGCCTCCCTCACGTCCTTTCCTGTCTAGTCACTCACAGCCGCTCCCTCAGCAGTGGGGCACAGGATCCAATCTGTGCCCAGAAGGGGATGTGAAGAAGGGGAGGGGACAAAGATGCTGGCAGAGGAAACCTGGAGCTCCCGGAGGCTGCAGCAGGAGCTGCCCACCAGCCTGGCCCAGTCAGTGTCCCTGAATGACTGGAAAAGCCACCAAGCGTCACCACCCCAAAGGGACAGATGCTGCTCCAGGGAGATGGGCGCGGCAGGGCAAGCCAAAGCCAATGGCAGGAGCAACTTTGATGTCTAATGAGCTCAGGTCCAGCTCTTCCTAAGAACTCCCAATTTCTGGGGCCCTGTTGCAGGCCCTCGCAGGGCCTGACTCTCCAGAGGGCAGGGGCTGAGCAATCCCTAGAGTCTCTCAGATGGGACCCCCAAGTCCCCAACCGTCTCTGAGCCTCGAGCTCTCCAAGACAAGAGCCAGTGTTCTCACCTGGCGGAGTAGGGGTGAAAACGAAGCGGGTAAACTCCTAAACTCAACTCCAGGTTCCCCAAATGAGAAAGAAGCAAACACCATTTGCTCGCACACCTCCTCCACCACACCCTCATCCCGGCAGGAATTCCTGCGGGGCATCTCCTGGCTGAGACTGACTCCGCTTTCAGGAAACCAGGTGCTCCTTGCCAAAGAGCGAAGCGATGCAGGGGCGGCCAAGGTACCGGTGTCCTGGGGTGCACACATCCACACGGGTTTGACTTCACGCACAGGAGTCGGCCCCATGCACAGAGCTTAGCACGTGGGTCACTGCTTCCCTTACGCTGGATCCTTATGCTGAAGCCAAGAGGGAGTTTCTCACGGTCCAAGAGGGATTCGAAGAGCTAGAGCCTCACCCCCCCGTGCTGCATGAATCCCCTCCACCTGCTGTGAGGGAAACACCTGCAAAACATCCCCTTGGAGCACTATGCCTGCTCTGCCACACAGGGACTGGCCCTGCCCGCTCAGGCATGGGCCAGTCCCAGGTCAAGCTAGACCAAGGGAATTCTGGGAAATGTAGTTCCCAGGGGAGGGTCATGGGAATTGTAGGCTAATGCAAGGCATGCTGGGAGGACTTGCTGGGGAATATAAGGCACTGAAGGGCGCCTGGGCAAGGCAGTTGCAGCTTAGGAGAGTGAGTGGGTGGGTGGGTGGAGGGGCAGCTATGGGAAAGGACTTGTGGGGAGGGCTAGAGGCAGGGACAGGCTGGTGCTGCCACCTGCACTTCTTTGGGGGTCCTAGCCAGGGGAAGCCCCTTCCCATGTCAGGATGGGTTGGGGGGGACTGAAGAGCCCCAGGAGCGGGGCTGGGAGGCTGAAGGAGCTGTTGGGGAGGGTTAGCTCTCCTGGCAGCGGGAGGCTCTTCCAGCAGAAGGGGAGCTGCAGCCAGCTGGAGGGGCACACAGTCCTGCTCCAGCGGGGACCTGAGGCCCAGCCGCGTCCACCAGCCAGCAGCAGGTACATGCCAGCACGCAGGCGGAGGGCTCGGGAACGCGCTAGACAAGGTGCTCCAGGTGCATGGCAAAGGCTCTGTGCTACCCCATGGGGCCCGGCTGTACCTGGGTTCTGCAACGTGGCTGCATTTATATAGTGCAGATGGGGGGGCCCAGGTGTCTGGGTGGTGCAATCCGGCAAGTAAAGCGAGCAGCCCATATTGACGGGGGAGGCGTTAACTGCCTCGGTCTAAAGGGAGAACTCGCTAATAGCCAGGACCCTCTGCTTCACAACACGTCCCTGGGCCCGCTTCCTACAGGGTGACCAAGCCCCGGTCTGCTGTAGCCACTGCTGGAGCTGGAGCAGAAATGAGGGAGCTCTCTCCAGCATGCAGCCTCCCTCTCCTTGCTGAGCTACTGCCCTGATGAGGGATGGGGTCCCGTCTGCCTTGGACACTGGCCCCATTCAGCCCCAGGCGTGACTTGGCCCTGATTCAGGCAGGCCAGTGTCGAGCTCTGGGAATGCGTATTCTGAGCTAAGCACAGCTTTTCTAGGTTCACCCAGACAAAGTTTAAGCTAAACCAAAACAAATGTCCACATGGGGGTTGCACCGGGCCACTAAGATTGGTTTAAATTCACACCACAGGCTAAACCTGGGCAACTAGCCATGGTGCCTGCAGCCAGCACCCCCTGCTGCTTTCCTGGCAGCCCCACCAGCGCAGGGCAGGAGCCGAGCTAGGTGCAGGGGACGTGTGACTGTAGCACTTGTCCAGGGAACAGCCCACTCCTGCTCCTTTAGCAAACGCGGCTTCCTAGTGCAGTTAACAGGACTCGCCTTCCCTGGCGACTGGCCTAGGTAGGCCCCGCTGAGAATGAGCCACCTCTGGCTGCGGGCATCTCCTGTAGACACACAGCATTCCTGGGATGCTAGAGCTGGGGCTGTTTATTCGTCCCCTCCCCCCGGTGCTGCATAAACACACTCATGTGTGTCTCCTACATCTCCCTGAGCCCCTATCCTCGCCTCCCTGCCCTGTTGGTGCCTGCCTAGCCTGCAGTTTTAACTGCCCGTTAACTCAGGTGAAACACCCGTTACCAGGCAGGCATGTTACCCGGAGCTGCAGCGAGTCCAGCCAGACACCTGCTGGCTGTGCGGCACAGGGCTGCCTTCCTGCCAGCTCGGCTCAGATGGAGACCATGTTAAATTCAGATCCGAGGACCCAGGGAGTGGTGTTGATGTTAAGACTGGAGCCTTGCCCTACACAACCACGATTGCTGCAGCTCTCCTGCCCAGGGAGCTTTGCTTACCGGGCAGTAACCGGACATGGTTAAATCAGAGCTCCTCTCATTCTTGCTTCACACCCCCCTCCCACACACACAGACAACCCCATCGACAGGTCCCCTTGTGTTCTGCCAGCCAGCCAGGTGGCAGGACTCTGACCAGCCAACACGGGTGTGTGCCCTCGTGGCCTCTGCCCAGGGAGCCTGTGAGAGGTGGGGTGGGGATGGATTTTAGGGAGAGATTCTGCACAGAATGTCACTCGTAAGCCGTCTGTGCCGGCATCTGTCCAAGGCCTAGGAGACTTTTACTAGTTGGGCGCAAACTCGCTCCTTGCAGCACGGAGCAGTGGCCCTGGCGCCGGGTCAGAAGCTGCTGGTCCCTTCCCCGAGTGCAGAGGATACTCACGGCAGGAACAGGTGTTCTCCTCGCTCTGCCCTGCCCCATGCACCGCCCTGGCAGTGCCTTGCCAGCCACCTGGGCACCCCGACCCTGAGCACTGAGGGGGATCCTGCCTCTTGGCAAAGGTTTGCGCCCGCAGGGACAGCCCAGCTTCCAGCGCTGCTGCTCCACAGGCTGCCCTGCTACAGGAAGGAGAAAACAGCAGCTATTTCCTTCCAAAATGTCAGCTGCCTCTCGCAGACCAAACAGCAAGCGCTAGGCTCCTGGCAGCTTCCTCCCTGCCGCTGCAGTGAGCATGCGGCTGTGCGCAGATCCAGCCATGCTTGCTGGGAGCGCCAGCGTGGGGCCAGCAGCAGCACAAGTGTCAGAGGGTCACATTACAGCCGTGCTCCTTGCCCAAGAGGTATTTATAGTTTTATGATCCAGGAGGATGGAACAAAAGGAAACAACTGGAAACTCGCACTTTCAGCTAATCCTGATTTACAGTTCTGGCTTTAATGTGAACGGGATGTGACACGGGCTAGGCCATGTGTGGCAGAGAGATCCCTGCGTCTTGGTCGGCTAGTGCCTCACAACCACAGGCTGAGTAACTGCAGCCCCCTTGCCAGCAGGGTCAGTTCGCCCCCTCTGACAGCTGGGGAGACAGAGGCAGGCACTAAGTGACTTACCCAAGGCTGTGGAACAGAACTGTGTCGGAGGCAGAATTGGAACCCAAAAACTCTGGGCTCCCTGCCCTTTGCCCGCGACAATGGGTACATCTGCGCTGCAGCTGGAGGGGAGACTTCCAGCTCAGGGAGCCGCACCTATGCTAGCTCTGGTGAGAACTAGCATGCTGAGAACAGCCGCGCACATGCCAGGCGCAAGGCCTTGTGCTTCGGGCAGGCAGCGTGCCCATCACACTGAGGCTACCCTCCTGTTCGCAGTCCACGCAAGTGGGGGTACGTCCACCCAAGCTGGAAATCACAGCTCCAGCCGGGACGTGCGCTGAGGCACGAGACATGCACCGGCAGATGTCCATAGGGCTGGAGGGAGGGGCTCAGAGCTGGGAGCTCCGGGGGAACAAGCCATAACATCCGTGAAGCAAGGCGGGGTAGAGACTGCCTGCCCCTTCCGACCCCAGTTGCTGCCTGTCTCATGAGGGTGGCACAGTCATTGGCATTGCCCCAAGTGGGGTGGGTTGGTCTCTAAAGCACCCAGCCAGCCAGAGGCCTGTCCGAAGGAGGGAGTTGCAGGGATCTCTGTCATTTTCCCCGCACACGCTGTCCTGTGGACTGGTGCCTGGGAGCCAGGTGTCCGGCCAGCCAGCCCAGAGCAAGGAGCAGCCAGCCCTGGCCTGGGTCTCTGCTGAGCAGCAGTTTGCTGCTAGAAAAGTAGGTCACTAGAGCAGGCTTCCTCCTTCCTGAAGGGTGGGAGCTGCCCCTGTGGGCACCCCTCTGCAGCAGGCCCCAGCAGTGGGGAGAGACGTGGCACCAGCTGCCTAGCAAGAAAGGGGCTGGTCCGAGAGCGTGAATCAAACACCCCTGTGGATTAAGGATTTCTAAATACAGCTAAGCTGCTCAGACACTCCTGTGGCAGCTGTGCCTCGGAGAAGAGGGCAGCCCCCTGGCAGAGCAGCCCCTGGGGACAAAAGGAAAAGTACAAGATCAAACCTGGTGCTGCACAGCTAGCACCTGGCAGCCGACGCCTCCCAGAAATATGCAGGACAGCCGCTGGCCACCACAAATAGATGAAGCAGCTACACGGCCAGGCCTGAGGAGCAGCCTTCACTTTAACGAGGGGCTGGCTCAGCAACTGAGTCTGCCCGCATGTCCCAAGCAGCTGCCCCTGTGAAGGAAAGCAATGCTGAGGTACGGTCAGAGGGAGGGGAGTGGGCCACCCAGAAAGGGGGTGGCTTCAGCTTCCGTTTACTTCAATTACTGACTTTCCTTCCTTTTTTAAAGAGCTGGGAGCCCACAGCAGAAGGGTGTTACACAGGGCGCAGGCAAGCAGCAAGGGGCTAGGTCAGTTCTCATATGGAGGAAAAGGAGTCAGGACACCTGGGTTTTCTTCCTGGCTCTGCCTCAGACATCATGGACAAGTTACTTGGCTTCTCTGCCTCACTTTACCCACAGGACTTGCCTGGCCCACTGCGATGCTGGGAAGCTTTAGTAACTGGTTCCGAAAGTTGCAAATGGCAGGGTATTGCTGCAAGTCACTTGCAAACCATATCTGCTCTAGGAATGATTTGGTGGCAGGTCTCTGGTGTGTCACAGGAGCTCAGACTAGAGGATCACAATGGCCTCTCCTGGCCGAGGAACCTAGGAAAAGATTTATAGAGACAAAATGGGGAGTCACTGGATTTCTGTCCTGTGACCATCTGCAAGTTTCTGCTACATTCACCCCTGCAGAGTGCACCAGGGACCAGCCCCACTCCCCAGCCACCCTTGACTACTGCAGAGGGTTATAAAACTCTCAGGAAGAATTCCAAGAAAGCCTCTTTTCCTCCCACAAGTCTGTTCCAAACACAGTACGAGCTGTTGCAATCTACTCTGGGAAAGGCACAATCTTGGCCTCTCTGCAACATTCAATTATCTTCCCTTCCAATTGCAGAAGGCTCCCTTCACTTGTTGATCTCTCATGTGCGGGAGCTGGAAAGCTTTGCCATCCCACCGAGCAGTGGGGGGGCAACCTGTGGCCCGCAGCCCATCAGGATAATCTCTGGTGGGCTGCCAGACAGTTTGTTTACATTGACCATCTGCAGGCACTGCTGCCTGCCGCTCCCAGTGGCTGCGGTTCGCTGTCCCCGGCCAATGGGGCTCCTGGAAGCGGTGTGGGCTGCATGTTGCCCACCACTGCCATAGAGCAACAAATATAAAATTGGGGCCAATTTCCAAGCTGGGAGGCCACCACCATCCGGAACACGCTGCGTCAAATCTGTGCTGAGCCCTGCACTGTGCAATGTGTGCTGCTGCTCCAGGCTGTCTGCTCTGGGCTGGCTTCCTCCCCCCCAGCTCCCTAAGAAAAGGAGACGGGTGGGCAGGTGTCTAGACTCTTGATCCATGCCCCTCTCTGCAAGGGAGCAGCACTTCTCCTTGGACTCTGGGGAGAAGGATGTGCTGCTCCAGTGGGTTCCTCTCTCTCCTGGGGCAGGAGCTGTTGGAAGGGGATGCATAGAGTCGTCCCAGAGCCGCCGGGGGCTCGGCTGTGGGGGCAGGAGCTATCATGGCCGTGCCTAGAGCCCCCGTGTAAGAGCAGCTCTGCAGACAGTAATCTGACGGGGAGGACGCGACTGGATGGCTTAGCAAGCCCGGGGGAAGCCTAATCTCTGCTATTAACGCCAGCGCCCCCCTCGTGGATAAACCCAGACACGGATTAGACAGGCCTTGGTGGCACTTTAATAACGGCCCCTGTGGCCACGCGGCCCAATTCCTCTCGCTCTGGAGGGGGCAACAGGGGCTTGACTAGCTGGAGCCAGCGAGGCACAAAGCAGGGACCCACCAGTGTACAGGCTCTGCCACAGCCCAGGGGCTTTTCCTGCCCAGACGGGACTTCCCAGGGCAGGAACTCGGAGCTGGGCGCTGCCTCGGCTCCACCAGCTCCATCCCATCCAGCCACTTCCCTTCTCTCAATGGCCTTGAGGAGCAGTCCCCTCATGAGGCGAGCAGGGGAGTTGGCAGGTCTGGATTCTCTAGCACATCACCCAGTCCTTGGTACAGACCTCCTGCACCTTTCCAAAGCCAAGCGAGGTTAGGTACTTGGCCTCCAGCAGGGTAGGGACCCGCAGCAGCCTAGCCCAGCAATTCACGTGTTAATTGTGGCTTCTGCCCGCTGGACTCCCTGGCTGCGCTCTGCCTTGGCATCTTACACACTGGTAGGGAGCAGCACCATGTTGCTGGACTTACCTGTCAACTAGAACCAGGAGCAATTTGGCCACATCCTGCCAGGACTTCACGTTCGGCTCAGGCTGTCCCTGGCATAGCCAGGACGTCTGCCTTAACCAGGGCTGCTTATCTCACCGCAGATCCCGTGTGTGCCCTGGAACATGGCACTAGGGTGAGATCCTGGGCACGAGATCCTGGACTCACAAATGAATCCCAGTTTGGGACTTGGGATGCAAATTCCTTCTCAAGGTTATTCCCACACTCTGTGCACGTCAGCTTGGACACAGGCGTCAGTTTATTTTACAAGCTGTGACTTCTGGCTCCACTCCCGTCAGGGATTGTACAGATAATGAAGACAGGCTGGCTCCTGAGCTCCCCGTTCCTCATGAGCAGCACTTCACCTGTGACTTCGGGGCTGCACTGTCAGGTTGGGGGGTCAGGTCAGCTCCAGCAAAAGTGTTCAAACCACCCTTAGGAGACGGGCACTCGGGGTGTCCCTGCATCACTGCTACCTTGGTTACTGCGTATTGTGGTTATTGCAGCATGAGTCAGCTCAAGGTTGGGCAGTTAATTCTCGGATGCCTGGCATTTCTGCTTAGCTGGCTGGCAGTGCTACAAAATTGTCTGAGTCATAAGAAGGGGCTGCTCCCCACTCACGGTAGCCCAGCTGGCGGCCAAGTGAAAAGACACGTATCCCAGCAGAAGGGGATGGCTTAGGGGGCTAGGTACTAGGTTTGAAATTCCTGCATTGAAACCTCACTTCTCTACCTTTCAGACGAGAGGTTTGAAGCATGATAAGATGAACCCAGCTCCTCACCTCTCAACGGCCGAGGGAGAGAGTTCCAGGCCCCAGACTGCCTTTCCAGCTGAAATATTAAAACACACACACCACTTGAATCTTCTTCAAATGGACACTAGACTCCACCACCCTCCTTAGGAGAATGGAAGGGTCGGTTACAGCTGCCTGGACCAAAAAGCCTTTTTCCCCACATCTGTTCAGCGGTCTGCTGTCTCCTCCCCAGAGGTGGCTGCATTTTCAGGGGTGCATTGATGTTACTTCTGAAGTGCCCTGTGGTGAAGGGATCATCCTACAGAATCTGTGTTGGCCTGAGCAGCCTGGCAGCTAAGAAGAATCCCCAGAGTACAAGATGGTGCTGCTCGGGTAGCAAAGTTCCTGTGCCAGGGCACCAGCTGGGCACAGAATCCACTCAAGGTGTGTAATGAAAGAACCAAGGCGCTGAGAGTGGGCCTGGGCCATGCTGAAGTGCCCAGGCTGGCTGTGCAGCTGTTTGCACCTGGCAGCGAGAAGCGAAGAAGGGGACTGAGGGATGAAGAGAAGAGACTCCAGGCACCAGCTGAGCCTTGTGTCTACAGGGTCTAGCACAAGGGAGTTACGGTACCGCCTGACAGACTCCACTCACCCCCCCCCCGCCCCCTCTGAGTCAGCCTGGAGTTCCCCTGAGGAGCAGAGCTTGTGACCGGGGATTCCCACCCAGCCTGGCTGCCCAGAAGTGAGGTGTGGTGAGGAGAGCTCTCCTCGGAGAGATGCCCTAGCGTGTGTGCAGCTCAGACCCCAAGAAATGGCAGGTAATGCAGGCTCCCCGCTGCTGTGTGCACAGAGACTTCCCCTGCACCAGCACCAGCCCCAGCCCGTGGCAGCCACCTGCATCCTCCACTTTTGTTTGCCACCGCGAGGGAGGGCTGCAGGCATAAAAGTTTTTTCTAGGAACTGTTGGGGGGCAGGTCTCTGGGCTGTGCTATGCGGGGGACCCTTCTGGCCTGGGAAGTTATGAACTTATGAGGGCCGGCCCTGCCTCCAAAACCCGCCCCCAGCAGCTGCTCCCGGGCCAGGCAGTCATGGGATACTCACCCCCACCAGGGTGAGTCCTACATGACTTGTAACCTGACAAACCATCGGCACTGCGGGGAAGGTGTTAAATGAACTGTGCCTAAAATCTACAATTTGCCTGCTTCATAGAAAGCGGAGTGCCAGGATCTCCATTGCAACGTGACAGCCCCTGTCTGCATGCACCGTGCACTCTCATGTTACCAGGGATACCCCAGGCACCGCACAGACAAACCAACACCACCGCGGAGCATTGACCGCCTGAGCTGCTTGGTGCATTGAAATGAGACCAAGAGACTGGTGGAAAACTGAAGCAGCAGCGGCAGCACCAGCCCAACCTGCCATTAACTAGGGTGGTTCAGCTCCATGCGGGAGCCAGAGGCTTCTCCCTGTCCCCGGAACAGGCGTGGCAGGATGGCACGCCTCCCTTTGCTGCCCTACCCCATGCCTCTACACAGCTGCCATAGGAAAACTCTGCTGCTGCCCTCAGTCCCGAGAGCCCCCTGCTAGCCCGTCCCTGGGTTCTTCTGTCTTCCCCCAGGTCTTTGCCAAGCCCCTCACTCCCAACCCCTCTGGCAAGTTTGGGATTTTTTGTAACCAAAATACTCGTCTGTTCTCCGTTCTACTTAAAGAGAACAGTAGCTTTGCAGTTTGCTGCTCAGTTCTGTTTGGTAAAGCTCCGAGCCCCTGAGACAAGCCCTTTGATGGCCAGTGTTTAGAGGAGGCAGGCTGAGTGCTGTTAGACCGACACTCCAGTCTCAACCCCCATCCCCATCCCCCTGGAAAAAGAATAGAGGCTTTGTGTGTAGCTGGAGAGCACAAGCGATTGCTGCCCTCGCCACAGCGTCATCCCTGGGCCCAAAGTGCTAAAGCTCCTAAAACAACATTCAGAGATTGCGTCACCCCCCACCCCCATTTAGTTTGCTAGCAAAGCGGGGCCCAGCGAGGTCCCTGCAGCACCACAGCTGCTGGCCTGACCTGACAGAGGTCAGGAGTGGAGATGCTCAGGCTGCGGCCCGCTCAGTCTGCCTGCCCCTGCCTTGCACAGAATCACCCTACTGCCCAGGCCTAATCAGAAGCACTGCAGTGTTGACAGACAGACCCAGTTTGTCTCAGACTGTTCTTCTCCTCTGAGGTGGCACAGGCCCCACCCCAAAGATCTTGGAGGAGATCACCCTGTTACAGCCACGGGCAGCTTCCTGATACAGGGGCCCCTTACCCTTTGGCTGGTATCTGCACTACAGTGTTAAGTTGTCATCAGCATGTCACTGTGCTCAGTGTTGCATAAGACATGCACTACAGGGGGATCGCCTGCCTAAAGGAGCTTACAAGTAAGCCAGACGGACATGGAGTAGGTGGGAGGAAATGGGAAGCCCACGGGAGGAATGAGCAGGGTCATTTAGCATTAATATTGTTGCCCTAATTCCCTGGGGTTACTACAGAAAGAGGGAGATTGTGGGATTTGGCTTTTCCAGCTGGAAACATAGTCGCAAATTTCTAAATGCCTCTGCTGTGTTTTGTGCTCCAGAATGTTTCTGCAGAGTTTGGTTTTAAACCCTGTTCTGGCTGTTACGGTCAGTCTCGGGGTGCAGAGAGAGCTCCCAAGGCACGGGTAACCGAGGCTCTGAACACAGGCCCCACTCAGTCTGTTGGCAGAGGTCTAAAGCAGTTTAAAGTCTGGTGCAATGCTGTGTGTAGACAAGCCCTGAATCCCCACAGCCAGAAGAGCCTGGTTGCAGGATCAGGGTCAAAATGTGGGGAGCGAAAGGTACAGTGCAGATGATCCCTCCACCAAAAAGCTTCAGTTCCTTCTATCAGGCCCCTAGCAGCATAACCATGTCCCGAGCCGTGCCTGCTGTACACGGACTGGGAATAAACATTTGCAACCTCTGACTCGCTGCCCGCCCCCTGTGTGGGCAGAGCCAATGTTATTTCCAAGCTGGGAAGAATTAAAGGACTGGAAGGGACCTCGAGAGGTTGTCTAGTCCAGTCCCCTGCCCTCAGGGCAGGACTAAGTGTTGCTAGACCAGGGGTGGGCAAACCATGGCTTGCAAAGTGCAGCTCACAGAACCCCCCACGTTCCCCCTCTCCAGACTTGGGGGAAGTGGTAGCTCGGGACCTGTATCTTGCAGCGGGGGGTGGGGTGGGGGCTTCTTCCCCATAGGAGGTGGGATAGGGGTTTCAGCACCAACTTTTGGCCTTCAGAAGATTGTCAGTTGCGGCTCAGAGGGTCAGTAAGCTTGGCCACCCCCTGATCTAAACCATCCCTGGCTAGGGTTTATCTAACCTGCTCTTAAAAATCTCCAGTGATGGCAACTCTTGGGCAATTTATGCTAGTGCTTTACCAGCCTGGCAGGAAGTTTTTCCTAATGTCCAACCTAAACTGCCCTTGCTGCAATTTAAGCCCATTGCTTCTTGTCCTGAACTCAGGGATTAAGAAGAACAATTCTTCTCCTTCCTCCTTGTAACAACCTTTTTATGTACTTGAAAACTGTTCTCATGTCCCCTCTCAGGCTTCTCTTCTCCAGACTGAGACCCCATTTTTTCAGTCGTCCCTCATAGCTCATGTTTTCTAGACCTTTCATCATTTTTGTTTCTCTTCTCTGGATTCTGTCCAATTTGTCCACATTCTTCCTGAAGTGTGGCACTCAGAACTTGCCACAATACTCGAGTTCAGGCTGTATCAGCGCAGAGTAGAGTAGAAGAATTACTTCTCATGTCTTGCTTACAACACTCCTGCTAATACATCCCACTCTGACCAGGGCCAGCTCCAGGATTTTTGCGGCCCCAAGCAGCAAAAAGGGAAAAATAAAAGAAGCTGCGATCGTGATCTGCGGCACTACCGCCACTGGTTCAGTCTTCGGCAGCAATTTGGCAGCTGGTCCTTCACTCCCAGAAGGAGTGAGGGACCTGGCACCGAAGAGCCAGAGGTGCCACCCTTCTCCGTTGGCCGCCCCAAGCACCTGTTTGCTGGGCTGGTGCCTGGAGCCGGCCCAGACTCTTGACCCCCAGAGTGAATTCACCTTGATTATAAATGCATGCCTTGACTGTCAGGATTGATTCTGAATCTGGCACCACATTCCCCATGGAAAAACATTTGTGGGGTTCCAACTCTGAGCACCTGTGACTGCTTGTGGCTTTCAGTGTCTGAACAGGGGGTGTCACCAGACCCACCTAAGATGTCACAGCACAAGCCAAGGGAGTTTATAGAACAGGAGGGAGAGATGCAGATACCCAACTAGATGGAGTTTGTGTATCATGGCCACGAATCCCCAAGCTGCTTTTGGCTGTGTTCCCCAGGCAGCGCCGGGAGTGAAATAAGATGCAGATTCCTGCATGCTGTAAACAAATAGTGACAGGTTACACAACAAGCAATGCAGGTCACAGCCCTGTAAGGGGCAGCCAGCCCAGTGCTGAGCGATTGTGCTACGCTGCCCAGGGCTTGGTACAGCGCTGGCATGGAGTCGAAGTGAGAGCCCTGCCTTACAAAGGCAAAACTGCATATGACAGCAGCTGTGACACGTGAAAAGTCCGAAGCAATTCCCCGCGTCACCTGGCAGACTGCTGCCCAGTATGAACAGCTGTTGGAACGTGAACAAAGCCACCCCCCAGAAGCGTCACGGTAAAGCAGTTCTTTCAGCTGCCAACCGGGAATCAGTCTGCACAGGGCTTGGACAGCATGTGCTCCTGCACTGCACTTCTATTGCCACTTCCAGAGCTTGTCTACACTGGCAAACTACATCCTGCTAGAACTTATGTGAACCGGGCCATGACCCCATCTTCACCAGGAAATCAGCCGTGGTTTTCTTAACCTGTGTTAGCTGACACGTCTTTAACAGGTTGAAAAACTCTCCTGTGCAAGGGCAGTTTGTGTTGACACGTCAGCTGGCAGAAGTTAACCCCAAGGCTGTTAGCTAACAGGTAACCCCACTACTTCTCTCCCAGTGTAAACAGGGCCAGGGTGGAAATGTTCCAGGGCAGCGGGGCTGGCTATAGTTCCCCTGTCTGCACTTAGGGCTTCATCCTATTTAACATAGGTCCTAAGGCTGTGTCTTGTTCAGGGCACACACACACCCCGCCCCCCCGTGTGCCTGGCATGGACAGAGCCGGGGCAGCCGACAGGGCCCTGCCAAAGAGCCGCCTCCACCTGATCCTGAACCAGCCCCAGCTTCTGCTGCCCCAGCTCCTCTCAGGGCCCTGTTGTTGGGTCACTGTGATGCAGTAGGGACTGTCTGTGTGGGGAGTGGGAGAGCAGGGGAGGACTTTAGGAGATGGACGATGCCAGAGCCTGTAACCTGAGCTAGGTAAGGGAGGGGAAAGGTCAACACCTTTGCCCGGGAAGGGGACAAAGGAAGGGAGTGGCAGGAGGGAAGCAGTTTGAGTTTGGGCTTGGGGCTGGGTGGGCGGAATTCAGGGTATCCTAGCTAGGATCCAAGCACCCTGAAAGCCCAGAAGGACTCGGTGGAGGGGTCCTGACTGTGCCTGCAAGCTCTGCTGTAACCTGTGTTCCTGTTGTCCAATAAACCTTCTGTTTTACTGGCTGGCCGAGAGTCACTGTGGGTCCCAGGAAGAGGGGTGCAGGGCCGGACTCCCCCACACTCCGTGACAACTGGTGGCAGCGGTGGGATATACTGCACCCCGAAAACGGGGAAGGTACTCGACCTGAGGTGCAGGACCCTAACTCAGGGAGCGGGGAATGCCCAGGGGCACGGTGCAGAGAGGCTGCGGCCTCAGACCCAGCCAGCAAGAGAGAGCCGGTCCCCATTCCTGTCCCAGCTGCTGAGTTCCAGGCCGAGTTGCAGAAAGATCCCTCCTTGCGGAAGCACAGGGACCGGGCTGACCTTAGTGCGGTACAGACCATGAGGAGAGGTTGCAAGGAGAGGTTCCTGTGGGAGAAGGGGTTCCTGTACCGAGAATGGGCTCCCCCAGGGGAAGTAGAGTCATGGGGGATCAGGAGGCAGCTGGTGGTTCCCCAGAAGTTCCGTCACAAGCTGTTGTACCTGGCCCATGACATCCCTCTCGCAGGGCACCAGGGAATCCGGCGCACCAGGCAGAGGCTGCTACAGAACTTTTACTGGCCTGGGGTCTTTACCCATGTCCGACAGTACTGCCAATCCTGTGACCCCTGCCAGAGGGTGGGGAAGGCCCGGGACAAGGGGAAAGCGGCTTTGAGGCCTTTACCCATCATAGAAGAACCTTTCCAGAAGGTGGCCCTGGACATAGTGGGACCTCTCAGCAAGATGACCCGGTCAGGGAAGAAATACATCCTGGTGGTGGTGGATTTTGCCACTCGCTACCCCGAGGCGGTGGCCTTGTCCTCTATCGAAGCAGACACAGTGGCAGATGCGCTGCTGACAATTTTCAGCCGGGTGGGGTTCCCCAAGGAGGTCTTAACGGACCAGGGGTCCAACTTCATGTCGGCCCTGCTCCGGTCCTTATGGCAGAAATGTGGGGTCCAGCACAACTGGGCCTCAGCGTATCACCCCCAGTCCAACGGGCTGGTAGAAAGGTTCAACGGGACGCTGAAGATGATGCTAAAAACATTTATGAACCAGCATCCGCAAGATTGGGACAAGTACTTACCTCACCTGCTGTTTGCGTACAGGGAGGTACCCCAGGAATCTACCGGGTTTTCACCTTTCGAGCTGTTGTATGGAAGGCGGGTGAGGGGGCCCCTAGACCTGATGAGGGACGAATGGGAGGGGAAGGCCTCTCCCGAGGGAGAGTCAGTGGTGGAGTATGTCCTGACCTTCCGGGAAAGACTGGCCGAGCTCATGGGCCTGGCCAGGGAGAATCTGGCCCGAGCCCAGAGGAGGCAGAAGGTCTGGTATGACCGCACAGCACGAGCCCGTGCCTTCGCCACCGGGGATCAGGTGATGGTTCTTATCCCCGTGAGGAGAAACAAACTCCAGGCCGCCTGGGAAGGGCCCTTCAAGGTTATCAAGCAACTGAATGAGGTAAACTATGTGGTGGAGCTGTCAAACCGGGCACATCACCGTCGGGTGTACCATGTGAACATGATGAAACCATACTATGACAGGGGGAATGTGGTGTTGGCCGTGTGTGGACATTGGGAGGGGCAGGGAGATGACCCCTTAGTGGATCTATTCCCTGGGACAAAAGCTGGTTCCCCCCTGGAGGCGATTCCCCTCTCTGAGCAACTGACCCCGGGCCAGAACGCTGAGATCAGAGGGGTGCTGCATCTGTACCGACAGCTGTTTTCCAACCAGCCTGGACGCACTAATTTGACTGTCCACCGGGTGGAGACGGGGTCACACCCCCCTATAAGATGCTCCCCTTTTCGGGTCACTGGTAAAACTGCCCAGGATCTTGAAAGAGAGGTCAGGGACATGCTGGCTTTGGGGGTGATCCAGCCGTCTTCCAGCCCTTGGGCCTCGCCAGTAGTGCTGGTTCCCAAGAAGGATGGGTCAATCCGGTTCTGTGTGGACTATCGAAAGCTCAATGCCATCACCGTATCTGATGCCTACCCTATGCCCAGGCCTGACGAGCTCCTAGACAAGCTGGGAGGTGCTCGGTACCTCACCACTATGGATCTTACCAAAGGCTACTGGCAAGTGCCGCTGGACGCAGATGCCAGGCTGAAATCGGCCTTTATCACCCCTCTGGGGCTCTATGAGTTTTTGACCCTGCCCTTCGGCCTCAAGGGAGCGCCGGCCACCTTCCAGCGCCTGGTGGATCAGCTACTGAGGGGGATGGAGAGTTTTGCCGTGGCGTATATTGACGACATCTGCGTCTTCAGCCAGACCTGGGAGGACCACGTGTCCCAGGTTAAACAAGTCTTGGACCGACTCCGAAAGGCTGGGTTAACAGTAAAGGCTGAGAAGTGCAAGGTGGGGATGGCTGAAGTATCTTACCTGGGCCATCGGGTGGGGAGCGGCTGCCTGAAGCCAGAACCAGCCAAGGTGGAGGTGATCAGAGACTGGCCTGCTCCCCAAACCAAAAAGCAGGTCCAGGCCTTTATTGGGATGGTGGGGTACTATCGAAGGTTCGTGCCCCACTTCAGTGCCATAGCCGGCCCCATCACTGAACTGTGCAAAAAGGGGAAGCCAGACAAGGTGATCTGGACTGAGCAGTGCCAGGAGGCTTTCCGGGCGCTGAAGGAGGCTCTGGTTAGCGACCCAGTTCTGGCAAACCCAGATTTTGACAAACCCTTTATGGTGTTCACCGATGCCTCAGACACGGGACTGGGGGCGGTGTTAATGCAGGAGGATGAAAAGGGGGAGAGACACCCCATCGTGTACCTGAGTAAGAAGCTGCTACCCCGGGAACAAAGCTACGCGGCCATCGAGAAGGAATGCCTGGCCATGGTGTGGGCCCTTAAGAAGCTAGAGCCATATCTCTTTGGGCGACACTTCACCGTGTACACCGACCACTCTCCCCTGACCTGGCTGCACCAGATGAAAGGAGCCAACGCCAAGCTCCTGAGGTGGAGCCTGCTCCTGCAGGACTATGACATGGACGTGGTCCATGTGAAGGGAAGTGCCAACCTGACAGCGGATGCGTTGTCCCGGAGAGGGGACCCTGAACTTCCCCAGGTCACTGGGCAGAGTGACCCCGCTCAGTTCAGTCTCGAAGGGGGGAGAGATGTGATGCAGTAGGGACTGTCTGTGTGGGGAGTGGGAGAGCAGGGGAGGACTTTAGGAGATGGACGATGCCAGAGCCTGTAACCTGAGCTAGGTAAGGGAGGGGAAAGGTCAACACCTTTGCCCGGGAAGGGGACAAAGGAAGGGAGTGGCAGGAGGGAAGCAGTTTGAGTTTGGGCTTGGGGCTGGGTGGGCGGAATTCAGGGTATCCTAGCTAGGATCCAAGCACCCTGAAAGCCCAGAAGGACTCGGTGGAGGGGTCCTGACTGTGCCTGCAAGCTCTGCTGTAACCTGTGTTCCTGTTGTCCAATAAACCTTCTGTTTTACTGGCTGGCCGAGAGTCACTGTGGGTCCCAGGAAGAGGGGTGCAGGGCCGGACTCCCCCACACTCCGTGACAGTCACGTCCCACCCTTAGTTCACACCCAGAGGGTCCCATCCCCAGGGCTGGCAGCAGCGCCTGGCTCAGAGGCTCAGGGACGGGGGTGCAGGCAGCGCCCCGAGGGATCATGCTGCACATGTGGGCTTGGTTTGGCTCCCGGCCCTGGCCCACTCCAACCGACCCGGGCCAGCTGTGGCCTGCTGGCGCTGGGGCAGGTCCCAGCTTTTCATACTGCCCGTGGATCCCTGGCAGCAGCTGCTGGGAGATGGAGCCCAAGGGCTGGGCCCTTGTGGGGGCCCCCCGAGGGCCACTTTGTTCACCATGAGCCCTGCAGCAGGGACCCCGGCCCCCTCCTACTTCTGGCCATGGCAGCTGCTCCCGACGGCTCTGGGGCCAGCTCTGCCCCCTCCAGCCACCGCCTGCACCACCCCACAGCCCAGCGTAGCGCCCGTTGCGGGGACCCAAGCCCAGTACTGCCCTCCTCGGAGCCTCCCCAGACCCAGGGTCTGGGCAGCCCCCATTGGCTCTGCCCCGGGCCCTCATTAGCTTCGCTGACTATCTCCCTGGTTCCCCATCTCCTCCACTGCCCTTCCTCCTGCCCCTGGTGTCCCCCCAGCCACTCCCCGTGTCTCCTGCACTCTTCCTGCTCCCCTGCAGCCTCCTGTCACTTGCCCCCCCTCCCACTGCAAGCAAGGGGGCCCTTTAGGGTCAGTCGTACTGAGGGTTACAGGCCAGGAGCTCGACTGGGACCCTACCAAATTTGTTTCACCGATGGGGCATCCAAACTGCTGCCCTCAGGGCTGGGGGCATTGGGGCATAGAGGGGGGCTGGCACTACGCAGACAGCATCCCCCAAGCCTCATGCTCATGATGCCCCTAAAGCACATCCACCTGCCCCCTGAGCAGACGCACCTAAACGTGAGCTCAGGACAGGCTGGTCTCATCCCTGGGAATGTTTCATAACACACAGTGGCAACAAGGAGACAGAGGAACCTGGCCCTGAACAATCATCAGAGCCTGTAACCCCCACACCTCCCATTGCATATAAGGACCCATCTACACACGCAAGTCGCACTGGTGCAGGATTTATCAGCGGAAAAACCATTTCAGTGGAGTGTGTTAACAGTCACACTGTGCCACTTGGACCAGCACAGCCGCCATTCTATCCCTGCGGGGGCGTTGGGGTCCCTGGGTCCTCGCCCCACCTGCAGTTGGCGGCTCACTGCCTTGGGGCAAACCTTCTCCCTGCATTGTGGAACACCTGCTGGTGTCATGGGGAATTGTAGGAGCTGTGGGTGAAAGTGCCCGGAATCCTCTGCCCTATCCCAGAGTTCATTCGTTTGTGCCATGCCTGCCAGCTGCAAACATGGTTGAGGCCTGGAGGAGTGAATTCTGTCTGTTGTTTGGGCCGCAAGCTGGAGAAAAGGAGGAATCCCACTCACTGGGCTAGGTCTCATCTGCACATAAGTTGTACCAATTCATCCAACATCCATTTAATAACCAGTTTAGTGCAACTGGTGCAAACCATGTGTAGACACACTTGTATCAGCTTAGAACTAGTTATATTGGATTTAGCTTGGGCCAGTAAAGTTATTGACACAAGCCAAAATTTACTGTCACGAGATATACCTGGCTGAAGTTGAATTAGAGTGTCCACACAGGGATCTGGCACCGATATAGCCAGCTTGGTTTAAAAATCACACCTTTAGTTAAACTGGTGCAACCTGAGACTCCAAGCTGGATTGGCGACTGGAGGGGGCAGAGCCGGCCCCGGAGCCAAGTCGGGGGCAGCCACCACAGCCAGAGGTAGGAGGGGGCCGGGGTCCCTGCTGCGGGGCTCATGGCAAGCAAAGTGGCCCTCGGGGGGGCTCCCTCCAATCCCCTCCTGCAGCCTGTGGGGATTGTTTACACCAGCACAACCACTCTTGGAGTGTCGGTGGAGATCTTGGCATAATATCACACTCGTGGGGGGCGGGGTGACAACACAAAGTGCATCACTCTTAAGGAGAGAGGTGAGAGGTGTCCTGTCTCAACCAGGCTTCTGCATGCTACAAGTAGGTTCTTCATCCCAGTGGTACAAGTCCACAGCTGCAAACCCATGTGGCTTTGTTTTTAAATGTGACCCCAGAAAGAATTGCCCTCCCACAGCAAATGCATGAGGGTGGGGTGGGTTGGGTTTCCACAGGGTCTGAGCACCCATGACTGCACTGACATTAATGGGTGCACCGAGCCTTTGCAAATCAGGCCTTGCCCGTGTCTGTGGTGGGATTGGAGGAAGAGGCAGGGGAACAGACTGGTTGAGAAAGGAGAAAGATCTCTCTGTCAGCCTGACTCTAATCCCTAGCGTTATCACCTACTTCAGGTGATGCTTTGCTCAAATAACTTTTCCTACGATCACCCAGGGAAATAAGTCAGTGTGGCGATTATTTGGCAGACAGGAAAACAGAGACATACAGAGTTAAAATTACTTCTTCAGGGTCCCACAGCAGAGGAGTTGGGAATGGAACCCAAGAGTCGAGTCCCTGCTCCGCCAGCTAGCTCACTCTATGGCGAGTCTGCCATGCTCAGGCCTCACAAGAGGGGTATTGTGTATTTCTCTGTGCACACGGCCTGAGAATCAGCACAATGCGCTTGTTTGCTGTCTGTCTACTGGAGCTCCGTGCTTTGCCCTCCCTCCCTCCTTAATCCAGATACACTGGTTGTGTTGGAAAACTCAGTGCTGTTGACACAAGGTGTTTATTTTGGACAGATCCTTTTTTAAATGATCCAAGCTGATGCTGGGCTGAGGTATCACCCAGGCTAGGAAATTCATTTTCAGTTACTCCTCATACACTCGTGTTATTTTTGTTCCACTTAGTTTGATCTGAAGCTTTTTCTGTTGATCCTTCCTCTCTTACCAGTAGCAAACATCTGCTGGCTGACTACCCCCCTGCAGCATGCCGCACCTGGGGCTCACACTGCCAGCCTGATGCTGCAGAGAAATACCTCAGAAACCCTGGAACTTAAGAACTACCAGGCCCAATGAGTTCAACTTTCCATCTCTGACAATGGCCATCGCCAGATATTTCAGAGGAAGGTGGCAGATCCTGCAACAGCAGGTATGGGGTAATCTGACCTCCATATTAGGTCTAGACTTGATCTCTAATAGAGGTTGATTTAAACTTTGAAGCCTGATGTGACCTAGGGATCTCTTGGTACCACCTGGCTGAGAGAACAGGGGTACATGAAGGCGATAGGGATCCCCTGGGTCTGGTATCTGCCAGAGAGTGTCATGTAAGGTCTCTAATGAAAGCCTGTGTCAGACTGGCCATCAGGGTCACTGAGAGAGGGACATGTGGATAGTCTGTGAAGAACTATGACTATGTACTGACAATAAGTTCTCTAAGTGCTGTGTGTGTGGTGAGCAGAGTCATGATCCTGACTGAGTCCTGCACGCGGGGCTGTTCTGGTTCTTTCATGGAATCATATCAGGGTTGGAAGGGACCTCAGGAGATCATCTAGCCCAACCCCTGCTCAAAGCAGGACCAACCTCAGACAGATTTTTGCCCCAGACCCCTAAATAGCCCCCTTAAGGATTGAACTCACAAGCCTGGGTTTAGCAGGCCAATGCTCAACCCACTTGGGAGAGCTCTGTGTGCTGGGCGCTCCAGAGGGACGTTCTGAGGTTGGTGTGTGCCTACCGCTAATCTGTGCCTGGAGAGAGGCCTGCGGGGCCTGCCAGGCAGTGCTGGTGCTGCCAGGGGCTGGTGGGTTCCGGGAGCTGACCCCTGGCAGGCGCAGATGAGACTGTCTCACACTGAGGGCAGGTGATAGCCAGGTGCCTCACATCCCTGGGAATGCCTGGGGAGCATCACACATGAGGTTTAATATCCCTTCCAAAATGTTTGTTACCTTAGCTATTCTAGCCCTGGATATTCTCCTCATCCATCTAAATCAAAGGGACTGACTGCGTGTACAGTCTTGTCCACAGTCAGGTTTCAGCTATGCCAGTGTTGACATTCCCAGTGTAGACCAGGCCTAGGGCATGACTCCTCCACATGGGCACGGGTGGCAGAGCCTGGCTGTTGCTCAATTGCTCGGTGCTGAAAGGCCTTGTGACGCTGCGCACAAGCACCCTGACAGCAACTCCCTGGGTTCCTCCTGGCCTGGGATGCCGTGCCCCGTTCTCTGGTTTGTCAGGCCCCCTTTTCTACTTCCCCCCTCTTGTGTCACCTGCTGCTTTTCTGTTTTCAGTGACTGACACGGGCAGTGTGGGGAGGAGAGTTGCAAAGCCCCAGCTCCTGGAAGGGAGCGACGACCTACGTGAGTTTCTCGCCCTCGCGGGTGTAGAGGGAAAGCTGCCCGAGCGGCGAAGGCTCAGACACCAGAAAGCAAAATCAGAGACCCCCCCATTGATTCTCTCTTTTAAATCTCATGATTTTGGGGCCTGTTTCCTGGGAACCCTCAGGGCTGGCGAAGCTGTGAGTAGATGGAGCAGAATTTCTGTGGTGCTGTCTAACCTGCCTGGCTCTCTCTGAATGCCCCCCACTGAAGCCAGCCAGGCACAGATCCTGGCCCCTGGCTGCCCCTTTGACCAGCCGGGCTGGCCAGGGGGAGACTGGGCAAATGCACAGCAAGCTCCCGATGTCTGCTTTTGGCTAAGCCCCTCTGAGCCCCCAGGGAGCTTCCTGTCCCCAGCTGCTATGCTGCACCATCGCCCGTGCCAGCCGGCCCTCTGGCCCCGGGCGGGTGGGCCGCTGGCCGCTCTGGCCTGTGCCAATGAACCAGGGTGACCCGTGTTTACCAGCCCGGCTTGCGCAAGAGCCGGCCTCCCAGGGGAGAAAGGCAGCGGAGGGGTTGCCCTGGCAACCGCTGGCTCCAGTGGAAGGGGAACAGACACATCCGATGTGTTGATTGGTGGCAACACCTAGCGTTGTGCGTTCCCTGCCCAGGGTACAGGGTGACCCAGCCTGGGGAGCGGGAGCCCACGTTCATGACTTATCCCTCCTGACCTCCCCGCTATGGGGGGAGGGGGCCACATTTACCCCCAGGGCCGGCAGCTGGCACCCGACTCCAGAGAGAGGCCCCAGAGGCGCTAGGCACCTGCAGCTCCCTCTGATTTGGGTGAGACCAGAAATGAGGCCAGTTTTTTCAGGGCCAAAATATGGCTCCAGGTGGCTTCCTTTACGCATCAGCTTGTGTAGTTGCTACCTGCCATTGGTCTACGTTCTGCAGCTGTGTCAGGGAGTTTCCGTCTGGCTCCTTCCTAGAGCCGGAGGGGAAACATTTCAGTGTTTTGTTTGGGGCTGGATTTTTTGTCCTGCGAAAATGTCCAAACGTTTCCATTTTCATCGACCTCTTTTGACACAATGTTCAGGTTTTCATTGCAAAGCCAACCCCCTAGTTTTGTCTCCCGTTTTCAGCAACCAAAATTGAACACATTGTCAGCCGCCCAGCAGAACGTTTTCAGTAAAACCCAGCAGTGTTGCCCAGACAGCTGAAATGTTTCTGGTTTATTGCCTCCAAACACTTCAAATGTTCTCGTTTTCAGTTTTTCAGTAACTCCCACCCCCATCCACGCAGTGTGGCAATTCCCTTTTCAACAAATTAGCCGCTTTCCAGCTACATTTTTCTGACCAGCTCTATTCCTCACATCAGCACGTGGGCCAACTCTTTCCCTCAGCTCCGGGGTACCACTGCTGCCCATCTCCCATCCAGCTGTGCCCACTCTGCTCTGCCGTGGGGCCTGGGGCTGGTCTTGAGACTGGGGAGGGTTTGGAGCAGCCCTAGCGCAGTGGTGGGGTGAAGAATGCGCAGTGTGATGGGATTGGGGGCACCTGCCCTTGGTGAAACGGCTTTAGAATGTGATGAATCCAGCCAGACAGGTTAATTCCTGCAGGCCCAGGGCACTCCCTGTGCTCAAGGCTCTGAAGGCAATGCAAGGAGAGGGGCTCGGCACGGTGCAGGGGCTGAGGAGTTCAGGACCTAGGCTTGTGAGCCCTGGAGAGACCAGAGCCTTGAAGTACTTGCACTCCTTGTTTTCAGTCTGTGAAGGAAGCTGCCACCAGGGAAAACAAACAGGCTGTTGGAAACATCACTAATTTCTCTCTTCCTTGTCTTGAGGGGTGTATCCAACCTGTCTGTGCACAGGACCTGTAGTCTCCCAGGCTGGATGGCGTGCACAGCAATGGGGCATGGGTCTCGCTAAGGGTGTGAGCACCCAGTTGTTGGTGCGCAGTGTGCCACGCTCTCTGGAGTTTGCTCTTTTGTTTATAGATGACAGGACGCTATCACTCTGCAAACAGGAACTGTCAGGGAACACACAGCTCCTGGCACGGACCATGGGAGCCCCCTCACCCACTCAGCTGGGCCTCTGACCCGGAGGTCTAGCTAGTTCGCTTGCTGCCTGCTGCTGCCCTCGGGTTGAATTGGGACCTCCAAAGCTACAAGCGCGAGGGCTACAGCTTGTGCTAAAGATCCCTCCCTGGGGCGGTAACAGACGGAGGGGAACAATATCAGGCTGGGGATACAGCTCTGACCCCCAAACTCGCCCCAGCCTGTTCCCAGACGAAGCCTCCTCCTGGTTGGTTCAGCTCAGTGTGAGATTTATCTCCCCTCCTGAGTGAAGCATTTGAGAGGGAAATGAGAAAGGCAGCAGAAAGGGCGACAGAAACAGATCAGAGTGGCTGGAGCTCCAGCAATGCAGCAGGGCAGGTCTGACTCTCCCCCTCCCCGGGCACACAGCCCGCCAGGGAGAAGGCGCTGAGGCCTGCAGGACCAGTTTGGTTTGACCGGCTGATGAGCCTGCCCTCTCTGCATAATCCCCCCTGCTCTAGTAAAACAAGGACCTATTTTCGGTTGGAATTCACCCCTGCGCATGCCCTTTTCTCCCTCAGCTGTCAGTCTGTTTTCTATAGTCACCAGCTGCCCATGGCCTTGGTATCTTCAGCTTTCGACACGACTTTGGGAACAATCAGGCCGATTTCAGTTTCCCCTGAAGGAATATTTTGCCGCCAAATACATGGAATCTGGAAGCACCAGCTCATAGCTCCCCAACCTGACCTGGCACGTTCTTCACCCCACACGCCTGGGCATCTCCTTTCATTGGAGTGGATAGGAGCCAGGCACGCAGGCTCCCCACTGGTGCAGGCAGAGAGACTGCAAGTGCCCTAGCACCCCAGTAGTGCTCACAGAGTCGCCACTGGTGCACAGAGCACCTCTCTGCCCTTGTGCACAACAGCCTGGTAGTGCACACTGCTGAGACTGCTGTTCTGTGCCACATGGCTGTGCTATTGCAGTTTGTGCAGGGAGCCTGTCAGTGCTATGAAACTCCTACACCTGCCCCCAGTCATGCATGAGTGTTCCCCATGCTGCAGGCAGCATCTTGCTTGTGCACACAAGGCACAATCTGCACTGGGTCTTCGTGAACGTTGTTCAAAGGCGAGAAAACAACAAGGTGCAGAATCTGTTCCAATCTCAGCTAATCCATGGTATGGCAATGGGCCCAGAAAAGAGAAGAGTTCACTTCTGTGCGGCTGCTCCGAAGCCAGTCCACAGCAGGACTGAGGGCCCGTGTGAAATGAGTTTGAATTGGCCACCTCGCAAACACAGTACTACAGCCGCGGATAGTGACCCCCTGTCCCTGCCCATGGACAGCCAAGAGAACTCGGGGCACTTTGGATTCCCCAAAAAAGCAGGAGTACTTGTGGCACCTTTGAGACTAACAAATTTATTTGAGCATAATTATGCTTCTCAGAACTTTGTGAGGCTCCAGAAGAGGGAGTGCGTGACGATGGAGAAAATTGCCGACATGTTGAATGAGATGCATATGGTGCTGGGAAAAATCTTATAGCATTACTAAGTGGCTGCAGGAAATGAGGATCCATCTGTGTAGGCCTGAGACACTGAGAACAGTCCAGAGATTTGCCCTGTTGAAGCAACGGACAGACTTTGCAAAATGGAGCAAAGATCTGCAGTGCTAGGGCACAGGGAGTCAGGGCCCCAAGAGACGGTCTCTGAGTTCTGAGGACTCCTGGGGCAGGGGAGTATGGAAGAGGAGCGTGCTCGTGCCCCTGTGAAAGTGACCATGCAATTTTGCCAAGCAGGTGCTCTGAGGAGCCCCTCTGAGGATTCCAAACTGCAGCAGCAGCTCTGTGCTGTGCAGCCAATTTGCCTGCAGCTCTGGAGTGACCTGAGCACACTTGGACCCATCTCAGAAAGCAACTCGCAGTGACTGCAGAGTAGCTGAGCTAGAGCTGGGCTGGAATATTGAGTGTCTGCCCCTCGCTCTGCTGTGTTTCTGAGACAGGCTGAGTGGGAGCCTTTCTGACAACTTACAAACTGCCTGACAAGCAGCTCTGAAAGGTGAGAGATGCCGGAGGCCATGGGAAGACCTGGGTCGGGTTCTGGTTCAGTCCAAGGTTCAGATTTGCCTGTGGCATCACCTCACGAGCTGTTCTCCCAGCACTGCAGCCCATTCAGAACAGTGGGCGCTTTGTAAGGTCAATTGCTCTTGCTGGGTTTCCACTGCCTTGTCTCTTGCCAGGTTTCATTCGTATCTGGACCGAAACTGGAAGATAGACGCCTTTGGAGCTGGATCCATCCCAGTCTGCAACCCTTGTATAAAGCTGGGAATATCAAGCTGGAGTCAGGAGGCTCTCTTACCGCTGTGTTCAGCACTGGTGCCACCACTGCTGGAACCTTGTGTCCAGTTCTGGTGCCCACGATTCAAGAAGGATGTTGGTAAATAGAGGAGGGCTGAGAGGAACCTGCCTTATAGTGAGAGATTCCAGGAGCTGTCTATTTAGTTTAACAAAGTAAAGTTTAAAGGGTGACTTGATCACAATCTAAAACCCTACCTGGATGTGACCCAGGGACATTCTAGGTCAGACCAATGGTCCATCCAGCCCAGGGGCCTGTCTTCCAACAGGGGCAGGTACCAGATTCTTCAGAGGGAATGAACAGAAAAGGGCAATTTATCAGGTGATCCATCCCCTGTGGTCCAGCCCCAGCTTCTGGCAGTCAGAGGTTTAGGGACACCCGGAGCCTGGATTGCGTCCCTGACCATCTTGGTTAATAGCCATTGGATGAGCCATCAGCCATGAACTTATCTCAGTCTTTTATGAACCCAGTTATACTTTGTGCCGACTGGCAGAGGGTGCATCAGGGCTGCAGGGAGCCCCTGGGTGTGGGATCCACATACTAGTTTACCAGAGAGTGCCATGGCAGGTCTCCAATGAAAGCCTGTGTCAGACCAGTAATCAGAATCGCTGGGGGCTTGTCTACATCACAAAGTTGCAGCGCTGGTGAGGGGGTTACAGCGCTGCAACTTAGGAGGTGTACACATCTGCAGGGCATCACCAGCGCTGCAACTCCCTGTTTGCAGCGCTGGCCGTACTCCCGTTTTGTCTCGGGTGTAGAGGATCCAGCACTGGTGATCCAGCGCTGGTAATCAAGTGTAGACACTTACCAGCGCTTTTCTTGACCTCCGTGGAATAAGCAGGTATCCCAGCATACCTGAGGAAGCCTCTGGTAATCAAGCTGGTCTCCTTCCCCGGTTTGCTCTCACGTTCCCCGAACCCCGAGCAAGCAGGTCTCCTTCCCTGCGGTTTGCAGGGTGGTTCGGGGAACGCGAGAGCAAACCGCGGCGAAGCTGGTCTCCTTCTCCGGTTTGCTCTCGCGTTCCCCGAACCCCCGAGCAAGCAGGTCTCCTTCCCTGCGGTTTGCAGGGGGGTTCGGGGAACGCGATAGCAAACCGCGGCGAAGCTGGTCTCCTTCCCCAGTTTGCTCTCGCGTTCCCCGAACCCCCGAGCAAGCAGGTCTCCTTCCCTGTGGTTTGCAGGGTGGTTCGGGGAACGCGAGAGCAAACCGCGGCAAAGCTGGTCTCCTTCTCCGGTTTGCTCTCGCGTTCCCCGAACCCCCCAGCAAGCAGGTCTCCTTCCCTGCGGTTTGCAGGGGGGTTCGGGGAACGCGATAGCAAACCGCGGCGAAGCTGGTCTCCTTCCCCGGTTTGCTCTCGCGTTCCCCGAACCCCCGAGCAAGCAGGTCTCCTTCCCTGCGGTTTGCAGGGTGGTTCGGGGAACGCGAGAGCAAACCGCGGCGAAGCTGGTCTCCTTCCCCGGTTTGCTCTCGCGTTCCCCGAACCCCCCTGCAAACCGCAGGGAAGGAGACCTGCTTGCTCGGGGGTTCGGGGAACGCGAGAGCAAACCGCGGGCAAGCTGGTCTCCTTCCCCGGTTTGCTCTCGCGTTCCCTGAACCCCCCTTGAAGCCGCCCAACAGCGCTGCAGTGTGGCCACATCTAACACCACTTGCAGCGCTGGTTGCTGTAAGTGTGGCCACTCTGCAGCGCTGGCCCTATACAGCTGTACTAATACAGCTGTAACAACCAGCGCTGCAAAATTGTAGATGTAGACATACCCTAAGGCAGTACGTGTGGAGTTAGGGACAGGTGCTCAGCTCACTCTGGCTGCTATGTGCAAATTGAGTGTTGGATGGTTCACAATGGGTGGCCATTTACAGTCTGAGCAAAATGCTAATCAACAGATTGCAGGGGCTGCAGTTAACTGTGGGAACAATACCTGGGATGCAAATGAACCCTCAGGGGAGATGAGTTGTCAGCGGGCTGGGGCTCAGGAAAGGAGGGGCTCGCCAGCCTGGCTGAAAAGCACTATGATAAGGCCTTTGGGGGAGCAGGGCCTACAGTGTCAGTTAAGATGAGTCTCTAGGACGCATGCTGGGATGCTGATTGATCTGTAACGCTTGGTTTCCAGGGGTTCCGTTCACTAGTACTGAATGTCTGCCCTCTGTGAAATAATCTTATCCTCGCCTTCTCTAGGAACAAAGCTAAGCGCTGCATGCTCAGCGGGGTCCAGGCGGAACTAGCAACCTAGGGAGCAGCAGGCCTGGTCTGTCCCTCCCCCCGGCAATATGCTGTAAAAACTCCACAGCCCACCTGTGCCGCAACAACTGTTTTTCTGCCTAGAAAAGCCAGGGCCAGCGTTAGGGAGTAGCATTTTTTTTTCTATTACAAATGCAGGATTTTTTATTGCTTGTTATGATGAGTGAACCAAATAGATATAATGCTTGACTTTCAGTTTGCAGAGCTGGCATTGGTCAAAGCATCTCTGCACTTGCCAAATGAGTGAATTTGATTTGACAATCACTGAAAGACAATAGAACTCCATATTGTAATTATTTGGAGTATCACTTTTCTGACTACAGTACACTACAAAGGATCTCCTTACAGGAAATTCAACCCTGCAATTGTCAATCTTTCATGCACGGCAGTTGGCTGGGACCCCATGCCACAGGGGGCCCTGCAAAGCTTAGTTACTCAGGCTTCAGCTTCAGCCCTTGGTGGTGGCCGGGGGGCTCGGGGCCTGGGCTTCAGCCCTGCTTTGGCTTTCTGCCTTGGGCCCCAGCGAGTCTAATGCCAGCCCTGCTTGGCGGCCCCCCTGAAACCTGCTCATGGCCCCCCAGAGACCCCGGACCACTGGTTGGGAACTGCTGAATTAAAGGAAGATTTGTGGCCTGTGTTCTGCAGAAGATCAGAGCACTCTGGTCCCTTCTGGTCTAAGAGCCAAAACCAGAGATGTGGGTCTGGATTGGCAGGGTTCCAAGCAGAACCTCCCATCTCCTTCTTAAACCCAAACGGTTCTGAGCCAAAGAACCCAGCCTTGCGACAGCGACGGTGTGTGTGTTTGGTGCTGTGACCGCCGCAGATAGCCTGCCACGTCAGGAGCCACGGGCGCTCTCAGGAGAGAAGAGGCATGAGTGGTGCAGGGGATAGCAGCGGAGCTATGACTGGCTGCATGCACAGCATAGGGGGATGAGCGAGGAGGGGCAGCATTTACACCCCCTCATTTCCTCTGAAACTTCTGTCTCTCATCTCCTGTCTAAATAGGTGCTTCCAGCCCTGGAGGATAATTAAGACTCCCCAAATGCCCCATAATTAGAGGGGAAGGTTGCTGTGAAAGCCTCAAGATCGCGCGCCACATGCAGGAGCCAGAGAGACAATTTTCTAGGAAATCAATTACAAAGCCTGCGCTCCCTTCCCAGCTCAGACAAGCTGCACCATGGCAGGTCCTGGGAAGCTCAGCTGAGACAACACAGCGTGTGCCTGGGTCTGGACACTGCTCCAGCTGGCCATCGGTTACCCTCGTGGGCTCTTTTTGAGAATTCAGCAAATGCAAAGCTCCTCTATAGAGCAGCAAGGCTGCTGGCCCTGCCTTAGCCATGTCCGCGGGAGGAACCAAGCAATTTCCAGTTCTAGGCAGGATTCTGCAAAGGCTGCTTGGAAAAATCCACCTTTTCGAAGCTGCCATGCGGTGCCTTTGCTGTTTCAGAAATCTTTTCATGCCAACCTGTTCCCCAGCAATTAGCTCTCTGGGCCCCAGAACTAGAGTGTCCTGCTGCTAGGGACAAACCTGCATTCCATGAAAAATGGCATAATGCAAAGTGTAATTAAAAATTCTCAGTAGTGCGGTCCAGCAGCACTGTGATCCCAGCTGCTACTAAGAGGCATTCGTTCGCCTGGTGCTGCATTACAGGGGCTCACAGGCAGAGTGATGGGCAGTAGTAGATGAGGAAATCAGGGCAGATTCCACAGATTTCTGCTGAGTATTACCCCTCATTCTCCCTCCCCCAGAGTGAGCGTGATGCTCACACGCCGGCCAGCTGGCCGGCACCTCTCCCATCTGCAGCTGGCCTGGAGTTCTGTGGGGGCTGCTGGGGGACGCTGCAGAGCATAACAAGACGATGGATCTTCCCTAACTCAGCGTGGCAGGGCAGGGCACTCTGTAGGCACGGCACCCTGCGGCATGCCACCCACGCGCACGTGGCCCCGGTCCAGACGCTCATGCCCTTGTGGTGTTATCACAGGCGCTCCTCAGAGGAAATCGTGCTGCATGTACTGCACCTTTTACAGGGAAGGGAGTGTGTCTTGGGATGAGCCAAACTGCAATACCAGGACACAATGTACTAAGTGTAGACCAGTGACCCCCAACCTGTGGGGACTGCCCCTGTAGGGGGGCCCAGAGGAACACAGGGGGGCATGGTGAGGCCCAGGTAGCCCCCATGGGGGGCAGGGAGGGAGTGCCACCCAGCCCCACTCTGCCACCACCTCCACCCCAGCCGTGCCCCCAACCCCTGGTCCAGACCCCCAGCCTCGGCCACTGGCACCCAGCCCCGCTCTCAGTTGCAGCTCTATTCCTGCACCTGGCCCCCAACTCACAGCCCTGACCATGGGCCCATTTCTGGCCGCAGCCCTCAGCTCCTGGCCCCGACCACAGCCCCAGTTGCAGAGCCAGCTCCGCTCCCAACTGCAGCTCCTGACCTCAACCGCAACCCCACTCCCAGCCCTGGCTCCCAACCATGGCTCCCGTTTTAGTGTGGGGGTGGGGGCAGGAGGCACAGACCAGGTACCAGGGGGGTGACCTGGGGCCAGAAAAGTTCGGGGAGCACTGGTCTAGACAGAAGACATTAGTAACAAGAGTCTCCTCCAGAGAAGCTAGGAAGAATGCTGCAGTGGCATCTGATAACCTAAGTCAAGATACAGACAGGAGACACTCAAACTCCTGCTTGGGAAAATATTCAGAGAAGCTGGCAGGTGCAAAGAGACAGTGAGTGTGTGTCCCTGTGAATATACAGTTTGCTCAGCACAAATGCAAAGGGTTTAAGCCCAGCCGTACACCCTTTGACAGGCAAGACCTTTTAGGCTGGAGGATGGGAAATGCGTGTGTCGCAGCAGACCCTGAGCTGGGGAAAATCAGTGTCACTTCGCTGACTTCACCAGAGCTGTGCCAATTTTTGCCCAGTGAGGGGCTGGCCCAGGGTATAGAATCTCAGGGTATAGAAATGCTCTCCTCTCTGCTTCATCTCCTTCCACCCCAAACCCTCCACGACATGGTCATGTTTTGTTGCCAATGTTAGTAATGGAAAAATTTCGGTTTTCATTTGCATTTTCTGCATTTGGGTTTTTTCTCCCCATTTTTCCCACTAGAAACAAAGATGGAAAACCCACTCTTCACCCTTATTTACCATCTTCCAACTTTCCTCGGGGCTTGTATGTATCTGACTGCTATAAGAGAACTGGCATCCATCAACAGATTTCTCAGCCAGAGGAGTTTGGACATGTTTTGCTGCAGGGAAAGCCCCTGATTTGTAGATGTTAAAAGTGACCTTGGTTTTCTCAGCTAGATCAGTCGCTGACCAAACGGCACTGCTGACAGGTCATGTGGATTTTCTGTTGTGGAAGAGGTTTGTTTGCTTGGTGCAACTTGCTGTGTGTGTTTTCTTCAGAAATCTGGAGAGGGCGGTGAGCTGAATTCTCTTTTGAATTCCCCGTTCTAGTCCCTTTTTTTGGTGGAAACTGATGGAATTGGCATTTCTAGCAATTATTGTGAGCTGAGAATAACCCCAAAACCAAAGGAGAAGAGGTGGAAAGGCCCAAGGAATAGACTGTGGCATCCTGGACTCTTCAATGCAGCTTGCTGGGCTGCATAATCACAACTGGCCTGAGACTCCTTGGTGACTCCAGCACATGTATAAAATCTTCATTTCTCAAGGTTGTGCGTGGCTTTTCTGTGGGAGTTTATGGGCTGACCCTGCCCTTGGTGCCACCTACCATGTGATGCTCAGCAGCCCACCTTGCTGCTGCTGCTGCTTGCTCTTGGAAAAGGAAAATAAATCCAAATAAACCCTCCAAAGGGGGAGAGAATGTTTGGCACGTTGGCCGGTGCCACCACAAGCGGGGATGGAAATTGGACAGCGAAAGAGCTGGGCAGGCTTTCTGGGCCAGCCGACTGGTTCGTGCTGTAACTGGCTGACCCTGGGCTAAGGCCACTTCTGCTCTTCTCTCAGTACTGGCTGCTCTTGGCATCTTGTTAGGATGTGGAGAGTCAATAGAAAGATGTTGATGTTAATAGGGGTCGATAACACACGGGTCAAGGCGTTGTTATGGTGGGGGCAGGAATGGGTTTTGATTGCTGTTTGTCTAGATATTCCAAGTGGGGCTCCGTTCACCCCCACACTCACGTCTCAACCTGCCCCCAGTGCCTAGACACCGCAGTGAGGGGTGCTGTGGGAGGCACTTGAGAGATCCTTGCTTCTACTGAGGACTGGACAAAGATATCACCAGGCCACCAGCACCATTTCATTCCTGGCTGGGTAACAAGAAGCAGCTTTTCTCTGAAATGCCATTGCCCTGGTCTGCAAGGCATCAGGGCTGAGAATCAAAGCCAGGTCTGCCCCGTGGCACCAGCTCCGTCTGATCTCTCAGCCTGGCTGGCATTGGAGAGTCTTGTGAACGAGGGTGTGGCTGGGTGTTTACTCTGCAAAACCAGGTGTGTTCTTAACTGGGGTTAGCTAACCCAGGTTAACACAGCAGGGGAGGCACAGTACCTCGACTTCAACTCAGGTTAGCAGCTCCAGTTCCACCCCAGGGGTCCTATAGGGTTTGACTTGAGCTGTGGACCCCAGGTAAAAGCAGAGCTGCTGTGTCCTCACTGCTGTTTTAACCTGGGTTAGCTAACCCCAGTTAAGAGGACGCCTGGTTTTGCAGTGTAGATGTACTCTTAGGCATCGAAAGGCTTCTGGTGCTGGCTGGGAGCTGGAAAGGTCGTGTCACGAGTTCGCCAGACCCTGGTGTTAATTATCTGTAGGCTGCTCCAAGGATGTTACCAGGGCACCCAGAGGATTCAGGGCGTCTGGGGTCTTCGGCAGTGGGGGTCCTTCCACTCCAGGTCTTGGGGGCATTTCGGCGGCGGGTCCCAGAGCGAATGAGGGACCCGCCGCCGAACTGCCACCGAAGACCCGGAGCAGAAGGAGCACTTGCCACCGAATTGCTGGCTGATGAAGACCCAGAGCGGAAGAAGCTCCGGGTCTTCGGCAGCGGGTCTGGGTGTGTTCGGTGGCACTGAAGGACCTGCCGCCGAAGACCTGCCAAAAACTCTCATGGGGGCCCCTTTGGGGCCTGGGGCAAATTGCCCCACTTCCCCCCCCCCCGCCCCCGGGCAGCCGTGGACATAACACATGTTAGGTGGGCAGAAGGGCTGGGAGGCAAAGCAGTGGCTTGTGGCAGCACCTGGGAGCTGGTTTGCTGCACAGGGAGTGGCTCCCTCGAGGGCGCTGGCGCTGACTCTCCAGCACGGCTTTGAACCCAGGCAGCCAGTGAAAATAATTAATCAAGTCTGGTGTGTCAGTCTGGAGCTGCCGGTCTGGTTCTTAGTGCACAGGAGTCCAGGTGGCACCATGGTCCTAGAAACCAACCTCCTGGGGGCAGTGCAGCTGGGCAGCTCCATTCTCCTTCATTAGGGGCAGAGTGTGGGGCAGCACGCCCTGCTCTGTGCAGTGACAGAGCACATTGCCTGCAGGCCAGTGACTCTGCCTCTTGGTGCTAGCAGCATGGAGCGGGCCGAGAGTTCCAGTGCCGTAACTAGGGATTTTTGTGCCTGAGGCAAGGGACAGGAGTGGCACGTCCAGCTCTTTGGCGGTGGGTTCCTCTCGGAGGGAAGGACCCACCGCCGAATTTCCGCCGAAGAGCCGGATGTGCCGCCCCTCTCCCTTGCCGACAAGGCAGCAATTCGGCGACGGGTCCCTCAGTCCATCTTGGAGGGAAGGACTTGCTGCTGAATTGCCACTGAAGGAAAGACTCACCTTGCCCTCGTGACGGCACTGGAGAGTTCAGGGGGGCTGGGCGCCAGGTGCCTGATCCGTGAGCGCCCCTGGCCCAGGTTAGCCTCTTGCAGAAGGCAGGACAAAGTCCAGTGCTCAGGGGCAGGCTGGTGGCTACTGCTTCCACTCACGGAAAGGACAAAGGTGGTGAGAAAGGACAGGCTGCAGCCTCGTCTCCTGTTCCCAGAGCTTTGGGGCAGAGTGAGGGCAGCAGGCTGGGAAACTCCACTCGGCCCACCCGGCAATCATTCTCTGTTTGCGGAGGCCCCCGCAAGAGCCGGACCTGCCTGTTCACCGGCTATGGGGAGAGGGCCGGAAGGGGAGCCTGTGGCACCTCTTTGAGCCATTCCTAAAGCCGCCAGGCTGGGCCCTGTGGCATGGGAAGAGATGTTTGCAGAAGGTCAGGCTGTGGTTAAAAGCCCTGTGGGACACCAGATCCAGTGCTGGGGGGACAGGCGCTTCTGGGCTGCCATGTGTGACCCAGTCGCCCCACGTTGGCAACAGAAGGGGGTTGCTACACACACCCAGACAGGCCTGTTTCCTCAGTGGCCACCACCCTCATGTTATTTCACCAAAGGGGCTGGGGGGAGGCTCTGCTGAAAGCTGAGAACTTGGTGGTTGCCATGCCTGCTGTCGTTTAGAGGGTAATAACTGTCCTTTGTTGGGGAAAGGGAACCAACTGAGATGAGCTGCAGCTGTTACAGTTGCTGTTGGTGACGTCTGATCCTGTTTCCCAAGGAGAGGCGGGGGGTGTGTGTCATATCTTTTACTGGACCAACTTCTGTTGGTGGAAGAGACAAGCTTTCAAGCTTCACTGGGCTCTTTGAGTGTCCCAGCTCTATAGGGTGGCACAGATTGTTAAGCATAAGGGATTATTAACATGTTGCAAGAAACCACTTCAAGTGAAGTGGACAATTATCACTTCTGCAATCCTGGGACAAAGGAGGGTTAGTAGGTTACCCGTCGTTGTGCTGAGCCATAAAACCAGCATCTCAAGACGAGACCAGGGTGTGATTAGTATCTAGCAGAGTTCTGAATCTGAGTTCCCAGGCTTGTCTTTTGAAGGTGCTGTGCGGGTTTCCTTTGAGCACGGGGCCTGATAGGTCACATCTGGAGTGATCACTTCGTGAAGTGTGTTCGCCCACAGGTGATGGGGTGTTTTGTCTTGTATAATTTTCTTGGTGAGTTCATTCCAGAGCATAGCGATTGCCTGATTTCACTCACATAGTTCTTGCATTAGATACACTTACTGAGGTGCACCACATGTTGTGACAGGCACGTGTAGGACCCATGGATCTGGAAAGGTGCGTTGTGGGGCGTGTTGATCATCGTAGCTGTGGAGATATGTCTGGAGGATTTGAACCCTGGGGCTAGCTGGGGCCAGATGGCTTCCTGAGTGCAGCTTTTCTCTCTCTGTTAGGGCCAAGTGGTCTTCCTGACTTCAGTGGGGCCATTTGGGAAGGAAAGATCTGTTCCCTGTGAGCGTGGGTGTCTGCGGATGGCCCTTGGAAAGTTCTGTTCATCAGAGTTCACAGGCTGGTGCTGGTAGTGAAACTGAAAGCCCAGCAAATCCCATGTGGCCTGCGAGAGTGCTGAAGCTGAGTATTGCTTCCTGCAGCAGAACCCTGGCTACAGGAGTCCAGGAGATGCTGCCTCTGGGCCATTATCCTGTCTCCCTCAGCGACCTGCGCAGGAAGGCAAAAACCCCAGGCTCAGGATGTGCACAGGCAGCACTGGGCACAGACAGCTGCATCTAAAGCTGCCCTTGCCAGCACTGCAAGGGGACCCTGCACATTTGATGTCTCAGAGGTGCCTGTGGCCATGCGTTAGTAGCTGCTCTCCATCCCTCAGCCCCAGCTCTGTGGGGTACCTGCTACGGAGAAGCACCATACTTACATGGGAGGGAGGGGGCAGCAGTGCCCCCACCAAGCACGTTGTGACTGAGTTTGGCCCAGGGAGGAATTGGCAGCACCAGGGAGCTAGAAGAGCCAGAAATATTGCTGGCTTCTCTTTCCCTTCCGTTTTCAGGAGTGACAAACCAATTAGCCTGGGCCCCCAGTGACCCAAGGCCCACTTCACACAATAGGAAGTTCTGACCCCACTGCAGAGAAACCAAGCCACTGACAGTGACTCAGACTTACCGGAGTTACCGTGACCCGCCTTCGGGACATCCAGGCTTTATTATCGTAACTCTCTGCACTTAGGCATGAAACCACCAACCTCAGTGCTACAACTGGGTCAGAATCCAGCAGCCCATGTACTCAGAACACAGGCTGCTGCAAGGCCATCCTGCGGTACTCCATTTTGCCTTGGGTCTCGTACAGGCAGCTGTGCCCTGCAGTGGTAAGGAACAGGTACCAACAGGGGTATTAAACCTTGTGCAGCCAGGCTCACACCAATCTCTAACTACCAGAGACCAAGATGAGACTGCATGGGGCAGATTGTCCCCCAACTGTTTCCTAGGGAGCCCTCCCACCTCCCTGGGAAGTATGCGCTGTTGGAGGTGGGATACAGGACCTTTGGTCTGATCCAGTCTGGCAATTTCTACATTCCCAATCAATACCCTAACTATTGCAATTGGCGACGTGCCCCTTATTCACGTGTCTGATCTGCTGCAGGGAGCATACGATTGTGTGTTCAGCCTTGGCCTCACTGGAGCCACAAGCTAACCCCTTCTCCTGCCACCCACAGAGGGGAAGTCAAGCCAGCGAGAGCTGGAACCCCAGCTCCAGAGGGAAAGGCAGCTACCCTGTTTTGTGTGTGTGTGTGGTGGTGGGGGGATTGATCCCTGCCCCTGCCCCACAGAGGGGCAAAAGGAGGCACAAACCCCACTGCTATTCACTCTGCAAGTCACCTCTTCTGTTCTACCTGAAGGGAGGGGTAAAGAGGGCAGGGAGGAATGTGGTGCTAGGAGGGTTAATGAGGCTGTGGGGGCAGGTAATCAGGGGCGTTCACATGGGGAAGGGGACTGCAGTATGATGATCAGTGGGGTGTAGGGAAAAAAGAAAAGCGAGCTGCACAGGAGGGCAGGGATCTAGGGTGCGATAGAGTCAGTGGGATATGGGGGGAAGGGGTAGTGGGTACCTGAGGGGGAAGTACCGGGTTCTGGAGTCATGGGGGGATGGAGGGGGATGGTCCCAGGTGCTAGGCCCATGGGGGCTTGGAGGGGGGACGGTCCCGGTCCCATGCGGGGCTGGTGGGGGTGGTGCCAGGCTCGGGGGGGTGGTCCTAGGCCCATGGGGCGCTCGGGGGGGGCCAGTGCCGGATACCAGGCCCATGGGGGGGCTCGGAGGGGGGCGTGGCATGGCCCCTTGGGGGCTCAGGGGGGTTCGGAGGGGCAGTCCCGGGCCTATGGGGGCCTCGGGGGGGGCGGTTCCGGGCCATGAGAGGGCTCGGGGGGGTGGTGCCGGGCCCCTGGGAGGCTTAGGGAGGTTCGGAGGGGGGGGCAGTCCCGGTCCCATGGGGGGCTCGGGGGGGCGGTTCCAGGCCCATGGTGGGGCTTGGAGGGGGTTGGAGAGGGAAGTCCCAGGCCCATGGGGGGCTCGGAGGGGGGACGGTCCCAGTCCCATGCGGGGCTGGTGGGGGTGGTGCCAGGCTCGGGGGGGGGGTCCTAGGCCCATGGGGCACTCGGGGGGGGGCACTGCCGGATGCCGGGCCCATGCGGGGGCTCGGAGGGGGGCGTGGCAGGGCCCCTCGGGGGTTCAGGGGGGTTTGGAGGGGCAGTCCTGGACCTATGGGGGCCTCGGGGGGGGCGGTTCCAGGCCCATGGGGGGCTTGGAGGGGGGACGGTCCCAGTCCCATGCGGGGCTGGTGGGGGTGGTGCCAGGCTCGGGGGGGGGCTCCTAGGCCCATGGGGCACTCGGGGGGGGGGGCAGTGCCGGATGCCAGGCCCATGTGGGGGCTCGGAGGGGGGCGTGGCAGGGCCCCTCGGGGGTTCAGAGGGGTTTGGAGGGGCAGTCCTGGACCTATGGGGGCCTCGGGGGGGGCGGTTCCAGGCCCATGGGGGGCTCGGAGGGGGGACGGTCCCGGTCCCATGCGGGGCTGGTGGGGGTGGTGCCAGGCTCGGGGGGGTGGTCCTAGGCCCATGAGGTCCTGGGGGGGGGGGGGCAGTGCCGGATGCCGGGCCCATGGGGGGGCTCGGAGGGGGGCGTGGAAGGGCCCCTCGGGGGTTCAGGGGGGTTTGGAGGGGCAGACCCGGACCTATCGGGGCCTTGGGGGGGGCGGTTCCAGGCCCATGGGGGGCTCGGGAGGGGCGGTGGTACCGGGCCCGTGGGGGGCTCGGGGGAGGCGGTACCGGGCCCGTGGGGGGCTCAGGAGGGCTCGGAGGGGGGGCGGTGCCGGGCCCGTGGGGGGTTCGGGGCGGGCTCGGAGGGGGGGGCGGTGCCGGGCCCGTGGGGGGTTCGGGGCGGGCTCAGGGGGGGCAGTACCGGGCCCGTGGGGGGCTCGGGGGGGGGCGGTACCGGGCCCGTGGGGGGCTCGGGGGGGCCCGTGGGGGGCTCGGAGGGGGGGCGGTGCCGGGCCCGTGGGGGGGCTCGGGAGGGCTCGGAGGGGGGGCGGTCCCGGGCCCGTGGGGGGTTCGGGGCGGGCTCGGAGGGGGGGCGGTGCCGGGACCGTCGGGGGTTCGGGGGGGGCTCGGGGGGGCGGTACCGGGCCCGTGGGGGACTCGGGGGGGGCTCGGAGGGGGGGCGGTACCGGGCCCGTGGGGGGCTCGGGGCGGGCTCGGAGGGGGGGCGGTACCGGGCCCGTGGGGGGCTCGGGGGGGGCGGTACCGGGCCCGTGGGGGGCGCGGGGGGGGCGGTGCCGGGCCGCGGGGCGTTCGGGGGGGGCTCGGAGGGGGGGCGGTGCCGGGCCCGTGGGGGGTTCGGGGGGGGCTCGGAGGGGGGGGCGGTACCGGGCCCGTGGGGGGCTCGGGGCGGGCTCGGAGGGAGGGCGGTGCCGGGCCCGGGGGGGGGGTTCGGGGGGGGGCTCGGAGGGGGGGGCGGTCCCGGGCCCGTGGGGGGGCTCGGGAGGGCTCGGAGGGGGGGCGGTGCCGGGCCCGTGGGGGGCTCGGGGCGGGCTCGGAGGGGGGGCGGTGCCGGGCCGCGGGGCGTTCGGGGGGGGCTCGGAGGGGGGGCGGTGCCGGGCCCGTGGGGGGTTCGGGGGGGGGGCGGGGCCGGGCCCCTGGGGGGCTCGGGGGGGGCGGGGCCGGGCCGCGGGGCGGGGCCGGGGGGAGGGACCGGCGGGGGCAGAGCCGGCCCGGAGCCGAGTCGGGAGCAGCCGCCGCGGAGCGAAGCCGGAGCCGCCGGCGCGGCCGGAGGTAGGAGGGGGCCGGGCCGGGCCGGGCCGGGCCGGGGAGCGGGGCCTGCGGGCAGCGGGGTAAACAAGGGAAGGCGGCAGCGCGCGGCCTGGCCGGGCCCGCGGGGGCTGCGACACAGACACAGACACAGACACAGACACAGACTGACTGACACACACAGCCACTGACTGACACACAGAATGACTGACACTGACTGACACACACAGCCACTGACTGACTGACTGACACACAGACTGACTGACACACACAACCACTGACTGACCGACTGACTGACACACACAGACCGACTGACTGACTGACACACAGACTGACTGACACTGACTGACACACACAGCCACTGACTGACTGACTGACACACAGACTGACTGACACTGACTGACACACACAGCCACTGACTGACTGACTGACACACAGACTGACTGACACACACAGCCACTGACTGACACACAGAGTGACTGACACTGACTGACGCACACAGCCACTGACTGACTGACACACACAGAGACTGACTGACACACACAGCCACTGACTGACTGACACACACAGCCACTGACAGACAGACACTGACTGACACACACAGCCACTGACTGACACTGACTGACACACACAGCCACTGACTGACTGACACACAGACTGACTGACACACACAGCCACTGACTGACTGACACACAGACTGACTGACACACACAGCCACTGACTGACTGACACACAGACTGACTTGACACACACAGCCACTGACTGACACACACAGCCACTGACTGACACACACAGCCACTGACTGACTGACACACACAGCCACTGACTGACTGACACACAGCCACTGACTGACACACACAGACCGACTGACTGACTGACACACAGACTGACTGACACTGACTGACACACACAGCCACTGACTGACTGACTGACACACAGCCACTGACTGACTGACTGACACACAGACTGACTTGACACACACAGCCACTGACTGACACACACAGCCACTGACTGACTGACTGACACACACAGCCACTGACTGACACACACAACCACTGACTGACCGACTGACTGACACACACAGACCGACTGACTGACTGACACACAGACTGACTGACACTGACTGACACACACAGCCACTGACTGACTGACTGACACACACAGCCACTGACTGACTGACTGACACACAGACTGACTTGACACACACAGCCACTGACTGACACACACAGCCACTGACTGACACACAGAGTGACTGACACTGACTGACGCACACAGCCACTGACTGACTGACACACACAGCCACTGACAGACAGACACTGACTGACACACACAGACTGACTGACACACACAGCCACTGACTGACACTGACTGACTGACACACAGCCACTGACTGACTGACACACAGAGACTGACTGACACACACAGCCACTGACTGACTGACACACACAGCCACTGACTGACACTGACTGACAGACACACACAGCCACTGACAGACACTGACTGACACACACAGCCACTGACTGACTGGCACACAGACTGACTGACACTGACTGACACACACAGCCACTGACTGACTGACACACAGACTGACTGACACACACAGCCACTGACTGACTGACACACAGACTGACTTGACACACACAGACTGACTGACACACACAGCCACTGACTGACACACAGCCACTGACTGACTGACACACAGCCACTGACTGACACACACAGCCACTGACTGACTGACACACACAGCCACTGACTGACACACACAGACCGACTGACTGACTGACTGACACACAGACTGACTGACACTGACTGACACACACAGCCACTGACTGACACACAGCCACTGACTGACTGACTGACACACAGACTGACTTGACACACACAGCCACTGACTGACACACACAGCCACTGACTGACCGACTGACACACAGAGTGACTGACACTGACTGACGCACACAGCCACTGACTGACTGACACACACAGAGACTGACTGACACACACAGCCACTGACTGACTGACTGACACACACAGCCACTGACAGACAGACACTGACTGACACACACAGACTGACTGACACACACAGCCACTGACTGACACTGACTGACACACACAGCCACTGACTGACTGACACACAGACTGACTGACACTGACTGGCACACACAGCCACTGACTGACACACACAGCCACTGACTGACTGACACACACAGCCACTGACAGACAGCCACTGACTGACACACACAGACTGACTGACACACACAGCCACTGACTGACACACACACAGCCATTGACTGACTGACACACACAGCCACTGACTGACACACACACAGACTGACTGACACACACACAGCCACTGACTGACACACACACAGCCACTGACTGACACACACACAGCCACTGACTGACTGACACACACAGCCACTGACTGACTGACTGACACACAGACGGACTAACACTGACTGACACACACAGCCACTGACTGACTGACTGGCACACAGCCACTGACTGACACTGACTGACACACACACAGCCACTGACTGACTGACACACAGACGGACTGACACTGACTGACACACACAGCCACTGACTGACTGACTGACACACAGACTGACTGACACTGACTGACGCACACAGCCACTGAGTGACTGACTGACTGACACACAGCCACTGACTGACACTGACTGACACACACAGCCACTGATTGACAGACACTGACACACAGACACAGACTGACAGACGCTGACACACAGCCACTGACTGACTGACACACAGACACTGACTGACACACACAGACACTGACTGACAGACACAGACTGACTGACACTGACTGACACACACAGCCACTGACTGACTGACTGACACACAGACACTGACTGACACTGACTGACACACACAGCCACTGACTGACAGACACTGACACACAGACACAGACTGACTGACACACACAGACTGACTGACACACACAGACACAGATTGACAGACACAGACTGACTGACACTGACACACACACACAGATTGACTGACACACACTGACACTGACTGACAGCCACTGACTGACACACACTGACACTGACTGACACTGACAGCCACTGACTGACTGACACACACAGGCACTGACTGACTGACAGACACAGACTGACTGACACACACAGCCACTGACTGACAGCCACTGACTGACACACGCAGACACTGACTGACAGACACTAACACACACAGACACTGACTGACAGACACTGACTGACAGACACACACAGACACAGACTGACTGACAATGACTGACACACACAGCCACTGACTGACACACACAGCCACTGACTGACACACAGACACAGACAGACAGACTGCCGTTGACAGAGACAGACTGACAGAGAGAGACACCGACTGACACACACAGACAGACAGCTATAGACAGACTGCCATTGACAAAGACAGGCTGACACACACACACACACAGAGGCAGACAGATGCTGACAGACAGACGCAGACTGCCATAGACAGACAGACACTGACTGACACACACAGACAGACAGCCATAGACAGATTGCCATTGACAGGCTGATGCTGCCAGGCTGTCGGGTGAGACAGAGGCCCAGATAGACCATCACTGGTCTGGGTCATCCCGAGTGGCTGTGGGGAAAGCGAGGCAGGAGGAGTCCTGTGGGGCGCAGGTCCCTGTGGCAGGAGGTGGCAGGACCCCAATTCCCCCCCTCACCTGTGGCTGATGGTTCCCCACCTGCACCTTGAGCTGTGAACGCAGGAGGCAGGTTGCTTTGGCTCCCCAGTTCTTGGGGTGGGGTTGTGAACCCAGCGAGAGGAGTGGGACGTTTACTTCCCAGATGCAGGGTGAGGACATTCCCATGTGCTGCCCTCTCCCCTCCTAAGTCCTTGAAGGAACCTCACACTCCCTCCTTGCGGAAGAGACTGGTTTCACAGAGCCATCAGAAAAGCCGAAGTGGGTCACAGCAAAGGTTCACCTAGCCCAGGGTCCTGTCTTGTGACCGTGGCCAGTGCCAGGTGCCCAGAGGGAATGAACAGAACAGAGAATCAGCAAGTGATCCATCCCCTGCCGCCCATTCCCAGCTTCTGGCAAACAGAGGCTAGGGGACCATCCCTGCCCAGCCTGGCTAATAGCTATTGATCGACCTGTCCTCCAGGAATGTAAGGTTGTTGTTTTTTTTTTTTTTAACTCTGTTATAGCCTTGGCCTTCACAACATCCTCTGGCAAGGAGTTCCACAGGTTGACTGTGCATTTGTGAAAAAATACTTCCTTTTGTTTGTTTTAAACCTCCTGCCTATTAATTTCATTTGGTGACCCCTAGCTCTTGTGTTTTGACAAGGAGTAAATAACACTTCCTTATTTACTTTCTCCACAACATTCATGATTTTATAGACCTCTATCATATCCCCCTTAGTCATCTTTTTTCCAAGCCAAGAAGTCCCAATCTTATTAATTTCATCTAATACGGCAGCCGTTCCATACCCCTAATAATTTCTGTTGCTCTTTTCTGAACCTTTTCAAATTCCAATATATCTTTTTTGAGATGGGGTAACCACATCTTCACACAATATTCCAGATGTGGACATACCATGGAGTTATATAGAGGCCAGGGTTAGTGCATGATCCTTCTTGTCACTTGGGGGTGTGCCCGCTCTTAACTGGCACTGCCCTTGTTCCGCCTCTCTGTTGCCCAGTGAAGTTTTATCTCGTGCTGTAGTTCAAAGCGCTGCATGAAAGTCTGCTCGTGGTGATTGCGCTCGGGATAGTAGCTGATTTGGCTAGAGCCAGGGGTGTCTGGTGGAGGAAAGCCACTCCCACCAGCTGTGTCTCATTGAGCAGGTTGGAAACAAACCAGCTTCCAGTGTTTTGCTAGCTCCAGCAGTGGTGGTGGCGTTGCAGTGCACTGCTTTAACTACCTCAGTGCAGCTAAAGCTGTGTACCTGCCACCCTTCCTCCCCGCCCCCCGTGTGGCTGAGGTTTTGCCAGTATGACAGGGCTTTTACCAGTATAGCTTATTCCCATATGGGACGGACAATATGCTGTATTGGTACAAGGCACCTTTATGCTGGTATAACTGCATCCACAGCAGGGATTGTACTGGTACACCTATGTCAGTAACAAATCACCTGCCAGCCCACTTAGGTATGCTGGTACAAAACCTGTGGTTGGCCAGACATAAGAGAGGGCAAGAGTGTGTGTGACTGCAGTGTTGTACAACAGGGCACTGACCTTGTCAGGGCCTCTAGGCCTGACTGCAATATGCATAGTTAATAATAGTTTTGACCTGCTTGAAGCAAAGCTATGCAACATGGTAGGAAAAAGGCTTGTGCTTTCCCTGCACCAGAGCTAATGCCGTGGTAGGAGACCACCTGAAGGACCCTAGCGTAGGAAGACAAGGAGGGCAGGAGATCTTGCTGGATGGGTGAATCAGTGACAGGGCAGAGGAGATGCCAGCCACGGAGGACAATTTGAACAAGTAAAAAGAAATGGAATGTTTTGTGTTGTCAAAGCCCTGATCCTGTCATTGGACCCATACGGAGCCCTATAGGCTTCACCAGGACTACGTGCAGGTGCATGGGTCTGTCTGCTCAGGCCCAGTTGTAGGATTGGGGCCCAAGTGTTCACTTCTGAAATGCACAGTCCCCAGTTTGCATTGCCCAGAAACCAAAGTGAAACCAACATCTTGGGTTTAGAATTGTTTTGTACCTGCCCTTTGAAGAGGGGATTTCTTCAAACTCCTGCTTCACAGGAGCCAGGATGGGGTGGGGAGGAAGTGTTAAAGTCGACCAAGAGAGGTAACAGCTTTGTAAATATTTTGGTCATTGTGAAACTCAGTGTCACTAAACTCGACGTAAAAAACCCCAGCCCCTAGGTGCAGGCCGTAGGTAGTTTTTGCAGTGTCAGTACCAGGGCCTTAATGCCAGCAGTGTGTTTGTGTGGTGAGAGCAGAAACAAGATACTTAATTTAGTTCTCAAGCTGGTTGCATGGAATCTCACAGAGCCAGCATAACCTCTCTTCTTATCCTAGGCAAGGCCTATAGGGTGTGAAAGACCGGTCTCATGTGGCCCTCACGCAGTGTCCTTTCTGGAGTGACCTCCATACTGTGCTTGGGGTATAGGTCATCAGTCTGAAATGTTGGACTTCTTGCTCCTCCGCACAACGTTATCCGCTCCCCCAAGCTACTTCAGTGCAGACAAGGAATGATAGGCCAGTTAGGATTGGCTGGCATGGTAGAGTCCCTGGCCTGGAGGTTTCAGAGTAGCAGCTGTGTTAGTCTGTATCCGCAAAAAGAACAGGAGGACTTGTGGCACCTTAGAGACTAACACATTTATTGTAGCATAAGCTTTCGTGGGCTACAGCCCACTTCATCGGATGCATGGGTTGGAAAATACAGTAGGAAGATAGATAGCTAGATACACACACACAAACAGAGAAGATGAAACAATGGATGTTACCATACCTTGGAGGTGACTGTGAGGATGGAGGTGAGCGTTCAGCCTGCTGCCTCGCTCCAGCTACCGTCTGCATTCCATGTTGTACAGGTGAGAAAGTAGGTTTCGCCTCTGTAGCTTAAACCTCCAGGGCATGTTGCCGTAGTCTGTATTATTTGTATTAGCATAGCACCCAGGAGACCTATTCATGGACCGGCGCCTCACTGTGCCAAGCACTGTGCAAATGGTACAAACCAGATGGTAGCACGACACTACTTGGCACTTTCCCATATGTGTCTCTTTGTACATAGGCGTTTCGTTTCCTAGCCGTGTGTGTCATCCCAGGAACTGGGCTGAGGACAGTTGAAATGCTGAAATCCAAACAACTGAAGAAAGGGTCATTTTCATGTTTTTAATGAGGCAAAGGGACTTTTGGTAGTTTTTGTCGTCTTCTTTATTCAGTTTTTAACATTACCATTTTGTTTCAGATTCAGTAATGGGTGATAGAGTGACTCTGCAGAAAAACCTGCGGGGCTTAGGGACAGGGACTGTTTGTAAATGGCTTCTGGCTGTGGAAGGGAGATCTGATACTCAGTAGCACTTCACACCCTCCCGAGGTGGGGCAATCACAAACAAGGCCTGGTAGACACTCCCTGTTGCAGCAGTGCAGCTTACCCCCCCCCCCCGGTGCAGACAAGATTTGCACTGGTGCAATGTGACTTGCACCAGGGCAGCTTACTCCAGTTTCAGACTAGGATAGGCAGCAAGGTGCAAAGGGAGTTAGCAGTGGTGCAGATCCACCAGTGGTGGATGTCCCAGTGTAGACAAAGGCAGAGCATCACTAGCCACCTCCCAGCTCCATGATTATCCCCATGTTACTGAGGAGGAGGAGGCCTTGCCCGGGGTCACCAAGGGAATTATTGGCAGTCTGGGAGTACAATTTGGGAATTTTGGGGTGCTGGGTTTCTGCCCAGACCACTAGACATACTGCTTGGCACCCAGGGGGCGTGAGCAGCAGGGTGGATTACTTAGGTCTAGTCTGCAGGAACTAGTTGGTTGGTTGGTTGGTTCACAGTCTGGTAGCTCTCAGGATTGTGCAGGCTGAATCTAGACTCTGGCCCCTTTCGAGGCTGGGGTCTCGCTTAGCGCCAGGCCGGTGCTGTATCACGCTGTGAGTGGGACAGAGCTGTGCAGCACTGGCTGCCCCTTACCAGGCTTTGCCCCATGTTGCGTGTTGTGTAACGTGTTTAGAGCAGGCAAGGAATCTGCGGGATCTTATTTCATTCACCGCGCTGCCCTGGGAGCCGAGTTGGGGGCTGTTTGAGGGCTTGTGAGTAACAATACCCTTCAGCTCCAGCCTGTTGGGCCCATTGGCTAGACTGCACTGCCCCTACTGTATTATGAGCTCAGGTTCTGGTAATCAGCTGAAGGCCACAAAGTTAGGTTGTTGTTTCTTTGCAGTAGCACTTGCTGCACGCCAGCACCTTTCCAAACATGTAAGGATGGCCCCTGCTCCCAGGGACTCGCAGCTGAATGACAAAGGTCAGTGGAAGCGGGGCACAGACAGGCAGCTTACATACAGCTCATACACAGACCCAGGAGATTCACTATCGCAGCAGGGCAGAGGTGTCTTTAAGAGGGACTGAAATGTGGACAGGCTGGGGCCCAGCAGAGGAACTCAGGGTGGTTCAGTGTTGCCTGAGGGGGTGCACCTGGGTAGGGACTGGGAGAAGCTGGTGACGAAACTGGCTGCCTTAGCAGAGTGCATTGGCAAAGAGAAGCTGCTCTCTAGCTTAGAAGCAAAGTTTCAGAGACTTGTGGGGTTTTTTTTTGTTTTGCTGAAGCGTAGGTACAAACCCTTCCCTTTGGAAAAGGAAAACCCTGAGGAGACAGGCAGTGGTGGAGCTGCAGGTCTCAACTCCCTATGACAGCGGGAGACTGGCCTGTCTAATGTCCAGGCACTCAGATGTGAAGAGCAGGAGGCAGCTTGGCTGGGTGGGAATCAGCTCGATTCTAACATTCTTTTATGAAGCGAAGCTTTTCCCACTCGTTTGCCTCAGGGATGTTCAGTTCGTCTCTGGAAGAGTAAGAAGAATCTTGGCTTCCGGCAGCACTTTGAGCTGCTGTCCAAGCACAGGGCCGTTGAATGTGTTGGCACTCAGCATGTCTGATTGTGGGTGCTGAGCTCCTGGGAAAAGCAAACCCTGCGTGGCCTGGCGTTTCTGCCTGTGTCTGTGGGCTCGCTCCTGCGGGATCCCCCAGCGAGGCCTGGACACGTGATGAGTGTCTGGCTGGGTGGCTGCTGCTCCGATTCAGTCCCCTACTGTAACACAGCTGCAGGATATTCGCCTGGTGTGGTTTCAGTTCCCTTTTCATGGTGACATTGAGAAGAGGGCGGACCCCTTGTTCTGCCTTCCGCATCTCAATGTTGGGCTGACTCAGTGATGCAGGTCCTGTTTCAAATTTCATCACCACCTGTGAGGGACCTGACCCTGGATGGGTGTGGATGTGGATGGAGCCAGCCAGAGACACTTCTTCTCTCTGAGGCTGTTGGCACTAGGGAAGTGTGGGGCATGGGGACACTGACACGGTACCTTTCGTAGAGTTCATCGTATATACAGTTAACTCCGTGAGTGCTGGTGAGGCAGAGCACGAGTGTTCTAGGGCTTGTCTATGCATAGAAGTTGCTCCGGGATAGCTCATGCTTACTGGCTGGCCTGTGTTCATGCTGTGGCAAGCAAGCCGCATCGCTTTTGAAACTCTCTATCCACATGGTGCTGTGCTGCCCTGATTGCAGCCTGTCGCTGTGCAGGTTGGTATCCCAGGATAACTTGCGTGCCTCCAGGCCAGCAGCATCTAGGCTGTTTCTGGGGCGGCTTTGGGACGCTGTCTGGAGGCTGGAGCAATGTGCACTGGAGTCATGCTCTCAGGATGGACGAGGGAACAGCAGGGGCTGCAGGCAGAGGTGATGTGGAAGGAGGTGTCATGTGCCGGGGCGCTGAGATAGCCTGTATTGTCATAATGGACAAGTAAGACTGTCTCCTGCCGGAGCTTGTACTGCAACAGCCCTCTCCTCCAGCCCCTAGGGGCACCTCCTTAAAACCACCTTGCGTGCCACCCCTGGGTTTGGCATCAGACCTCCAGCCATGGCATGCAGGATCGGTACCTCTCTGACTCCAGTGTCAGAAATCAGCAGAAGCTCTCGAGTGTCAGCTGGGGATTACCGTGTTCCCTTTGGGAGCAGGTTTGCACCTGCAGGAGAGCAGATGCCCACAGTTTGAGCATAAAGAGTGATGGTAGAGTCTCTTGCCTTCCAATGCAAGTGACAGTCTCGTAGGAGAGGACAGGGTGGCAACAAGGCCATGGTAGTGGTGTCTGGGGCCCTGTGGGGAATGTTTGCTCTGCTGGTCTGGGGATGGAGCCCAGCAGCCACTAGGGTTCTCAGCGCTTGATTTGCTGCCATATCTCAATGGAGCTGCCTTGCCGAGAGCCGGGGAAGCTTTGACCCCAGATAAGCAGTGAAGTCTCTGCTCATGGGATTTCCCGGCTCGGTCTAGCTGATGCAAAATCCCTGCTCCCTGTGCTCACCACTGCAGAGGTGTGATGGAGCAGTTGATGGCTGTGCGCCGCAGAGTACAATGAAGAAGCCCCTTTGACTCAGGCCTTGGCTACACTCACACTTTACAGCGCTGCAACGGGGGTGTGAAAAAACACCCCCCTGAGCGCTGCAAGATACAGCGCTGTAAAGCGTCAGTGTAATCAGGGCAGCAGCTGTGGCCCCTAGCTTCCAAGAAGACTCCGGGAGGGAGCTGTGGCGCCCAGCATGCTTTAGGATCTCCAGGTGAAAAGATGGTTGTAGAAGTGCAATGTGTTACCCTCCGGTCTCTAGAAAGGCCCAGGTGGTGCTCAGAGCCCCGTGGCAGGAAATGTGAGTCAGACACTTGGGGGAATCCACTCAGCTGATTTTAAAAGCCGCTTTCTCAATGGGTTTGGCTTGAAGCCACAGGCAGCCAGGTGGGGGTGGGATCTGTTTGCAAGAGGGGGCAGGAGCAGGAAGTCCCAATCGGTGGGGCACCTGTTCCAGTTGAAGGAGGGCTCAGGCCTGTCCAGCCCCATGTCCCTGACCGGTTTCTGCTGCTTTCCCAGCACTCTGGTGTAGCAGGCTCAGAGGATGGGTGGGGGCTGGGCTGGTGGCTAGGTAGAGAGCATTGGGGGCCCCTCGGGCAGGGCTGGCTCCAGGCACCAGCCCAGCAAGCAGCTGCTTGGGGTGGCCAACGGAGAGAGGCAGCATGTCTGGGTCTTTGGCGGCAATTCGGCAGCGGGTCCCTCATTCCCTCTCGGAGCGAAGGACCAGCTGCCAAATTGCCGCCTAAGTCTGAAGCGGCGGCGGTAGAGCTGCACATCGTGATCGCGGCTTTTTCTTTTCTTTTCTTTTCTTTTTGCTTCTTGGGGTGGCAAAAACCCTGGAGCCAGCCCTGCCCTCGGGCATACAGCTCCTTGCCTTCAAAGGGCAACACTGGCCCTGCTGAACCAGAGCCGCCTGCAGTGCCCCACCCCAGCCACAGGCTGGTGTCCCCCAGCTTCAGCCTTTCCTCCCCTAAGCCAGGCCTTGGTGGTGTCATTGCTGAGACTGGGCATCATCTGGGGATCTGGGAAGGAGCCTGAGCATCAGGAGGGTTATCTGAATGGAGAAAAGTCACTGGAAGGAATCCTAAGTCGTCAGAGACCTGAGTCCCCTTCCCTGGTCCCGGCGGTTCAGACCTTTGCTCGTGCGGGATGCTCAGGGAGCCCAGCAGCTTCTATCACCTCATGGGGGTTCGGTTTATAAAACTCCTCAGGGGTGTGGAGAGAGAGAGGGGCCGTCACTGCCAGGGTGAGGAGAGGCTGCTCACTTCGAGGTGGTGCTGCTGGTTAAACGTAAGCCTGGCCCTCCCCATTCTCTTCCTGGGGGACTTCCCTGATACCTCGCTCATCACCCTCCTGCTTCCCTGATAGGGCGACCAGACAGCAAATGGGAAAAATTGGGACGGGGCTGGGGGGTAATAGGAGCCTAAGTAAAAGACCCAAAAATCGGGACTGTTCCTATAAAATCAGGAGATCTGGTCACCAGGGCCGGCTCTAGCCATTTCGCCGCCCCAAGCACGGCGGCACGCCGCGGGGGGCGCTCTGCCACTCGCTGGTCCTGTGGTCTGGTGGACCTCCCGCAGACGTGGCTGCGGAGGGTCCACTGGTCCTGCGGCTCGGGTGGACCTCCCACAGGCGTGCCTGCGGATGCTCCACCGGAGCCACGGGACCAGCGGACCCTCTGCAGGGACGCCTGCGGGAGGTCCATCGGAGCCGCGGGACCAGCGGACCCTCTGCAGGGATGCCTGCGGGAGGTCCATCGGAGCCGCGGGACCAGCGGACCCTCTGCAGGGACGCCTGCGGATGCTCCACCGGAGCCGCGGGACCAGCGGACCCTCTGCAGGGACGCCTGCGGGAGGTCCATCGGAGCCGCGGGACCAGCGGACCCTCTGCAGGGACGCCTGCGGGAGGTCCACCGGAGCCGCGGGACCAGCGGACCCTCTGCAGGGACGCCTGCGGGAGGTCCATCGGAGCCGCCTCCGGGCGACTGGCAGAGCGCCCCCCACGGCATGCCGCCCCAAGCACGCGCTGGGGCCTGGAGCCGGCCCTGCTGGTCGCTCTATTCCCTGAGCTCCGTCTCCGCTGTAAGCTGAATGCTTCCCTGAGCCAGAGGAGGTAGCTGGATCCGGGGGGACCCTTTGCTCGGCTGAGCCAGGCTCTCGGCTCGGCTCCGTGTCTAGACAAAGCAGCCTGGGCAGCTCTTTTGTTTTCTGATGTGCCTTTCTGGGGTGGGGGGGTGTTTACAAACCCAGGGGCTTTGTTCCTGCAGCCTGTTCACCCAGGGGCAGCAGGTGTGTTGGGAGGGTCTGAGCCCCTCTGCCTGCCTGATGGCACAGGGAGAGGTTTAGCCTCTGCCGCTTGAGAGAAGCTGCTTTGCCGTCAGCTGCTTCTCCCTGCGGCGTTGGGAAACGTCAGGGGGAGGCGCGTATGTGTACACAGCTTCCTGGATGATAGGGGGGAGCTGAGCGCTGATAAAGCGGAATCCGCCCATCTAGCTGCACCAGAGAGGGGACGGGAGTGCTTGCTGCTGCTTGCAAAACAAAATACGGTCGTTGGGGCACGTTTCCTCTGCTGCAGACGCTCACGGTCGGCTTAGCTGGGGATCCAGGTTTTACCTTGGAGCAGCAGGCTGGATTCCCACCCGGGCTGTACGGCTTCCTGGACGGGAATGTTATAGTCCAGCCGTAACATGCTCACGGCTTGTTCTTTATTTCAACAGTTGGTAAGTTTTGCAATCTCTGCTTTGGCCCTGGCTTCTGGCCTCCTTGCTGTTGTGACATGGAGATTTTGGTTTGCGACACGGCTGTGTGTGTGCTCGGGGGGATTGCGTGCTCCATTGTCGATGTGAAAGCTGAGCGCGGTGTGCACATTCCTGTGTGTGTCCCCAGCACAAACACTGGCTGCTCAGCTTTGCGGGGGGAAGGGGCAGGACTCTTGCCTGTTGTGTGTCATAACCCTTCCCAGGCTGAGGACGGGTGTCCGGGGCTTGCGAGTCTCCCCCATTTGTTGTTGTTTTCTGAAACGCAGCCGTGGCATTTCTGGTGTGCGACGTGTGTGCTGGGCTTGGCTTCTGCAGCCTGACGGGCCTCTCTCCGGCCTGCTGAGCCCATTAGTCACCTGGGCCCTTCAGGAGTGCTTCGAGTGGGAGTGCTGCTTTCCCAGGGCAAGGGGCTGGGTGCCACCACGTTCCCGGGTTCCCTGGAGTCCTGAGCGGAAGAGAGAGCAGGTTTCTGGGAGCTCAGATGGCAGTGGGGAGGAGGGGGAGGTTGTCACCGTATGGGAGCAGGCCCCCCTTCCCCAGGGTCTGCGCTGTGCCTGCCTCCCAAAGGGCAGTGTGGGCCCAGCTCCGCTCCCCCCAACCTCTCTGGCTCCCTTCTGTATGGAGCCAGGAATGAGATCCCACCGCGTGCCGGCCAGCTCATCACCCCACTTCTGGCTTTGAACCTCTTGTTTTTCCAGGCTCCTCTGTTAGTCCTATGTCTAATTTTAGTCAAGTCCCTTTTCCAAATCTGCTCTCCAGGGACTTTTGTTATACACCTCTGCCTTTAACTCCCGGCAGCAGCTGTTGGTTCAGCACAGTTGTTTGGTGTGCTCAGAAACGCTCCCTTTATTTCCCAGCAGGTTTCCAAGGATCCGTTGATTTTCTGTTTCCACTGAGCTTCCTTCGTTCTCGGTCCATGGTTCACACTAGCCCACTCTTCCTCCCGTTTAATGGGTCTTGTGAACCATTCCTCTCGCTTTGTTTGCCCTGTGGCTTGGTCAGGACAGACAGGGGAGGGCTATGGAGTGTCGATTTCTGGAGTTAGTCTATAAGGTGCCACAGGATTCTTTGCTGATTTCTGGAGTGCTAGCCAGAGATGTTTATGGGTGGGGGCTGCAGGCTCTAGGGTGGCCCGGGTGGGTTCAAACTATTCTTGCGGGACATTCTGGTCACTGAACCTTGGCCCAGGCAATTTCTGTTGTGCAGTTGCTGTTGGGGTGCGAGAGGCTGGGGGAGCCCAGGCTCATAGGGAAGACATGCAGAAATGAACACGTCACATTTTTGATCAGATGAGAGAAAGCTTCATCAAAGCGCAAGCTTGTGAGTGTGATGCCAAATCCCAGAAGCTTTACAGACAGAGATGCCTTCACAGCTCCTGGGCCATCCAGTGTGCCAGTTCCCAGCCCCTGCAGGGCCCCAGGGACATGCCAGAGCTGGTGTGGAGTGCAGCCAGCAGTACTGAGAGGGGTGTGTGAAACTGTTCATTGCAATGTGTGTCAGCAACGAAAGAGTGAATTGCAGCTCGCCTTTAACCTGGAGTGGGCTAGGTGCCTGCAGTCAGAGCCGGTTTCCAGGGGTTTATTGGCAAAGGAGGGTCAGCGGGGCTGTGATGGGCAGGTTCAGGCAAGGTGCAGATGTGCTGGTCATTAGTCTGGAGTTGGCACATGAGTGCCCACATGGCTTGGGGGTGCTGGTCCATTCAGTGCAAAGGGTTTGTCGCCGTTGGTGTTGGCATCCCAGAAGAGGCTGTGCCTGTCCTTACCTCTGAAGGGTTTGATTGAGAGTGGCCCCAGACTCCTTGCAGACAAGGCCTGCTTGGTTTGAGACGTAAGTGTGTCTTTGCAATGCCCTGGGCTTGGCTGAGACCTGGAAAAAAATGAGGTGGCTGCTTCCCAGGTCGGACACAGACCCTTCCCTGTTTCCCTTTGTTCCTTCCCCGGTCGGGTCCTGTCTCCCTTTATTCCTCCCCAGGTCAGACACGTACCCTTCCCCGTCTCCCTTTGTTCCTCCCTCAGCTGGGTCCCCTCTCCCTTTATTCCTCCCCAGATCAGACATGGACCCTTCCCTGTCTCCCCTTTTAGTCTCTAATTGAAGCAGAAGGCAAAGCTAGCTCTGTTTGTCAGGCTGTGCATCTGTGCCATGCAGAGCGGCCCTGCCAAGGCCCAGTTACTGGCAGTGGTATCGGGCTGCATTAGGGTTAGTTGCTGATATGCTGATATACCCGATTCCCCTCCCCAGGGTGTGGTCATTGCCACTGCAGGCGCAAGTCACGTTCTTGCGCTAAGGCAAGTGCCGGTTTTGCACTTGCTCTGAGGTGCTGGGAGTATGTCAGATACGTGGGGACGGCTTAGTGCTCCACAGACTCAAACGGCCAGTGGGTTTTTATTTCATTATTTTGGGGGCGGCTTCTCCATAATGCAACCTATAAAGCTGGGGGCAGCTTTACACAGAAGTTTTCCATTGAAAAATGCAGGTTTGTCGAAATCAAAACGTTTTGTGGGAATGTTTCAATGTCAATTAAAATGTTGATGGAAAAAGTCCAAATTAAACATTGTGATTTTTATATTAAAGTAGTAATATTAATACAATGTTTATATAATACTCAATTTTAGGAACATATTACATTGTATTTCATATTTAAATACAATGTAAAAGTCAAAATGATAAAGTGGAAACAAAACATTTCAGCGGTCCCAAATTGAAGCAATTGTTCTATTTCGTTTTGCAGGAAATTTTAAGATTTCAGCTTTTTCTTTTCAATCCAGAATGGTTTTATCCCAAAATGTCAGAATTTCCTCCAGAATAGAAATCCCAGCTCCTGAACCCCTAATCTCAGCCCAGAGGAGAGTCTGTTTTCCTTCCCTACCCTGTCTGATCTGACCAGGTTTCTAGATAGCTTCTCTCCCCAAGCAGTTGGGGGATCCCGTGGGGTGAGGTCGAAGTCTCCTGCAGTGCACTCAGGGCCCAGAAGAGCAGCCAACGTCAAAAAATCCCAGTGGAGCTGGGCTCTGCCCATTTGTATGAGGCCTTTCTCCAGGTCTCTTGATTCATTTCACTGGGCTGCTCGGTTGCTTCTCCGGAGCTTGGCACTGGCATGCCAGAGCCTGGCTTGCCCACGCCGCTGCTCAGTGCCAGAGCTCAGCTAGCCCGTGCAGCTGCACAGAGTGTAGTGCCCGGTGCTGGAGAACGGAGGCTATTGCTGTCCCAAGGCCCTGGGAGTCAGGTACCTTTCTCCTAACTGGATACACACCGACCACAAATCTGCATTCGAGAGAAGCCTTATTGGTCTGTGTTTCTCCTTCGGGAGTCTCTCTGAAAAGCCCAGCTGCTTTGCTCGTTGGCTGGAAAGGCAGAGCTGCTGTGGCCATGCCAGTGGAGGAGAGCCCAAAAGCCCTAGTTAGGGACCCACAAAGGTTCAGAGAGCAGCATGTGGGCTGGTTCACCCCCCTAGCAGGCTGATCAGCACCGTAGCAGCTGTCGCTCTTCCGAGGGCATGGAACACAGGATAGGTTCACTCCTGACCTTCAGAGTGGGGAAGGGGGCTGCCCTGCCCAGCAACTGGCTGACTGCAGCAAAAAATATTAATGGGCAAACTTAGGTGCTGATAGTCTGAGCCTCTGCATTGCTTGCCCATCTTGTGTGCCTGTAAGTGTAGCCTTGTGCAGGAGGCGTTCTGGGAAGTGGATCTGCAGCACAGACCTCTTACTTTCTGAATGCCAAGATGGCTTTGATCCTGGCTGTGTGGTCAGTACGTCTGTAACAGACGGCTTGGAAAAAGGGAATCCTGTGTAAGGATAGGCTCTGAATAGAGCATCAGATCTCAGGTGTGGCATTTACTGAAAGGATGGGTGCGGAACAGTAACTAACGTCTTAGGGACGGCAGGGCCGAGCTGGCCTGGGAGTCAGGAGGGCTGGGTTGATTACTGGCCCGTTGTGCGATGCTGGGGGAGTCTCTGCACCCCCGTTAACCCATCGGTGGAATCACTAGTCTCTGTGAGGTGCTTGGAGATCCCTGGGTGCAGAGCATGGTCAGGGTTGTGTGGCAGTGTGATCTGGAGAAATGTCGGTGCTGGAGTTATGAGCTGATGGGCTTGTGTTGCTGTGTGCTAGCCAGTGTGAGGCAGATGCACACGTGTGGAAACGTGTTGTGTAGCTGATCTCACTTCTCAGCTCCTCCCTAAAACTATTTGATCTAGGGTTGGCAAGTGATTACAAAAATTAATTGTGCTGTTAAACAATAATAGAATACCATTTATTTAAATATTTTGGATGTTTTCTACATTTTCAAATATATTGATTTCAATTACAACACAGAATACAAAGTGTACAGTGCTCACTTTATATTTATTTTTGATTACAAGTACTTGCACTGTAAAAAAACAGTAGAAATAGCATATTTCAATTCACCTGATACAAGTACTGTAGTGCAATCTCTTTATCATGAAAGTCGAACTTACAAATGTAGAATTATGTACAAAAATAACTGCATTCAAAAATAAAACAGTGTAAAACTTTAGAGCCTACAAGTCCACTCGGTCCTATTTCAGTCAATCAAGTTTGTTTACATTTGCAGGAGATAATACTGCCCCCTTCTTGTTTACAACATCACCTGAAAATGGGAACAGGCATTCACCTGGCTCTGTTGTAACTGACATCTCAAGATATTTACTTGCCAGATGTGCTAAAGATTCATATGTCCCTTCGTGCTTCAACCATCATTCCAGAGGACATGTGTCCATGCCGATGACAGGTTCTGCTCGATAACGATCCAAAACACTGTGGACTGATGCATGTTCATTTTCATCATCTCTGAGTCAGATGCCACCAGCAGAAGGTTGATTTTCTTTTTTGGTGGTTCGGATTCTGTAATTTCCTCATCAGAGTATTGCTCTTTTAAGACTTTTGAAAGCATGCTCCACACCTTGTCCCTCTCAGATTTTGGAAGGCACTTCAGATTCTTAAACCTTGGTCCAGTGCTGTAGCTATTTTTAGAACTCTCACATTGGTACCTTCTTTGTGCTTTGTTAAATCTGCAGTGACAGTGTTCATAAATCAAATAACGTGCTGGGTCATCATCTGATACTGTTTAAAACATGAAATATGGCAGAATATGGGCAAAAAGGGAGCAAGTGACATACAATTCTCCCCCAAGGAATTCAGTCACAAATGTAAGTAATGCACTAGTTCATTTAATAAGCTTCATCAGCATGGAAGCATGTCCTTTGGAATGGTGGCCAATGCATGAAGGGGAATATGAATGTTTAGCATATCTGGCACATAAATACCTTGCAATGCCAGCTACAAAAGTGCCATGTGAATGCCTGTTCTCACTTTCTGGTAACATTGTAAATGAAGCAGGCAGCATTATCTCCCGTAAATGTAAACAAACTTGTTTGTTTTAGCAATTGGCTGAACAAGAAGTAGGGCTGAGTGGACTTGTAGGCTCTGAAGTTTTTTTTTGAGTGCAGGTATGTAACAAAAAATCTACATTTGTAAATTGCACTTTCACGAAAAAGAGATTACACTACAGTACTTGTCTGAGGTGAATTGAAAAATACTGTTTCTTTTATTTATTATTTTCACAGTGCAAATATTTGTAATAGAAAGTGAACAGTGTACACTTTGTATTCTGTGTTGTAATAGAAATAAATATATTAAAAAATTTAGAAAAACATTCAAAATACTTAACAAATTTCAATTGGTATTCTGTTGTTTAACAGTGTGATTAATCATTATTAATTATTTTAATCACAGTTAATTTTTTTGAGTTAATCATGTGAGTTAACTGTGGTTAATTGACAGCCCTCATTTGATCTCTAACTTCATAAGGCCCCTAATGGAACGGGGCTGCAGTGTCCACGAGACGTATTAGCCTAGGCTTCCAGGAGCGGATTTCCTTTGGCAAAAGTCACTTAGGCTGTGTCTAGACACCCAGCTTCCACTGATTTAACTGAAATGGATTACAGCCTGTTTTAGTGAGATGGGTGCAACACCCTAATTCTGGCTCTGACTCTCATTAATTCAGCTTAAGAAAGCATCTGCTTAAGCTAACTCAGTGTCAGGCACGCTGAAATCAATGTACAAGTGTTCATAAAAGGGGGTTGGTCACACCAGTTTCCACACTGATTCAGTTAAATAGTGCAACAGGACAAGGGTTTCATCTTTATCCCATCACAAGTAGAAACTTTGCTTTAAAATGTGTCTTTACGAATTGTGTTTCCTAGAGGGTGAAGGAAAATTACAGTTTGTTCTCTGACAGAGGCTGGAGCATTGTGAAAAGATGAGAAATCTCTCCTGAGACGGAGCACTGTTTGCTTTTAGTGAGGCTAATATTGGTAAGGCTCTAGCATCACTCGGCCTTATCAATCCTGATCTGTTTCACAGCAGCAGCCAGAGGCCCGCTGTCTGGTTGCTGCACAAACAGGCTGTAAGGAGCTGGCACTTCTCAAGGGGGGTTTGGTCACAACAGACATTTTAAAACCAGTGTTTAATAGTCATTCCTCTGTGTCCCTAAAGCATGAGTAGTGACGGATTGGTGCCTGGATTGAGGGTGTCCGTCCGGCTGGCTGGCTGTGCTGCTCCCGGCTGGCAAGGATGAGCCCTGCCTTGTGTGTGTAAGTTTTTGCAGGTTAAAATGAGTGACTAATAGAACCAGCTGTCATGTAGGCAGGAATCCTGAATACTCCCTGCGCATCTGCTGGTGCCCCTCAATCCTGACCCACAGCCCCCCAATGCTCTTCTAGGCCTGGGTCGCTCCCTTCTTGCTAGCCTGGGCCCGTCGTGGGTCTGTCGATGGACCTCGGTCCTGTCCCCCCCTCACCCTCCTCAGCTGGCTCTCGAGTGGGCTTCCAGTCATGGCTGTTCCTGGATGTGGACAGTCCCTGAAATACTTCAGTTGTGCTTTCCTGCTCCCACGGTGAGCCCTTGTTTTCCCCTTCAGGCCAGGACTCCAGAAGGGAAGAGAGAGGGCGCTTGCTGTATAGCCCAGCTCCCTGCCAATCAGTGTGAATGCAGGTCCTGGCCGCTCACCCCATTTCCCGTGGCAGAGGTGTGGACTGGTTGTGAAAGGTGAAGGCAACCCTTGCTGGCTCCTTCCTCGTCTGTGACACCAGGATTCCCTGGCCTTGTGAAGGCTGGGAGTGCCTGTGACCCTGCTGCAGTGTTCCCAGGGACCAGGGGGCGCGTGCTGCTGCTGGCGAGATGAGCTGGCATTTGCTATCAGTGTCCCCAGCCCCATTGCTGTGTCCTGCGGTTACACTCCATGCTGCGGCTCTCAAACGCTCCTTAGCCAAGCCGAGGCACTGAGAATCTCTCAACTCCCGTTGGTGCCCCTGGGCATCGAGGGCGCTCGGCACCTCCCCAGATCCAGCCTCGAGTGACTCCATGTCCCTTGTGTGGGTCACAAGAAGGACAAGGATTTTGGGAGCCTGACCCTGTTGTGCCTCCTCCCTGTGGGAATAGAATGGGCTGCTGACCCTTGCCACAGCAGCGTGGACCGTCACCCAGCCTGTGCCAGCAGCCGTGGCGTTGTTTGGAGAGAGGGAGGCGGTGAGATGAATGTACAAGAGGGAGGGTGGGGGAGAAGTCGGTGGACGGTGTTTCCACGTGCGTTGGACCTAAAGGAAGGAGTTTGTAAATGTTAAGATACAGCCCCCACCCTGCCTGGATGGTGTGGATTGCAGCTTCTGAGCATAGTCTCTGAGGCCCCTGCATAGTGCCAGGGTGGCACCAGCAGGGCATTGGCGAGGAGGTGAACATGCCAGCTGCTGTGATCAGCAGCCTGGGATGTCAGAGTCCATCCTGCTCAAGGCGAGGGAGGCTGGCCAAGATACAGGGTCCTGCTGCTGCCCCTGAAAATGGCGCAAGGAGCTGACTTGAACAACTCAGCCGGAGAACGGCACCAGCTTTTTTCCCACCTTGTTCTAGGCAACCTCAGCCAGCCAGGCTCCAGGCTGGCCTGTGGCTCAGACTCGTGACTTAACCTGTTGTGACGAACTGGGAAAGTTCTTAATGTTTTCTCTGAATACTGTGTTGGTGCCTCAGTGTCCCCATGGCAGTTCTTAAGTATCTGGCAGAGCAAAGGCCCAGTGCACCTAAATGCCTGATGCTCTGTCTCCTAGCAACTGATGGCCTGGGCCCCTCCTCTGCAAAGGTGCCAGCTGAAGGTGTTGGAGACAAAGGGATCAGGTGACCTCCTGGCCTGGGAAAGGAGCTGAGCAGAGAGGAGGGGCTGGGGGGGGTTGTTAGTCTGGAGCTGGCTGGGGTCAAGGGTGGAGGGCAGACCTGGGGGTCTGGCTCGCTGCCCCCCAGAATGGACCCAGCCGAGGGGTCCGGTTCGCTGTATCTACAAGCTCTGTTTTAGACCCTGTTCCTGTCATCGAATAAACCTCTGTTTTACTGGCTGGCTGAGAGTCATGTCTGACTGCAAAGTGGGGGTGCAGAACCCGGTGGCTTCCCCAGGACCCCGCTGGGGCGGGCTCACTGTGGGAAGCGCACGGAGGGGCAGAGGATGCTGAATGCTCCAAGGAGAGACCCAGGAGGTGAAGCTGTGTGAGCTTCTTGCCCTGAACAAGTCTGCTCCAAGGGAGAGGAGGCTCCCCAAAGTCCTGCCTGGCTTGGTGGGGAGCAGTTCCAGAGCATCGCCCGGTGACTCCGTGACACCTGTGTCCAAGCCACTGGCGCCAGCCACAAGGGACCACGTTCCCAGAACCCCCTCACTCCCCATGAGTATGCACAGAAAATGGCCTGAGATGCTGAAAGCTACTGGGGCCCCCCTAGGGCCGTCTGGGCCTAGTTTGGCAGCTAATTGGATTTGTCTATTGTATGTGCTTGCCTGAGCCTAACAGATCCAATGAAATTGTGTCTCCAGGCCCATTCCCCGCTCAGTCATGCGTAATCCTTCACTCCCTTTGCCCAGCCCAGCGCGCCCATGCCCATGCTGTGGCTGGAGACAACTTAGCAGCCCTGCCTAGGCACCAGCTCATGGCTGGCCTGCCAGAGGATGTTAAAGGGCTGGCAGCCAGTTTGCTCTGGCAGGGCCTTGCCCAGCTCTGGCAGGGCACAGGCTACCAAGCCCTGACCTCCCCTAGAAATGAATCAGACGTGGTGTCATGGAGTGGGGGCAGTCAGGGCCCTGCACCCCTCTTCCTGTGATTCACCGGGACTCTCAGCCAGCCAGTAACACAGCAGGTTTATTAGACGACAGGGACACAGTCCCAAGCAGGGCTTGTAGGTACAACCAGGGCTCCTCAGTCAAGTCCTTCTGGCGGGGGTTAGGGAGCTTAGATCTCAGCTTTGGGGTTTCCTGTGTTTCACCACCCAGCCCAGAACTGAAAGCAAAGCCCCCTCTAGCCATCTCTTTCCTGCTTCCCCCAGCTCCTCCCCTGCTTTTGTCCAGTTTCCCAGGCAAAGGTGTCACCTGGCACCTCCCCACTCCTGGCTTAGGTTACAAGCTCAGGTAACTCTCCAGTAAAATCATCCCCTGCTCTCCCATCCCCAATGCAGACAGCCCCAGTAAAACTAGCCGACATTCCCAGGTCAATCCTCCCCACTCCTTACTGCGTCACACGTGGCAAAGGCAGAGTTGAGCTGGGAGTCTCTGTGGAGCGTGGGATGCTCAGCAGAGCTCGCTCTCTGCTGGATTCCCTGTCCTGGCTGTGCCTGTCCAGGGTAGAGTCCTGACCCCTTTTGGGGGATTGACTGGGGCAACGGAAGGATTAGCTGGAAGTGGCCAGAAGGTATCTCTGGAGCCATGGATGCTTTCCTTCACCGTCCAGGCCTGGCATTGTGAGCCACATCCTTCTGGCTGTGCGCAAGGTTGGGGTTCCCCTTCGGGGAGCCCTCTGGTCAGCACCGCATGCTGTGTCCACCGGAGGTTCGTGCTACTCTGATGCTGGCAGCAGGCTGGGAGTCTGTCCCCGGAGTGGCTCTGGGGCGCATCCGGCAGGAGTGGCAGTCAGCGTGTTTTGTACAACAGGGTTGGGCTTTGCAATGGGGCCCTGCCGAGCCTCTGTCTGTATCTGGGAGGGATTTGTTCAGCCAGCGATTGCATTATGTAGATTGAGGGCAGGCCTGTTCCAGATTGAGATCTCAATGACATGGCTCATCGTGTAGGGAAAATACCTTGTTTGATCCAGTGTGTCAGGTTAGGAACTCAGCTGTCCAGCAGCCTTGGCCTCTGCCATCCCTCCCGCACCCCTTTGAAATGCACCACAGCACGTCTGCAGCGCAGCCCTTGCCCTGCGCTCCCTGCCCACTCGGGAAAGGTGGGTAGAGCTAATCCCATAGCCCATGAGCCAGCAAAGGTGGGGAGACAGCTGCAGAGCGCCCAGACCCTGGCCACTGTAAACACTTGAAATAATCTCTTGTTTCTAAATGTGTCGTTTTATCTACACTCTTCTGTGCTGGGATGGGCAGCAGCCCTGCTCTGGAGTCTGCTCCTCTATTTCGGTAGGGCTGATGGTGGCGGGGTGGGGCTCCGGATTACGGCTTGTTAAGCCCTGTTTGTTTTAGCAGGAGGGCACAGCGTGCAGCGAGGGTCCAGCATGGGGCTCTAGGAATAGAATTTGAAAGGGACTGTGCTTTGGGGAGAAGGCGGGGCCTGCACATTAGGTCACGAGCTTTCCATGCTGACTGCACAGCTGAATCCTCCACCAAGCCAAGGATGTGTTATCCTAGCTGTGCTAGTCATTCTAAATGGGCCTGGGCGAAGCCTGGATGAGCGCAGACCTGCCAGGGAACCCACTGGATCTGCAGCCCGAAGCGCAGACCTGCCTGGGGTGCTGCGGAACCCACTGGATCTGCAGCCTCGGAGCGCAGACCTGCCTGGGGTGCTGGGGAACCCACTGGATCTGCAGCCCCGGAGCGCAGACCTGCCTGGGGTGCTGGGGAACCCACTGGATCTACAGCTCAAATCACCCAGGGGCTGCCACTTGTAACGACACCCAGGCTTGATCACCTGCAGGCTCAGGTCTGGTATAGACGCTGGAGCCTTTCCTGCAGGCAGAGTTTAGATGTGAGTCGGGGTGGCCCAGCCAGAGCATTGCAGCACAGAACTGGGGGCACCCAGGTGGCGATTCCGCTGCGTGTCCCAGCCAGATGAAGTGGGAAGGAGCAGCTCCCGTGGGAGGCCGGGCAGGGCTGGCTGCACTCAGGCCAGCAGACCCCGGGTTCCTGGGCCCCTTACTGCAGGGGGGACGCTTCGATTTAACCCTTGATTGTCCCAGTGTGCTAGCCGCTGCCTTGCTCTGCTGTAGTGGAGGGAAGAGGGGGAAATAGTGCAGGCCTCAGCCCTTCCCTGGCTGCAAGGAGAGGCACCAGGGCACTGGGCTTGCTGGGCCCCTCGGGAGAAGGGAAGTGGCTGGATGGGATGGAGCTGGCTGAGCCGAGGCGGCACCCGGCTCTGAGTTCCTGCCCTGGGGAGTCCCATCTGGGCAGGGAAAGCCCCTGGACTGTGGCAGGTGGTGGGTCCCTGCTTTGTGCCTCGCTGGCTCCAGCTGGTCAAGCCCCTGTCGCCCCGCCCAGAGCGAGAGGAATTGGGCCGCGTGGCCACAGGGGCTATTATTAAAATGCCACCAAGGCCTGTCTAATCCGTGTCTGGGTTTATCCACGAGGGGGGCGCTGGCGTTAATAGCAGAGATTAGGCTTCGCTGGGCTTGCTAAGCCGTCCAGTCGCGTCCTCCCAGTCAGATTACTGTCTGCAGAGCTGCTCTTGCACGGGGGCTCTAGGCACGGCCATGATAGCTCCTGCCCCCACAGCCGAGCCCCCGGCGGCTGTGCTCCCTTGGAAGGGCTGCGAGTTGTTATCCTCAGCCAGGAATGAGATTCTGCACTGCGTTCCTTCTCCTGGAAAGGCCTAGTGCTGGGGTGATGGGCAGAATCGCTTCTGGGGGGGCCGTTCCTTGGGGCCTGGCCCCCAGTGCCCAAGGGAGCTGAGTGCTGCTGCTGCACTGCTCTTGGCAGGCAGGGAAAGGGCAGGGGGAGCCTGGCTCGTCTGTAGCTGCCCCTGGGTCCCAGCCCCATGGAGCTTTCGGAGCCCAGCGCCGTCGGTTCATTGTGTTCAGAGGGGAATAATCCTGCAGCGCCTCCCGCTGCCAGGCAGTAGCTCTGCGTCTGGTCTGGGGCCTGGGCCTGGCCTTCCTGCATACAGCTGCTGGGCTGGGTGCTTGGCCTGCGGAGAGCCCAGCCTTCCCCCAGCCCCCTCCCCCAAACTGCTGTGCTGAAATGCCTGTGCCAGGGTGTGATGCAGTAGGGACTGTCTGTGTGGGGAGCGGGAGAGCAGGGGAGGACTTTAGGGGATGGACGATGCCAGGGCCTGTAACCTGAGCTAGGTAAGGGAGGGGAAAGGTCAACACCTTTGCCCGGGAAGGGGACAAAGGAAGGGAGTGGCAGGAGTGAAGCAGTTTGAGTTTGGGCTTGAGGCTGTGTGGGCGGAATTCAGGGTATCCTAGCTAGGATCCAAGCACCCTGAAAGCCCAGAAGGACTCGGTGGAGGGGTCCTGACTGTGCCTGCAAGCTCTGCTGTAACCTGTGTTCCTGTTGTCCAATAAACCTTCTGTTTTACTGGCTGGCTAAGAGTCACTGTGGGTCCCAGGAAGAGGGGTGCAGGGCCGGACTCCCCCACACTCCGTGACAACTGGTGGCAGCGGCGGGAGATACTGCACCCCGTGGACGGCGCTTCCTGCAGTAAGTGGCTGGGGAGCAGTAAAACGAAGGGGTGATTAGCCCCTGGGAGTGTGTGCCCAGTGAGAAGGACTTTGCAGTAACAGGGTCCCCCGGGGGATTGCAGCGAGCGGTCCCAGGGGCGGAGGAGTCTGCAGCTCGACCCTGGCAGAGAGGTGGTGACCTCAAGAAGGGCTGGTGCACTAGGGGTCCCCCTGGAAACCGTGGGGAGCGGCGAACACCCCTGCCTGTGAGTGCCCAGCAGGAAGATGTATGCCAAGCGGCGCAAGTGTGACCTGGTGGAACTGTGTAAGCAGAGGGGGCTGCACCCAGGGAGGCTCAGCAAGGACCAGCTGATTGCCCAGCTGGAGCGGGGAGACCGCATGAATGAACGGAGCCCTGTCTCTGAGGGAAGCAGCCGGGCAGATGCAGCGCAGGCACCAGTGTCTGTCCCCGCTGGGAGTGGTCAGGCGGCGGACGAGGGCTTCCCGAGACCCCCCCTTCCTAGGCGTAGAGGAAGGGCAGGGAGGAGCCCAGTGTATACCGAGGGCACCGTGACACCCCCGGCCAGCAGGGGATCCTCCCGGCAACGCTCGGCATCCGTGGAGCGGACGCGGCTGGAATATGAAAGGGAGAAGCTCGAGTTAAAGAGGCAAAAGCTGGAGGAGAAGGTGAAACAGCGTGAACATGAGCGGGAGGAGAAGGAGAAACAGCGTAAACATGAGCGGGAGGAGAAGGAGAAACAGCGTAAACATGAGCTGGACCTGGCCCAGCTGACGAGCAGTGGGGCCCCGGCTGCGGTGAGTGAGGGGGGACCCAAGCCTACAAAGAGCTTTGATAAGCACTTGCTGCCCCGGCGTAAGGAGGGGGAGGACATAGATACCTTCCTGACGGCCTTTGAGAATGCCTGCGAGCTGCACAGGGTTGACCCTGCAGACAGGATCGCAGTTCTCACCCCCTTACTGGACTCCACAGCCGTGGAGGTGTACAGCCGACTGAAAGGGGCGGAGGCAGGGGACTACGAACTGTTCAAACAGGCCCTGCTCCGCGAGTTTGGGCTGACTCCTGAGATGTACCGGAAAAAGTTCCGGAGCCAGCGTAAAACCCGTGAGGTCACATACCTACAACTGGTCAACCGGGCGCAGGGGTATGCCCGCAAGTGGACAGCTGGGGCCCAAACTAAAGAGGACCTGCTTGACCTATTCATACTGGAGCACCTGTACGAGCAGTGCCCGTCCGACTTGAGGCTGTGGTTGATGGACCAGAAGCCGGAGAACCCACAGCACGCTGAGATCAGAGAGGTGCTGCATCTATACCAACAGCTGTTTTCCAACCAGCCTGGACGCACTAATTTGACTGTCCACCGGGTGGAGACCGGGTCACATCCCCCTATAAGATGCTCCCCTTTTCGGGTCACTGGTAAAACTGCCCAGGATCTTGAAAGAGAGGTCAGGGACATGCTGGCTTTGGGGGTGATCCAGCCGTCTTCCAGCCCTTGGGCCTCGCCAGTAGTGCTGGTTCCCAAGAAGGATGGGTCAATCCGGTTCTGTGTGGACTATCGAAAGCTCAATGCCATCACCGTATCTGATGCCTACCCTATGCCCAGGCCTGACGAGCTCCTAGACAAGCTGGGAGGTGCTCGGTACCTCACCACTATGGATCTTACCAAAGGCTACTGGCAAGTGCCGCTGGACGCAGATGCCAGGCTGAAATCGGCCTTTATCACCCCTCTGGGGCTCTATGAGTTTTTGACCCTGCCCTTCGGCCTCAAGGGAGCGCCGGCCACCTTCCAGCGCCTGGTGGATCAGCTACTGAGGGGGATGGAGAGTTTTGCCGTGGCGTATATTGACGACATCTGCGTCTTCAGCCAGACCTGGGAGGACCACGTGTCCCAGGTTAAACAAGTCCTGGACCGACTCCGAAAGGCTGGGTTAACAGTAAAGGCTGAGAAGTGCAAGGTGGGGATGGCTGAAGTATCTTACCTGGGCCATCGGGTGGGGAGCGGCTGCCTGAAGCCGGAACCAGCCAAGGTGGAGGTGATCAGAGACTGGCCTGCTCCCCAAACCAAAAAGCAGGTCCAGGCCTTTATTGGGATGGCGGGGTACTATCGAAGGTTTGTGCCCCACTTCAGTGCCATAGCCGGCCCCATCACTGAACTGTGCAAAAAGGGGAAGCCAGACAAGGTGATCTGGACTGAGCAGTGCCAGGAGGCTTTCCGGGCGCTGAAGGAGGCTCTGGTTAGCGACCCAGTTCTGGCAAACCCAGATTTTGACAAACCCTTTATGGTGTTCACCGATGCCTCAGACACGGGACTGGGGGCGGTGTTAATGCAGGAGGATGAAAAGGGGGAGAGACACCCCATCGTGTACCTGAGTAAGAAGCTGCTACCCCGGGAACAAAGCTACGCGGCCATCGAGAAGGAATGCCTGGCCATGGTGTGGGCCCTTAAGAAGCTAGAGCCATATCTCTTTGGGCGACACTTCACCGTGTACACCGACCACTCTCCCCTGACCTGGCTGCACCAGATGAAAGGAGCCAATGCCAAGCTCCTGAGGTGGAGCCTGCTCCTGCAGGACTATGACATGGACGTGGTCCATGTGAAGGGAAGTGCCAACCTGACAGCGGATGCGTTGTCCCGGAGAGGGGACCCTGAACTTCCCCAGGTCACTGGGCAGAGTGACCCCGCTCAGTTCAGTCTCGAAGGGGGGAGAGATGTGATGCAGTAGGGACTGTCTGTGTGGGGAGCGGGAGAGCAGGGGAGGACTTTAGGGGATGGACGATGCCAGGGCCTGTAACCTGAGCTAGGTAAGGGAGGGGAAAGGTCAACACCTTTCCCCGGGAAGGGGACAAAGGAAGGGAGTGGCAGGAGTGAAGCAGTTTGAGTTTGGGCTTGAGGCTGTGTGGGCGGAATTCAGGGTATCCTAGCTAGGATCCAAGCACCCTGAAAGCCCAGAAGGACTCGGTGGAGGGGTCCTGACTGTGCCTGCAAGCTCTGCTGTAACCTGTGTTCCTGTTGTCCAATAAACCTTCTGTTTTACTGGCTGGCTAAGAGTCACTGTGGGTCCCAGGAAGAGGGGTGCAGGGCCGGACTCCCCCACACTCCGTGACACAGGGTTTGGGGCAGCCCCCTAGGGCACTGCTCAGCGCCACCCAAAGGGGTGAACCCAGTGCCCGCCCGTGTGGGTGTGCAGGCTCCCTGGCAGTGCAGCCAGTGCGGCACCTCTACACTCAGGTGGGGTGTGGGCTGTGCAGGGCGGACTGGCATGGGTGGCCTGGGACTTTGCTGTTCTGTGGACTCCCCCCTCCCCGTGGCTCTGCAAAGCACCAGTGAAAGTGACTCTGCAGAGCGGCTCTCAGCCTGGGACTGAGAATCCTGCTGCCCAAGGACCCTGGCTGCTTGGGCCCGATCCCTGCCTCTCTGGTGTACGTCCAAGTGGGGCAATTCTGGAGAGTGGCGCCAGAGTAAACTCAACAAGGGAGGGAAATCGGGCCCTGGCTGTACAGCACTCGTGTCTGCTCCGGCTCCAGCTAGGCCCTCCTTTCCCATCCCATCTGCAATTCCTAAACACGCCCTGCTCCAGAGTGAGGGCTGGCTGTTCTTTCAGGCACATCTGGCTCCCCATAGGATCTGGCAAGTTCAACTCCATCTCCTGCATTTCCTGTCTCCTGGTAGCCAAGTTTCAGTGCCCCTGAGGTTAGGTCTGGCTTGGGGTCTCTAGCTGCTTAGTGCCAGCGTACCAGCAGGCAGTGTGCGGTGCCTGGGGAGGTGAAGGGGACAGCTCCTGGCTCCGACCTGCAAAGGGGGCTCTGGGTGCTGCAGTGGAGCAGCGATGGAGCCACGCAGCGCCCAGCTCTGGGGGAAAGCTGGTGTGGCCAGCGTGTTGAGCTGCGTGTGTTGTTCCCGTGGGGCCGGAACGATGGTGCATGTGGAGCCTCCTTCCTTGAGCCCAGGTTGCCAAGAGAATTGGTGCAGAGGGCTGGGAAGAGCCGCGGATCCCAGGCACTCCCTGGGTTGGGCTCTGCAGTGTTCACTCTGAAACACTCACTGGTCTTCTCTCTGCGAAAGCGTAACTGCCGTCCACTTGGGGCAGCCTCCCTGGGCTTTGCGGCGAGTTTCTGCAGCTCTGCATTCCACATGCTCTGGGATAACTTCCAAACTCTGAGCCAGCCAGGGAGCAAACAGGCAGAAAAGCTGCGCTGTGAGTGTGTATGTACTGCGACACCTCGGCAGGCTCAGCCTCTGCTGAGTGGGGGTGCTGCCTGCTGGGGAGTGGGCGCCTGGATGGATTGGCAAAGCTTAGGGGTATTTCTGCAGAGAGCTTCGAAAATACACACAGTCACTGTGCTGCAGCAACCGGAGGATGGCCTGGCCTCAGATTAGCATGTTTGAATCCTGCCCTGGGATGAATGCATCCTTTGTCCTTATGCCATGGAAAAGCATGTGCTCTAATGGACTGAGTGCCAGGCTGGGACCCAGGACTCGTGGGTTCTGTTCTCAGCCCTACTAGCAAGCTCCCCATGTGCCCTTGGGCATGTCTCCATCCCTCTCTCTTTGTGCCCCATTTTCCCACATGGAGTAGTTTAGACAGCCTGGTGGTTAAGGCATACGGGGCCACTGTGAACTAGCCACTCGTGGAGCTGCTGGGATGGGCAGTTTGGAGGGAAATGCTGGTGCAGACGAGGCTACAAAGTACCCAGATGCCATCTGCGGGAAATCTCTCATTCGCTTTCATTCAACTTCAGGTTTCGTTTGTGAGGAGGTTACTCAGGGTGGCCAACTCCTGCGATTGTATCACATGTCTTGCAGTACTTGGTGTTTTTCTCAAAGCCCCAGCTGCTGAAGTCACATGATTCCACAAGATTCTTCCCTTTTAGTCCTTTGTTGTGATTGTACCTTTCTAGCCCTAGTGGTTGCAGAGAGAAGCGTGAAAACCCTCGAGTGGGACCCAATGGCAAAGCAAAGGACTATAGCGTTGATTTGTGAATTTTTGAGTTAATCTCAGTATTTTGGCCTGACTCCTGCTTTCCAAGTACATGACACTGGCAAATCTGATCACTGCCTCTTGCATTCCAGAGGGAATGAACAGAACAGGGAATCATCAAGTGATCCATCCCCTGTCGCCCATTCCCAGCTTCTGATGAACAGAGGCCAGGACACCATCCCTGCCCAGCCTGGCCAATAGCCATTGTTAGACCTGTCCTCCAGGAACTTAGCTAGTTCTTTATTGAACCCTGTTATAGTCTTGGCTTTCACAACATCCTCTGACAAGGAGTTCCACAGACTGACTGCGTTGTGTGAAAAAATACTTCCTTTTGTTTGTTTTTAAACCTACTGCCTGTTCATTTCATTGGGTGACCCCTAGTTCTTGTGTTATGAGAAGGACTAAATAACACTTCCTTATTTACTTTCTCCACACTAGTCATGCTGGCCCTGCAGAGGATAAAGAATTGCCCCATCAGAAGCTCTTTGCGAGGATTCACAGCTTATTCTCCTCTTCTTTCTCCTGCCATTTGGATTCTCTCCATGGGCTTTTCTGAGGGCTCGTCTACATGGAGTGTTATTCCGCAAGAGCTTGTCCTGATTAACTCCACTTTAAACTAGTGGATTACGCTAATTTGGAATAACAGCCACCACGCATGGAGCTAATCAGTAACAGCTGAACCACTTTTACTGCACACCGTGCCTGACTCCAGATGGACTTTCATGTGCAGACCAGCCCTGAGTGAGATGTCTGTGTTTGGGCAGTGTCGTTATGTGCCGGCAAAGAATGTAAAGGTCCGGGTTGGTTCAGGGTCTTGCCTCTGAACTTTCAATTCATACGTGGCTCTTCAGAAATTTCAGGCAGGGAGCCAGTCCCCTCTCCGGCGTGTGTCTGCTCCTGTGTGTTTCTGGCCAATACACTATTGGGGAGGACAAGTGTATGTCGAGTGTGAGCTCTGAGATCCAGCCAATCTTTATTCCACTGCTTGGTCCCTGAGTGGCAGGTGGCTGAGTAGGACATGGGGTTACATATCACCAATGTGATTACTGTGTGACTAGATCTGGAGCCTGAACTATTGTGTTTTCATGGCAACTTTCATCCTGAAAGATCCCCAAGCACATCGCAGAGTGTACGGAATGACCAGTCTCCTCTTAGATGCAGCCAGCTCTGGGGCAGAGCCCAGCAGCATTTTAACAGCACAAAGCAAGAGTGTCGAGACCGGAAGCGAGGAGCTTGGGTGCAGTGATAGTGGGAAGCAGAGCATGGATGATGGGAGTTGGAAGGGCACCTGCGTTAACAGTGAAATGTATGGTGAGTGCTCAGAACATGGCTTTGCCACCTCCAGCGTCTCTCCCACTCCACTCCTCTAGGTGCCACCTTTGCACCTCAAGTGACTGAGAGGAGAGCGCCTCCTGCTGGAGCATTCATGTGACAGCACCAGGTTTCTCTTGGGCTCTATCCAGCCACTCTGCTGTGCTGGTGACCCCGCCCAAGTGTCGAGCGCATGGGGGCACGTGCAGAGCTGCTGGCTCTCGACCATTGAGTTTCAAAGGCTTTGCCTGTAGCTGGGCCCTGCACCTTCGCTTTCAAGAGGAAATATTTTATTTCCACAACTGATACTGTCTCTCTTCTGTGAGTGCAGAGCAGGCCTTGACGTTCCCTTCCCTCGCTCGCCTGGCACAGATCGTTCCACTGTGGGCTGTCGGGGAGCACGAGCTGGCCTGCGTGCAGCAGCTAGTTCTTTGTCTCCAGCTGCAGCAAAAGACTGGCAGGGTGAACGCTGTGCTCTTTTGCAAGAGAAGAACAAAAACCTGTTGATGCACCGAACCTTTAGAGCAGCCTGTCTCTCCAACACAGCTGGTGCCAGCTCCGCCTGAAACAAATGCACTGGAAACCACAGGCAGACATGAAGCGACCCAACCACAGTCGGTTCCAAAGCGAAGGGCTTGCAGGCAGCATGGAGAAGAGGCGAGGAGTTCACATCTCCATCTCCCCTGCCTGCAATGTCCCTGGGCCTGGCGGGTTTCGCCGGCTCTTCTGGCGAGCTCCCTAAAGCTCCAGCCTCTGGAATCCTGAGATTGTGTGAGAATCTGTCTGAAGGGAAAGGGAGTTTGTAGCCTGGTGGTTGCAGAGAAAAGCTCAGGACGTGGCGTGTGATGGCTTTATCCACAGAAGGCAAAGAAAGGAACCCAAGATCTGTGTAGAGCCTGCCTCGAGATTTGTGAATGCTTGGGTTGGCCATGCTGCTTAGAGAGCAGTCGCCTGGCCAGTGGGCTCTGGCCTCTCATCCCTCCTCTCCCATGGGCCCTGCCCCTTTATGGGCTGGAGGGGCCCCTGCTGAGCGCCTGAGGCACCGTGGTGAGCCCAGCCTCCCAGAACTTCGCTCCAGCTGCTGCTTCCAAAGCATGCCTAGCCCGTCGGCCCTGGCTGTCCCACTGGGCTGCACAGAGGCTGCTGGGACCGGGCTAGTGGCTGAATGGTACCAAGAAGCGAGTGCACAAATGATATTCAAATGGAGGTGAAGGCGCAGCAGCCAGCGCCTGCTCGCAGGCTCAGCCTGCCAGCTGCTGGGTAAACTCTGAGGCTGCTTCCTTGCCTGACCCTGTGCAAAGAGCAGGGAGCTTGGGGCAGGGAGCCCAGGCACCAGCACTGGCCGTGCAATGGTCACTGAGAAGCAGGAGAGGCCAGGCGTGCCATGCATGGCCTGTGGACAGGGGCGGCTCTAGGCATTTTGCCACCGCAAGCACGGCAGGCAGGCTGCCTTCTGCGGCTTGCCGGCGGAGGGTCCACTGGTCCCGCGGCTTCGGTGGACCTCCCGCAGGCATGCCTGCAGGAGGTCCTCTGAAGCCATGGGACCAGCGGACCCTCCGCAGGCATGCCTGCAGGAGGTCCTCCCAAGCTGCGGGATCAGCGGACCCTCCACAGGCAAGCCACCGAAGGCAGCCTGCCTGCTGCCCTCGCGGTGCCGGCAGAGGGCCCCCCGCGGCTTGCCACCCCAAGCACGTGCTTGGCGTGCTGGGGCCTGGAGCCCCCCCTGCCTGTGAAGCACTGCAAAGTACAGGATGGCCCTGCTGGAAAAGGGACATTTCACATGGCCTGATGGCAGGAAACATGCTTCCAGGGTAGGCGTCACCCATCCCCTCCTTGGAGCTGCTTCCTGAGCACAGCAAAGGGTGCTGCGTGTTCTGTACCTTTCGTGAAATACCTCCCCTTGTCCCGTGCTGTCTCCCTACTCCACCATGGCAGGCTTGGGGCCCTGGTGTTTCAGCTCCTTGGGCAGGTGTGACGAAGTGGGACTGTTCTTAATGTTTCCTCTGAATACTATGTGGGTGCCTCAGTTTCCCCTGTGCATTTCTTAAGTCTCCAGTGTGAATAAATGGCCGACACTCTGTCTCCTGGCAACGAATGGCTGGGGCCCTTCCCCCCTGTAAGGGAATAGCTAAAGGTGAACAAAGAGATCAGGTGACCTCCTGGCCCAGGAAAGAGACAAAGGCCAGAAAGGAGGAGCTGGAGGGGGTCAACTGGGAGCTGGCTGGGGACGAGGAGTGAGGGCAGACGTGGGTGTCTGGCTCATTGCCCCCCAGAATGGACCCGGCTGAGGGGTCCTGTTCTCTGTACCTACAAGCTCTGTTTTAGACCGTGTTCCTGTCAGCTAATTAACTTCTGTTTTTCTGGCTGGCTGAGAGTTACATCTGACTGTGAAGTGGGGGTGCAGGACTCTGTGGCTTCCCCAGGACCCCGCTGGGGTGGACTCGCTGGGGGAAGCGCACGGAGGGGCAGAGGATGCTGAATGCTCCAAGGAGAGACCCAGGAGGTGAAGCCGTGTGAGCTTCTTGCCCTGCAGACAGTCTGCTCCAAGGGAGAGGAGGCTCCCCAAAGTCCTGCCCGGCTTTGTGGGGAGCAGTTCCAGAGCATCGCCCAGTGACTCCGTGACAGCAGGTCTCTCTTTCCTGGCATTGCCAGGTGTCCAGGGCACTTCCGGGCCCTGTAATACCAAGGCAGCAGTGAGTGCTGGGTGATGGTGGAGGTCACAGCTCGTGTAATAGCCCACTGAGTACGTGATCTGTCAGGCCTGAGGTCAGCCTCCTTCCCTTTCTTCTGTGCCCTGCTGAAGAGCAGGAGCAGCCAGGCACGGAGACCCCCAGATGCAAACACCCGCCTGAGGCCTTGCAGTGGGTAGCTGCCCTGTGGGTTTGATGACCTGTCTTCAGCTGAGTGAGACACTTGTGCTGCTGCCGGCCCCACGCGGCCTCGCGCTGGCGCTCCCAGTGAGCGTGGCTGGATCTGCGCACGGCCGCGCGCTCGCTGCAGTGGCGGGGAGGAAGCTGCCAGGAGCCTAGCGCTTGCTGTTTGGTCTGCGAGAGGCAGCTGACATTTTGGAAGGAAATAGCTGCTGTTCGCTCCTTCCTGTAGCAGGGCAGCCTGTGGAGCAGCAGCGCTGGGCTGTCCCTGCGGGCGCAAACCCTTTGCCAAGAGGCAGGATCCCCCTCGGTGCCCAGGGTCGGGGTGCCCAGGTGGCTGGCAAGGCACTGCCAGGGCAGTGCATGGGTCAGGGCAGAGCTAGAGGAATACCTGTTCCTGCCGTGAGTATCCCCTGCACTCGGGGAAGGGACCAGCAGCTTCTGACCTGGCGCCAGCGCCACTGCTCCGTGCTGCAAGGAGTGAGTTTGCTGCTGGCCCCCAGGCTCTCCAGCAAAAGCTTCCTGGGGTATTGGTGAGATGCCAGCATGGGAGGGTTCTGGGTCGTCTGGCACGCAGCTCTGCACAGAACCTTTCCTGCCCCCTCCCCCTATGCTCGCAGCCCCCACTGCTTAGCAGGAGCTCGGGAGTCGCCAAACGTGGTGTGAGGCTCAGAGCTGCCTCGTTGGGGTGTGCGGGGAAGTGCTGTGCCCGGGGGCCTCAGAACAGCTCAGGCTGAGATAGAGTTCGGCTGGGGTGCAAGGGCTCATAGCCCTCCCTGTTCACAACGTTCTTCAATATTTGTTCCCCTCCTAGGTACTTACACCCTTGAGCCATCTTTGTGTTAAGCTAAATAGACTGAGATCTCTGAGTCTGTCAGTGTAAGGCAGGTTTCTAAACCTTTCATCTTTCTCGGGCCTCTTCTCTGACCCTTCTCCAATTTACCAACATCCTGCTGGCACCAGAACCAAGCACAGGATTCCAGCCTGGCCAAACACAGAGGTAAAATAACCTCTCTGCTCCTGCTCAAGATTCCCTGTTTCCACAGCCCGGGATCACATCAGCTTTTTTGGCCTCAGCATCAGGCTGGGCACTCATGTTCAGCTGAGTCCCTGCTTCCCAGGGGAGAGTATGGCCTACCTGGAAATGGGGTGCGGGAGATTGGGGCCAGGGGAGACGGGGCCTGAGGGTTGGGAACTGGGAACCAGGGAAGGAAATAATGGGGTGACTGGTTCAGCAAGGAGTCTGGACTGAGAACTAGTGAGGAGGCAAGGGAGACAGATCTAAGGAACCTGGATATGGGTGGAGAACTGGGACTGGCTGGGCAAAGAGTCTGGGAAGGCACCAATATTGGACAAAGAGATCAGGGATGGGAACCAGTGGGCTTGGGGATCCTGGGGGAAGGCAGGAGGAGGCCAGGGTGGAAGGGGAGAGGCAGACTGGACTCTGAGCTGGCAGGGAGTGGGAGGGAGATGGGGGCTGATGGAGGAGAGCATTGGAAGTGAGTGGAGACGTGGAGAGGAACTCCAGATGGGCGGCTAGGACTGCCTAGGTAAGGAAACTGGGACTGATGAGAAACTGTGGAAACAGGGACTGGTTGGGTGAGGAGAATAGGAGGGGGAGCCAGGGTGTGGAAGAGCCAGGCCTGGGACAGAGCAGAAAAGGCCAAGCGTTGGGGGAAAGGGCAGGTGGGGTGGGACCACGAGAGCACACTCCTGTCCAGAGCCTGGAACCCATGTGGGGCTTCTAGGCGCAGTGTTCCTCTGCTGTCGGGAATGAGGTGAAACCACCGGCTAAGGGCTCATCTGCCTCTAGCTTTGTTCCATGTACAGAATGAGGACCTACTGCTGCTGTTGGTTAACGCTTAGCTCATATGGCCGAGGTCTGTGTGGTGGATGTGAAGGTCCAACCCTGCTGATGACTCCTGGGGATTGATGTGAAGTCACATGATGGAGTTCATATCGGGGGGGTTTGGTGGATTCTTCCCCAGTTCATTTGGTTTCCTTAAAACCTAGGAAATTGCAGAGAGAAAACTGTTTTAAACTAACGTTAGTAAGGGTGCAAAGTCCAACACACAGCAGTTAGGAAGTGCCAAACGAAGGTTGCCCAGGCATTAATTGTGGCACTTCCTAACTTTTCAGTGCTTGATTTGAACCCTGAGTCATGTTCTGTAAGGTTGTTTGTGCTTGTGGTATTTATACCAGCACTCTAGGCTGGCGCTGCTCACCCCAGCCCATAGCGCCTCATTGCATCACCTGTAAAAACTCTCTGATGGACGAGTTGTTTTTCCAAGACCTGTCAAGCTTGACAGGGAAGCTCTTGCTTTTTATAGGTGCTGGCTCGCTGTCTGGCCATTTTATATTTGCCTCCGGGGATTGCATGTGTTGCCGTGTGTGCTCACGCCACGAGCCTAAACCCCCAGAATAAAGTGCAGGGCAGGAGCGTGGCTGCGCGGCACAGGCTCGGCCCGGAATAGAAGCTGGCACCGCTCCCCTAGTGTTTGGAGAGTCTGACTGGCCTGAAATAGCTCCAAGAGTCTGATTTCAGAACCGACTGCACCCGCACTCATTTGATTTCTCCAGAGTGTTTGTGTACAGTTGAGAGCAGGCGTGCGCTGAGCGTGCTCCCGAACCTGGGCCCCCTGGTCTGTGTGCTGCAAGGACCTCGCGGGAGGCACGTAAGACCCCATCCCTGGGCTGGCTGCTGTGCTGTGGCAGATGGGCTGTCCTGGATGAAGGGCCCTGAATGCTTGGTCATTTCACAGTCCCATGGCAGGTTAACAGAACAGGGGCAGTTCTGTAGCAGAGCTGGGCATCTCTGCCCCGAGGAACTGGACTGCATGGGCTGTGCTGGGCGAACCCCCAAGAAACTGTGCCAGGTGCATGTGTGAGATTCCCAAATGGGTGCTGGCCCGTTCCGTCACACCCTCGGCCAGCTCCTCCCATCAGCCGCTCAGGGAAGGTGGTGTGGGGCTGGGGAAGGCAGGCGAGGGGCCGGGGAAGGTGGGTGGGCACTGGGGGGGTCAGAGAGGGAAGCCGGGGAAGGTGGGCAAGGGGCTGGGGAAGATGGCCGGGCGCCAGGGCGGACATTTCCTCTGCACTGGTCAGTTCCCCCTTTCCCCTTTTCACGGTGGGTGACTTTGCTTGGCCGCACCGAGGCTGAGCTCTCTGGGCGCGTGCTAAGGGAGATGGTTGTTGCGTTGCATGCGAATACAAGGGACTGGACATCACTGGAGTCTCCAGGGGCCCTCCCTGGGAGACAGAGGGGGAGTCGGATCCTGGGTCCCCAGAAGCGTTTCCCAGCAGCGCACTGTGATGTCAGAACCAGAAAGTCTCTCTCCAGCATTAGACTAGAGTCTGCCCCGGGCAGCCATTGTCTGACACTGCTCTGGGCTGGGGGCACAGAGGGTCCTTGCTCTGATGGTGTCTCCTTCCCCCCAGGTTCTGAACAATGGCCGTGTGGATCCAGGCCCAGCAGCTGCAGGGGGAGGCCCTGCGCCAGATGCAGGCGCTGTACGGCCAGCACTTCCCCATCGAGGTGCGGCATTACCTGTCGCAGTGGATCGAGAGCCAGGCATGGTAGGTGAGCCCGCCCCGTGGCTGCCGGACACGCTCCAGCCGGTCCTTCGGGCCTTGGCTGCCAGGTGCTCTGACAAACCTGTGTCTAAGGGGCTAGAATTGGGGCTGTGGGCCTGGCCCCACCGACCCGCTGGCTCCCCTCAGTGTGTCTAGGGGGGGATCCCTGCCGAGTGCTACACTCCAGCTGAACAGCCACCTCTCGCCTGTCTCCAGGCAGGGCCGAGGAACGGTGGAGGGGACACGGGACGAGACTCAGAGCTGGAAGGAGGCAGAAGGTTAAGGCTTCGTGGGGTCCCCTGGGCTGTGGGCAGTCCTGGGATCTAACAGCCCCACAGCTAGCGGTTAGAGCTGAGCCTGCAGACTCTTGGGTCCAGCCCTCCTCCTCCCTGTCCTGCCATCTTTCTCTGGGGCCTTGGCCAGTCGCTACTATGCTCTGGGCCTCACTTTCCCCTTACCCACCCCAACGAAAGGCAGGGCCCTCCCTGTCTGCAACCCACACATCTGGCCTGGGGGCATGGCTGCAATGAGGGGCTGGCACTGTGCTGGGTGGCAGGCTAAGGGCCTGGGGGGAAGGTGCAGGGCCGGGGGGCAGCCTCGGGGCTGGGCTTTGCTCCCACTCGCTCTGTGCTTTGTGTGGCGGGTTGGCTGGATCGTCCCAGTTTGCTGAGGGATGAGGCTCCTCCCTAGCCCAGTTCTCCCAGCTGGGCCCCCAGGAACACGTGTCCCGCGAGAGGACGCTGCAGCAGAAGAAGGCGTCGCTGGAGGCCTGTTCCCCCGGCAGATGCAGTCCCTGCACCGAGCTAGGGTGGGCAGGCCGGGCCCCAGCTGAGCCCTCCCCACCATCTCTCTCTGTGCCAGGGACTCCATCGACCTCGATAACCCCCAGGAGAACCTCAAAGCCACCCAGCTGCTGGAGGGGCTGATCCAGGAGCTGCAGAAGAAGGCCGATCACCAAGTGGGCGAGGACGGGTTCTTGCTGAAGATCAAGCTGGGGCATTATGCCACTCAGCTGCAGGTCGGTGCCCGGAGCCGCAATGGGGCAGCCTTTCCCTTCGTGTCCTGCCAGGGGCCGGCCACGCCCACCGGGTGCTCCCCCGTGGGCCGGCCAAGCCGGGCGCATAGCAGGGGGCTGGAACGGCAGCAGAGTGCGTGATGGCAGGTGCCGTCTCTCCCCTCTCCTCACCGCGTGGGACCAGCGCATCCCTGAGCCCCCTCCGCTGCTGCCCTGAGCTCCATCCCGTCATGTCACAGCCCCCCCAGCCGCTTCCGTCCCCCGCCGGCTCCTTGTCCTGCCATGGGCCGTCTGGGTGACCCCCATCCTCATCCACATGCCCTGGGAGCGGGGATGCCAGCAGGGTAGGTTAGGGCAGGAGCAGCCCCCTGTCCAGTGCCCATGGCACCCCCTTTTTCCCCAGCTGAGGGCGGTGAGAGCCCCTGATTAACTCCACTCTGTGCATAGCTCAGGACCTTTGCTACCCCTCCTGCAGAACACGTATGACCGCTGCCCCATGGAGCTGGTGCGCTGCATCCGCCACATCCTGTACCACGAGCAGCGGCTGGTTCGAGAGGCCACTAACGTGAGTAGCCAGGCAGGGGGGCCCTGCCTCGCTCCCCCGTCTCTCTAGGGCCCCGGGGACACTGCCCCAGCCCAGCTCAGCCATGGGCACTGACTCTGCTGGGACCATCCTGGGGCCCCTCACCCCACCCTGTGCCCGTGGCTCCAGCCACTGCCCCACAGCGTGAGCCTCGGCCTCCGTGCTCCGGGGCCCGTTGCTGCCCCCCATGGCAGCCCCTGCAGCCCTGCCTCTCCCTTCCCCAGGCGTGGGGGTCACAGCACTGACCTGATGCCCCCCCTCTGCAGAGCCCCTCCCCAGCCAGCAGCCTGGCTGACGCCATGTCCCAGAAGCACCTGCAGATCAACCAGACCTTTGAGGAGCTGCGTCTCGTCACCCAGGACACGGAGAACGAGCTGAAGAAGCTGCAGCAGACGCAGGAGTATTTCATCATCCAGTACCAGGAGAACATGCGCCTGCAAGGTGGGGGTTTGGGGGCTCTAGACGTGGGGATGGACTGATGGGGGCAGAGACCGTCAGGGCAGAGGCAGCTTCGCCCTGAGATCCCGTCCTCGGGGAGACACTGGCCCGTGCCAGCAAACGTCCGGAACCTCTTGCCCCATCCCAGCTGCTGAGAGGGCGCCAGGCCCTGGGCTGCAGCTGGTGCTGAATGCTGCCTGTGTAGCTCTGTGCCTCGCAACCACTGCTGGCCACTCCGCCCTGGGACCAGGGGTGTCGGGGGGGGTGTCACCCCCCTCGATGCGGGGGAGACGCTGGGATAGCATCTGGGGGGTGGGGTGTCATCTCACCCACTCTCCACGCCCCTGTGAGGAGGCCGCAGGTGTCTGAGCACTCATGGGATGGTTCCCCTCCCTCCAGAGTCCCACGGGAGTCCCCAGCTCAGCACCGTCCCACCAGCTCCGTGGGGCCTGGGGAGCGAGTCCTTCCCCCACCCCCACCCAGGGGCAGACCTGGTGCAGGGGTTCTGGGGGTGCAGCTGAGAGTCGGGGAGCCCCCAGGGCAGGCGGGGCTCAGGCTGACGCTCTTGGACTCGTCCCCAGCCCAGTTCTCCCAGCTCTCCCAGCTGGGCCCCCAGGAGCGCATGTCCCGCGAGACGACGCTGCAGCAGAAGAAGGTGTCGCTGGAGGCCTGGCTGCATCGGGAGGCCCAGACACTACAGCAGTACCGCGTGGTGAGCGCCAGCCCCGGGGGGACCCCACTCCCCTCCCGTCCCCTCCCTGGTGTCAGCACCACCCTGTCCCACACTAACACCCCATCCCCTGCAGGAGCTGGCGGAGAAGCACCAGAAAACCCTGCAGCTGCTGCGCAAGCAACAGACGACCATCCTGGATGACGAGCTGATTCAGTGGAAGCGGCGGCAGCAGTTGGCGGGGAATGGCGGCCCCCCCGAGGGCCCCCTGGACGTGCTGCAGTCCTGGTGCGTCCGCTGCTCCCTGCGCTGCCGGGGAAACGGGGCTGGGCACCCGGGAGCTGCCGCTTGGCCCCTGGGTGGTTGGCTGGGAAACCAGCGGACGGGGCTGCCAGCAGCAGGGAATCCAGGGGAGCAGCCCTGGGTCCCAAGAGGCAGCCCGAGGGGTGACCCTGGCAGGTGACGCTGCCCCCGCTGGGGTTGTTAGTCCAGGGCACGAGGGGTCACCTGCCCCCATTGCAAGGGACGTGGGACTGGATTCCTGGGGCGGCTGAGCTCCTCACAGGCCTAGGCTAAGGCCAGACTGCGCCAGCCTGGGGGGACCCAAGGGGGGGACACAGACAGGGAGCCCCGTGATGAGCAGACACGGGACACCCAGGCCTGGGGCTTCGTGATGTCCCTGGACCTTGCCAGAGCACTGACCTGGCCCGGGGGCCCCTCGCCCCAGGTGTGAGAAGCTGGCCGAGATCATCTGGCAGAACCGGCAGCAGATCCGTCTGGCCGAGCACCTGTGCCAGCAGCTGCCCATCCCAGGGCCCGTGGAGAAGATGCTGGCTGAGCTCAACGGCACCATCACAGACATCATCTCTGCCCTGGTGACCAGGTACCGCTGGGGGCAGAGCCAGGCTGGACCGGGCTTGTCTGCCCCATGTGAGCTGGGCTGGGCCCGTCTGCCCCACACGGTCTGGGGGGCCGAGGCTGAGCTCGGGGCACGGTTAGGCCGAGGCTCAGGCTATGACCTGGGCAGGCAAGAACTGGGTTGCAAGGGGTCGGCTGGATCGGGGGCGGGTGGGGATGCTGCTGGCACTGCAGGGCAGGTGGCAAGAGAAAGGGGCTCGTGGGGCAAGTGCTTTGGGCGGGAGGGGACCTGGCCTGGGGGCTGGGAAGGGGGATCTGGGCGCAGGGGCTGTGAGCCGGGGTGGGGATGTGCTAGTGTCCGTCCCTGTCCCCCCCCCACCCCCACCCCCACACCTGGCGGTCACAGCTACAGCCCGCAGCCCCATCTCACAGCCGTAGGCCCGTGACGCTGGCTCCTCCCCCCAGCACCTTCATCATCGAGAAGCAGCCCCCCCAGGTGCTGAAGACACAGACCAAGTTCGCGGCCACGGTGCGGCTGCTGGTGGGGGGGAAGCTGAATGTGCACATGAACCCGCCCCAGGTGAAGGCCACCATCATCAGCGAGCAGCAAGCCAAGGCCCTGCTGAAGAATGAAAGCACTCGCAAGTAATGCCCCCCGCCCCCGCCGCGCCCAGGGCAGGTCCTGGGAGATGCCCAGCTGGCCCCGCGGGTCCTGGGGAGACTAGGGGGCTCTGGCAGGGTCCTGGGGGGCTGGTTCCTTGTTCTCTCTGCGTCCCTGGATCCCCCGGAGAGTCCAGCCCAGCGTGTGGCTGGAGCTGCCCCCTCTCACCCCCGGGGTATCGCTGAGCGGAGGGAGGGTCAACCACACACCAGTGGGGTCCCATCCCCAGGAGACCCCCTGCCCGTCCTGGTTGGCTCATGGGGCCCCATGTCCCCCTGGGCTGCTGCCCGTTCTCTGAGCCCGTAGCTGAACTCCAGGCCCGTGAGTGGGTTCCCTGGGCCCAGAGGGAGCTGCCTCCCATGGTGACTGTCGGCACTGCCCTGCCAACCCCACCCCCAGTGCCCCATGGCAGTCGGCACTGGCCGGTGCCTGCCCCCCTTGACCTGCCTTTCCCATTGCAGCGAGAGCAGTGGGGAGATCCTGAACAACTGCTGCGTGATGGAGTACCACCAGGCCACGGGCACCCTGAGTGCTCACTTCAGGAACATGGTGAGAGCTGGGCTGCAGCGCTGCCCCCCCCTGTGCCTCCCCGCCCCCCCGCCACCTCTCACGCTCTCCTCTGCCTCCCGCAGTCCCTGAAGCGCATCAAGCGATCAGATCGGCGCGGCGCCGAGTCGGTGACCGAGGAGAAGTTCACCATCCTCTTTGAGTCGCAGTTCAGTGTCGGCGGCAACGAGCTGGTCTTCCAGGTCAAGGTAAAGCTGGTGCCGCGCTGGCACCGCTGCCTGGGCCTCCCCGGCTCTGGGCCCTGCGCTGGCACCGCTGCCTGGGCCTCCCCGGCTCTGGGCCCTGCGCTGGCACCGCTGCCTGGGCCTGCCCGGCTCTGGGCCCTGCGCTGGCACCGCTGCCTGGGCCTGCCCGGCTCTGGGCCCTGCGCTGGCACCGCTGCCTGGGCCTGCCCGGCTCTGGGCCCTGCGCTGGCACCGCTGCCTGGGCCTGCCCGGCTCTGGGCCCTGCGCTGGCACCGCTGCCCTGGGCCCTGCCCGGCTCTGGGCCCTGCGCTGGCACCGCTGCCTGGGCCTGCCCGGCTCTGGGCCCTGCGCTGGCACCGCTGCCCTGGGCCCTGCCCGGCTCTGGGCCCTGCGCTGGCACCGCTGCCCTGGGCCTGCCTGGCTCTGGGCCCTGTGTCACGGAGTCCCCGGGTGATGCTCTGGAACTGCTCCCCACCAAGCCAGGCAGGACTTTGGGGAGCCTCCTCTCCCTTGGAGCAGACTTGTTCAGGGCAAGAAGCTCCCACGGCTTCACCTCCTGGGTCTCTCCTTGGAGCATTCAGCATCCTCTGCCCCTCCGTGCGCTTCCCACAGCGAGTCCACCCCAGCGGGGTCCTGGGGAAGCCACCGGGTTCTGCACCCCCACTTTGCAGTCAGACGTGACTCTCAGCCAGCCAGAAAAACAGAGGTTTATTCGATGACAGGAACAGGGTCTAAAACAGAGCTTGTAGATACAGCGAACCAGACCCCTTGGCCAGGTCCATTCTGGGGGGCAGTGAGCCAGACCCCCCACGTCTGCCTTCACTCCTCATCTCCAGCCAGCTCCAGACTAACACCCCCCTCCAGCCCCTCCTCTCTGCTGAGCTCCTTTCCTGGGCCAGGAGGTCACCTGATCCCTTTGTCTCCAACACCTTCAGTTGGCACCTTTGCAGAGGAGGGGCCCAGGCCATCAGTTGCTAGGAGACAGAGTGCCAGGCATTTAGGTGCACTGGCCCTTTGCTCTACAGCAATCACACACCTTTATTCCACCACCTAGATATTAAGAACTGCCATGGGGACACTGAGGCACCAACATAGTATTCAGAGCAAACATTAAGAACATTCCCAGTTCGTCACACCCTGCGCTAGCACTGCTGCCTGGCTCTGGGCCCTGCGCTGGGACCTCTGCCCTAGGAGCCCCCGTGGGGCTGATATCAGGCTTGGCCGTGTTGGCGTCTCTGGGTTGAGGGAGGGACACAGGAATTCCTGAGCCTCAGTCACTAGCTGGGGGAGCCCTGGGGTGCGCGGGGTCCGTGGGGTGGGCATGGGGGCGCGGAGCACAGGGGGTCTTGGTGTGATGGAGACTCGCCCAGCGGCCGTGGAGGAAGGGTAGGAACCGGAGCTGGGTCCAGCCCCACCTCGGCCCCACACTCAGCCTGGCCCTGCCGGTTCCCACAGACGCTGTCCCTGCCCGTGGTGGTGATCGTGCATGGGAGCCAAGACAACAACGCCACGGCCACCGTGCTCTGGGATAACGCCTTCGCCGAGCCGGTGAGCAGCCAGCGTCGCTGGGGAGGAGATCCCCACACCTGGGGGGCCTGCCCCCCTTCTGCAGTGCCCTTGGCCCCCCCACATCAGCAGGTCCCCTTCACCTGCTCCTTCCTGCAGCCCTCTGTGTTTTCGCCTGGGCAGTCTCCCATTCCTGCCCCAGCCAGCCTCTGTGCAGGGAGCGCTGAGGGATGGGGACAGGAGTTCTGGGGGGGAGGAGGGGAGCTCTGGGAGTGGGGGGTGATGGGGTAGGCAGAGGGGGGTCCTAGGGGGTGAGGGGCAAGGGGAGGGAAGTGGAGGGGGACACTGGAGGGGGCGCTGGGGGTGGCTGAGGAGGATGCTGGACGGGGCCCTGGAGCTGAGGGGTAGGGGTAGGGGGTGCTGGGGGAGGGAGGCAGAGGGGGATGCTGGAGGGGGCGTTGGGGGGTGAGTGCCAGGAGAGGCAGACGCTCGGGGGGGGGGCGATGCTCCCAGGGCCGGGGCCCCCCCCCCCGCTGGGTTCCTTGCCCAGGTGCAGCTGGCACCCCCTGAGCCCGGGCGCTGCTCCGGGGGCCGGAGCCGCCCCTGCTGGGTTCCCTGCCTGGGTGCAGCTGGCACCCCCTGAGCCCGGGCGCTGCTCTGGGGGCTGGAGCCCCCCCCGCTGGGTTCCCTGCCTGGGTGCAGCTGGCACCCCCTGAGCCCGGGCGCTGCCCCCTCCTGCAGGGCCGGGTGCCGTTCGCCGTGCCCGAGAAGGTGCTGTGGCCCCAGCTGTGCGAGGCGCTCAACATGAAGTTCAAGGCCGAGGTGCAGAGCAGCCGGGGGCTGACGAAGGAGAACTTGCTCTTCTTGGCCCAGAAGCTTTTCAACAGCAGCAGTGCCCAGCTGGAGGAGTACAGCGCCATGTCCGTCTCCTGGTCCCAGTTCAACAGGGTGAGCCGCGCCACCCTGCCAGCGGGGCCCGGGCCGGGAGGGCAGCGGGGCGGGGGAAGGGATCTTGTAGTAGCTGAGTGGCATCACTTGTGGGTACTGGTGAGATGCCGCAGCAGCGCGCATCCCCTCGGGCTTCTGGCCAGGGCAGCCTGGCCTGGAGACTTGCTGTCCCATCGGGGCTGCCAGCCAGGAATCCCTTTGGCACAGGCTGGCAGGCGCATCTCACTGCAGAACAGCACGCGCAGGTGGGAAGGAGCAAGAAGCAAATGGTGCTGAGAGACGGTGAGGGACGAGAGCCCGGGACCCTCCTGCCAGGCACTGGACTCAGCTCCGCTAGCGCTGGAATGGCCTTCCTCTCCCAAGGAAGCAGGCAGGGATGGTGGCAACCCGTAACCCTCTGGCTTAGGGGCCTGGCCCACTTCCACTGTGCCACTGTGCTGCCTGCCTGTCTCCCTCCCTCTGGCTCGCACAGGAGATGCCAGGCTTGCCTGCCCTGGCAGGACTGTGCCCACAGCTGCTCCTAGGAGCAGAGCCTACTTATGGGGTGCCTGGCGCTGAAGGGGGGGAAACGCGGTATCAGTGCCTGTCCCGCAGCCAGCGTTCAGAGTGATGCCCTGGTGCCAAGCCAGTTCTCCCTGTGGCCAGAGTGGGGCTGGGGGACAGGAGCGGCTGTCGTAGGGCATGCTGGGCTCAAAGACGCTCAGGGTCTTTTTTTATTACCCAGGAAAACTTGCCAGGGAGGAATTACACCTTCTGGCAGTGGTTCGACGGGGTCATGGAGGTGCTGAAGAAGCATCTTAAGCCTCACTGGAATGACGGGTGAGAACCTCCTTCCCGGAACGGCCTGCACAGCACAGCCCTCCCCCCTCCCAACCACCAGCCCCTCACCCCCTTCTCTGTGCTCCAGGGCCATCCTGGGCTTCGTCAACAAGCAGCAAGCGCACGACCTGCTGATCAACAAGCCGGATGGGACCTTCCTGCTGCGGTTCAGTGACTCTGAGATCGGGGGCATCACCATCGCCTGGAAGTTCGACTCACGTGAGTCAGGGTGGGCCAGGGGCAGCATGGAACCAGATCCGTGCCTGGGGCTGAAATGGGGCCAGCTCAGTCCTTGCGTGTGAGTCAGTTGATGGCCTGTGAGCTGTGTGTGGTGCAGAGCAAACCCAGTCATCGTGCTGGGGCAGTTCCTGCCTCCGGCTCGTCCTGCTTGGAAGGCCAGCTGTGTTCCTGGAGGCTGCGCTGTGCTGATCTGTTACCCATTTCAGGAGGCCAGATAAAGGTGCCTCATGCCAGGAGAGCTTAGCCCCCTTCCTATGCAGGACCAGACAGTGCTGGTGCAAGCCCTGTCCTGCTGTCTCACCTCAGCCACTGTTAACTATACCAGCACGACTGGCTAGGGGACGCAGGCCTCTGCTGCCCGGCTGGGAGCTCTGGATAGCCATTTGAAAGGGCAGCTTTGGCTTTTCTCTTTTTAGCTCAGAACACGAGACCTAGGTTGCTCCAGGCTGCCACAAAGATTCTTTTCCCATTTCTGAAATCCAGGGCAGTCCATTGTGCAGCGGGTCTGTGCTGAGCAGTATGGTAAATCTTCCCAATGGTGTTTTGTCACAAGAGCTGTGTTTAGAGAGACCTACCTGAAAATACAGCCAGAGCAGAGGCCTTCTCTGTGTGTCTCCCAACGAATTAGACTCCATGTTAAATTTGAAATAACATCAGGGCTCTGCTCTGCCTCTGGCTCTCAGCTCAGCCTGGCCCATCGCAGAGGAGTTTTCCTTTCACTTTTGTTTCTAGTTAGTTTCACTTTCTGGCTCTCCCTGGAGCTGTTGTGTCAGAAGACGTGTTGCAGGGGTGTCAGTGAGCACGAAGAAAAGCTGTTTTCATTAACTTGAGATTTTAAACAAATACGCTGGTGAAACGTGTCAGAGGAGTTTGCGCGCCCTGAATGCAGTGGCAGCCCTGGCGCTCCGCACGAGCCAGTGGGGAAACTCACGGGACTTGAATTGCAAGTCTGGTGATACTTTGAGGTTTTTTCTTAAAGCCCCAGGTCCTGGGCTCAGGCGATTCCATGAGAATCTCACCTTGTAACGGAGCAGGGAGCAGGGCAGATTTGACCTGGGAATGTTGCCCGGGAGTTACATTGGGGATGAGAAGGAATCTATCTGAGCTGTAACCTGAGCCAGGAGCGGGGTGGGGAGAAATCACACCTTCTGCCTGGGAGACTGAACAAAGGAGAGGAGTAGCAGAGGGGAGGGAGGAAAAAGCAAAGAGAGGAATTGCTTAGTTTCAGTTTGGGCTGGGTGGTGCAACGCAGGGAACCCCAGGCTGGGGTCTAAGCTCCCAGAACCCTCAGAAGGACTTGACTGAGGGGTCCTGGTTGTGCCTACAAGCTCTCCTGTAGACTACATTCCTACTGTCCAATAAACCTTCTGTTTTGCTGGCTGGCTGAGAGACACCGTGAATCTCAGGAAGAGGGGTGCAGGGCCCTGACTCCCCGACACTCTGTGACAAACCTTTCGTGTACACAAACAGTCTGTTTCCAGCCCTGGGGGAAGCAGGGAGGGAATCCTAAAGCTCAAAGCCAGAAGGTGGAGAAAAGAACCCGATGTTGATTCTTATTGGAGGTCTCATGATTTTGAAGCCAGTCTGGCGATTCCTGAGTCCTAGGGGCCAGGTGTACCGCACAAGGGCCTGACTTGAGCAGCGTTGTTCTAAGGCCCCTCTGTGGCACCGGGGAGCCCCACGGCGCCGGACTCTGTCTCACAGTCGTCTCTCTGCTGTTGCGTTTCTAGCTGAGAGGATGTTTTGGAACCTCATGCCCTTCACGACCAGAGACTTCTCCATCCGCTCGCTGGCCGACCGCCTGGGTGACCTCAATTACCTCATCTACGTGTTCCCCGACCGGCCCAAGGATGAGGTCTTCTCCAAGTACTACACGCCGGTTCTCTGTGAGTCGCTCTCAGCGCTGGGCTCTGCACTGGCCTGGGCCCCGCTCACCCTGCCCCGCACACACGCTCAGGCTCTGTGGCCGTGGAAGCTGGCACCAGCTCGTACCCCTGAGGGCCTGGCCCATTAGCAGTGATCGGTTCCTCTCAGTGGTGTCTGGCCTTGTGGCACAGAGACCCCAACCCGACAGCGCTGACAGGCTGTCTCGCTCATTGGAGCCCTTGTGCCGACCGGGTCAGTGCCTGGAATGTCCCCTGGCCTTTCCGTGCCTTAGCGCTGTGTCCTCTCTCTCGCCCTGTCTGTAGCTAAAGCCGTGGATGGATACGTGAAGCCACAGATCAAACAAGTAGTGCCAGAGTAAGTCCATCTGGGCGTGCATCTGTCTGTCCGTCTGGGCATACACGTCTGTCTGTGTGCTGTCCTCAGCCCGTGTCTCCCTCTGCCCCTCCGTTATCACCCCTTGCTGAGGAAATGTCGGATTCTGAACCAGTGTCCCAGCCTCGAGTCTGTTCCGCAGCTTTGTGCCTTACAAGGGGATGGGGCACCGGGTGGGAGGGGAGCTGCTTGCCCTGTTGCTCACACAGGGGCAGAGCAGATGGTCAGGGGAGGAGCGCTCCACGCTGGCAGCCCAGCAGCTGGCCCCACAGGCTGCAGGAGGAAGGGATTGGTGTTGGAATCCTGTGACAGGGCTGGAGCCTGGCTCTGGTGCCGGGTGTGTGCCACAGAGGGCGGATTTAAAACACCCCTGAGAAGCAAACTGGCCAAGGGGGTGTTTTCTGGGCAGTTGGGAGGGGCTGGCGTGTGCCGAGCAGGATCTGCACAGACGAGGCTGGTTCTGATTGTGGCCATCCCCACTGGCATGGCTTCCCCTGGACCGCATGGGAGGGTGGAAAGCACCATCGGCACAGCTGTGGGCATGGCCTCCTTCCCCCTATCCCCACCCCCACCCCCGGCCCTGGCGGAGCTGAGCGCAGCATCGATCCAGGAACTGGACCCATGGGAAATCCCTCGGCCCCCTCAGTTACAGTCAGTAGCCAGAGGCCAAAGCGCCGAGCTGGGGGATGGGGCCAGCAGGATAGAATCTGCCATTGCAGCCAGGGAGAGGAACCAGCAGGCTGAGGCAGAGCTGCAGCCTGCCCTGCAGTGCAATGCCTCCTCGCCCCACCCTCCCCATGGCCCGGCTGACGCGCCGGCCCCTCGTCTGTTCCAGGTTTGCCAGCGCCTCCGGGGATTCTACCGCCGGAACGGTCACCTACATGGATCAGGCGCCGTCACCGGCTGTGTGCTCCCAGCCGCATTACAACGTCTATCCACAGAAGTAGGTGCTGCTCCTTCCCCGGCCCTGAGCTGCATTCTGGGGGCGAGGGGCTCCCCCGTGCTGGGGGGAGGCGTTTAGCTCGAGCACACTGCTCCCGGCCCCCCGGCGTGGCTATTCTGCGATGCCTCCCCCAGGCTCACCCTGTCTCTATCTCTCAGCCCCGACTCTGTGCTGGATCCCGAGGGTGAGTTCGACCTGGACGACACGATGGACGTTGCGCGACACGTGGAGGAGCTTCTCCGGCGGCCCATGGACACTCAGTGGATCCCCCACAGCCAGTCGTGACCCTGCACCGTGGTACAGCCCGGCCCGGCAGCCGTGACCCTGGGAGCTGATCCGGGGAGCGTGCCCCGTGGAGAACAGCCCTGTGTTCGTGTCTCTGTGCATGGGCCCATGGGGGGGATGCTCAGCCGGGGGCTTTGCTGCGCCAGCTGCAGTGTCCATGGCTGCGCTTGGCTGTTTGGTGTTTATCCCCGTGTACTAAAGGCAGTGGGCTTGTTGTATGGTTTCCCTGTCTGTTACTCAGGCCTGCCGTCAGCTTCCCGCTTCTGCAGCGCTGTTCTTCCCCATGCAGCAGATCCCTGGAGCCCCGTGCGTTCCCAGCACCCACTGGACTCGGATCCCTGCCCTTGGGCCCGGGGCCTCTCAGCGGGGGGGGCGGGCCTGGGAGTCTGTTTGCAGTAATTGTCACATCTAGGACTTTCGTGTTCAAATTCTTTCCTTTTGTTACTAGCTCCCCCATCCCAGGGGGCATGTGTGTGTGCGTTGGGTCCTGTTTGTGTGCACAGAGACCTGGGGGCAAAGACTCTTTCTTCTCAGCCCAGGCAGCAGCATCTGCGCCTTAGGAGTGGCTTGCTGGGAAGGCATCCCACCAGGGCCCTTTTCTCCTCCTGGTTCCTGCCTGGCCCGTGTCCGCTCAGCCGGTGGGAAGCTGCCTTTCCCCCATGCCTGGTGGGGGGTGTTTAACAAACCCTGAGAGGAAGGACACGACTGCTTGGTGTGCAGGAGGAATGGGGCTCCCGGCTGGGGTCAGGGCAAGGCGCGGCTCAGACTGGGGGTGAGAGGCTGCTGGTCCCCCCTCAGACGCCCTCCCTCCCCTTCTACATTATTTTTCTATGGCTGAGTAAATAAAGCACAGAATATTTTTTTAACACAAAGCTCTGGATTCCGCGTGTCTCTGTGGGAGCATCAGCTCTGGGCTCAGCAGACCGCTGACGTCCTGGGGAAGGGTCAGACAGAGCCCCTGGGGTTGGGACTGTCCGTGGGCCAGGCAGCAGGTGTTTGAGCCCAGGGCTGAGCCGCACCCTGTGCGGACGAGCTGCTCTGGGGAAAACGCTGCATTTGCCAGCTGGGTTCAGTGGTCAGACTCAGTGGGGCAGCCAGGCGGGAGGACGGGGAAGTTGTGACATTCCTCCCCTCACTTTCTAAAGGACTTGCAGCAGCCCCCAGACAATCGACTGGCTGGGCTGGCCCCACATGGCTGGAGGCAGCAGGCGCTGAACCTGGCTACAGGCTTGTAGGGGCTCCAGCCAGGCCCTCGCCCCTCTGCTGCTTCCCTGTGTTCAGAGTGCCCTTAGCTGCATGAGGGGAGCCGTGCCGCTGGGTCAACCTTCATTTATGTCAGTTCCCAGCACCCAGTGAGCCTGGACCCAGAGGCACCTGGCAGGATCTTGGTCCTTCCAGCTTTGCAAAGGACACTCCACAGAGCATTCTGGGCCAAGGCAGTGCTAGGGCCAGGTGGGTCCCAGCACGGACACCATTTGCACCAGTGCTGTCTGTCCTGGTTTGAACTTGGGACAAGCTGCCCTGGTGCAAAGCGTGTCTGCCCCAGGCATTGCACTAGTCACTGAAATCCCAGAACCCTGGATGCAGGCAGGGCATGTGGGGGGACGCTGGGGAGCACTGTCCCAATGGTCTGTCCCTAACCTGTTTCAGTGCTGCAGTCAGCGGGGGCAGCGGGTGTGCGTGTGCTTGGCTTAGCTGCAAGTCCTGCACGTGGCCTTTCATGTGAGTAACTCCACAACCACCTGCTTTGCCAGGCTGCACGTCCGCAGGGCGAGGGTTGGGGGCTAGCCCCTGGCCCTGCAGATAGTGCTGAGATCGTCCTGAGAACAAACAAAATCCCATTCTTTTTTTAAAAAGAAAAATTCTCTTGCCAAAGGCCCGGCCAGGTGGGGATGAGTTCTCGTCTTTTGGAATTACAAGTGAATTTCAAAGAGAAGCAGGAAAAGCTTTGGTGTGAGGTTAGATCACGACTTTTGTAGAAAGGAAAAATATATATAATTTAAAAAACAACCATGGTGAAACTTTTTATAATTTTATTAAAAAAAAAAAAAACAGAAAACCTTGTATGTGGAAACTGAATGATTTCAACTGCCTATTTTTAGTGTTGCAGTCTGCTCCTGACTTGCATATGGCACTAATAAAGTATTGTCAACTCTTCCAGGGGCTGCAAAATTGTATTTTTTTGTGTTTATGGTACAGGCCCCATCTGTCCTGACCACTGCCTCCGGGCCCCCAGGCGTCTGACCCCCGCAGCCCACAGTGTCTGGCCCCCACTGGTCCTGTATGCCCCATGCCACCTGACGCGGACAGGAACTCCTTCGGTGCGATTTCTTAGCCTCCAAACACAGTGTGCAATAGCCTGGGGGACTCCCTGCCAGAAGAGCAGGCTGCAGGAAGAGAACTGGATCTTTACAGGGAGAACGTGAACACACGGCACAGCTCTGACGCCAGCCATCGTCCCACTGGCAGGGGCAGGAAGAAACTCCTTTGGGGGGCAGGTTCTCCCTGGGCTGCAGATTTTCTTGCACCTTCCACTGAACTAGCTGGGCTTGGCCTCAAGTTGGAGCCAGGAGCTGAGGGCTGGGAGCCCTGGGCCATGCCAGGCGGGCAGCGCTTGCGTTGCTGTGCTGGGGACGGCAGCTGCTCCCGGGCAAGGGGCCCTGGGAGACGTTGGGGGTGTCATGGAGGCAGGGGAGGAGCAGAGTCAAGGGGCTCATTGACCTGCCGTCTGGCAGCTGGGGTTGGGCTTCTGTCCAGAGCCGTAGCCTACTGCCCATCACCCTGGTGTCTGGGCCCCCACCCCTTAACATGGATAGCAACAGCCAAGTCCCTGGGGGCTCCTGAGGGCCCCGGCTCTGCTCCCATTGGGAGGTGAAAGCTCTGCTGTTAGTCTCTGGTTCGCTGTTTGGGATGTCGGGGCCGGGGGGGTGGGACAGAAAGGCTGGTTCCAGGGGGAAGGTTTGGTGGCGTCTCCTGCCTCTGGCCTCGCCCAGCTCCCAGGGGGTGGTGCCCGGAGCCCTTGGCCCCAGGATGCTGCTAGTAGCTCTGCCAGTGCCCCCTCACTCCCGGCCCTGCCGCCCCCAGCTCTATCAGTGCACCCCACTCCTGCCCCCCCCAGCTCTGCTGATGCCCCCTGCTCCTGACCCCCGACCCTGCCGCCACCTAGCCCTGCCGGTGCCCCTCACTCCCGGCCCTGCCGCCCCCAGCTCTGTCAGTGCACCCCACTCCTGCCCCCCCCAGCTCTGCCGATGCCCCCTGCTCCGGACCTCTGACCCTGCCGCCACCTAGCCCTGCCGGTGCCCCTCACTCCCGGCCCTGCCGCCCCCAGCTCTGTCAGTGCACCCCACTCCTGCCCCCCCCAGCTCTGCCGATGCCCCGTGCTCCTGACCCCCGACCCTGCCGCCACCTAGCCCTGCCGGTGCCCCTCACTCCCGGCCCTGCCGCCCCCAGCTCTGTCAGTGCACCCCACTCCTGCCCCCCCCAGCTCTGCCGATGCCCCGTGCTCCTGACCCCCGACCCTGCCGCCACCTAGCCCTGCCGGTGCCCCTCACTCCCGGCCCTGCCACCCCCAGCTCTGCTGGTGCCCCTCACTCCTGCCCCCCCAGCTCTGCTGATGCCCCCCCACTCCTGACCCCTGGCCTTGCCCCTCCCCCCGCTCTGCCAGTGCCCCTCACTCCCAGCCCTAGCCTCCCCACCAGTGCCCCCCACTCCTGACCCCCAGCCCTGCCCCCCTAGCTCTGCTGGTGCCCCTCCCGGCCCTGCCACCCACAGCTCTGCCGGTGCCCCTCACTCCTGGCCCTGCCCCCCCAGCTCTGCCGATGCCCCCCACTCCTGACCCCCGGCCTTGCCCCTCACCCCGCTCTGCCAGTGCCCCTCACTCCTGCCCCCCCAGCTCTGCCGATGCCCCTCACTCCTGTCCCCCCAGCTCTGCCGATGTCCCCCACTCCTGACCCCTGGCCTTGCCCCCCCAGCTCTGCTGGTGCCCCCCACTCCTGACCCCCGGCCCTGCCCCCCCCAGCTCTGCCGGTGCCCCTCACTCCCAACCCTGTCCCACCCCAGCTCTGCCGTTACCCCTCACTCCTGCCCCCCGGCCCTGCCCCCCCAAGCTCTGCCGGTGCCCCTCACTCCCAACCCTGTCCCACCCCAGCTCTGCCGGTGCCCCGCACTCCTGCCCCCCCAGCTCTGCCATTACCCCCCACTCTTGACCCCCGGCCCTGCCCCCCCCCCCAGCTCTCCCATTACCCCCACTCCTGATCTCCCCAGCTCTGCCGGTGCCCCTCAGTCCTGACCCCCGGCCCTGCCAGCCCAGCCCTGGGTGCCCCCTGCCCCGGGGCCGTAGGGCGGGACCCCCGTTCCGGGGGGGGGGGGGGCAATCGGTATCTGGCCCTTTAAGAGCTGAGGCTGCTCCCGTCCCTTTAATTCTCCGTCAGTTCAGCGGGAGGCGGGATATCCGGGGGGGGGGCACGGGGGGGGCTGGTAGGAGACGCGGCTCCCGGCGGAGAAGGGGGGGATGTGGGGGCCCCGGGGGGATTGTGGGGGGCACTGGGGCCAGTGAGATGTGGGGGGCCCGGGGGGATTGTGGGGGGCACTGGGGCCAGTGAGATGTGGGGGGCCCGGGGGGATTGTGGGGGGCACTGGGGCCAGTGAGATGTGGGGGGCCCGGGGGGTTGTGGGGGGCACTGGGGTCATTGAGATGTGGGGGGCCGAGGGGTTGTAGGGGCACTGGGACCCTTGAGATGGGGGCGGGGGGGTTGTGGGGGGCACTGGGGCCAGTGAGATGTGGGGGGCCCGGGGGGGGTTGTGGGGGGCACTGGGGCCAGTGAGATGTGGGGGGCCCGGGGGGGCTGTGGGGGGCACTGGGGTCATTGAGATGTGGGGGGCCGAGGGGTTGTAGGGGCACTGGGACCCTTGAGATGGGGGCGGGGGGTTGTGGGGGGCACTGGGGGTCCGTGTCTCTCTGCTGACACCCCCCCTCCCCGCAGTGCTGCGATGCTGCTGGCCGGGCTGGCCGTGGCGCTGGCCCTGCTGCTCTGGGCCTGGCACCGCCGCCCGGGGGGCGCAGGATCCTGGGGGCTCGTTCTCCGGCACTGGCTGGCACTGCGGGTGCTGGGCTGGGCCGCGGGCTGGCAGCGCTGGCACCTGGAGCAGGCGTCCCAGGACGTGCGGCAGAGCCAGGAGCGCCTCCTGCTGCGGCTGCTGGGGGGAGCCAGGGCTGCGGAGCCAGGTACCGGGGCAGGCGGTGCCCGGCGCTGGGCGAGGGTGCCAGCCCCTGGGCCCCCAGCCCCTTGTGGGCAGCCCAGAGCCCAGCGTGGGGGGCTGGGCCTGCCCCCTCCCAGCACGGCGTGGGGGGCTCAGCCTGACCCCGGTGTGTTCTCCCTGCAGGCTCGGCCGCGTTCCGGGCGCGTTGCCCCCTGGCAGAGCGCGGCTCCAACGGGGGCAAGACCCCTGCCCACCCGGCACTGCCGACGGGGCCCTGGGCTCTGCTTCGGAGCAGCTGCACCGCGGACTCCCCCCTGCAGGTATTTGGGGGCAGCTGGGCAGGTCCTGCAGACCAGGGCTTCCCCCTCCCCTCTGGGTCTAGGGGGGCCTCATCAGGGTGCCCGGCCCCCACCCATGTGCACACAGCCCTGCTGCACCAACCTGGGGCTGAGCCAGAGGGGGCTGGGGGAGGCTGCCCCCAGTCGGGGGAGTGAGAGCTGAGTGGGAGAAAGCTACAAGGGAGAGAGGTGCCCTAGGCTGGGCTGTTCCCCCCAGGCGGGCGGGGGGGGGAATTTCACAGGCTGTCCCCCCCCCCCAGGGGTGGGGAGGGAGGTGTCCTAGGCTGGTACCTGGGGGCGGGATTTCACAGGCTGTTCCCCCGGGTGTGGGGAGGGAGGTGTTCTAGACTGGTACCTGGGGGTGGGATTTCACAGGCTGTTCCCCCGGGTGTGGGGAGGGAGGTGTCCTAGGCTGGTACCTGGGGGTGGGATTTCACAGGCTGTTCCCCCGGGTGTGGGGAGGGAGGTGTTCTAGACTGGTACCTGGGGGCGGGGGGATACAGTGACTCTGTCTGGCTGCCTTGGCTCTGTCTCTATCTCGCTCTGTCCCCACCCAGGGGCCCGTGTTGTACCTGGACGTCCTGAGCAGAGTCTTCCCGGAGGCCCTGAGCCCGCGGGGCACTGCCCGCTTCTCCTGGGCCGGGGGCTGCTCCCAGCCTGCCGCAGCCTGGGCACTGCCCATCCTGTACAGCACTCCAGAGGAGGCAGGCACGGTGCCCTCGCACACTGCAGCCCTGTACGTGCAGCTGCTGTTTGCCCTGCGGGAGCGGGCGCTGCGGGCGCTGGAGGCCGGGCTGGTCTCGGAGCTGTATGATGCCCTGGGTGTGCTGCGCGCCGGCTGGGAGGGCCTGGCGCAGGACCTGGCCTCGGGGAGGCTGAGTCCCCACCTGGAGCTGCCTGAGGGGACCCGGCGCCGGCTGGAGCAGCTGCTGGCTCCGGACGCAGCGCGGGCGGCGGAGCTGAGGGCAGAGTGCACCAGGGGCTGGGACGGCGTCGCCCGGCGCCTGTGGCCGCGGCTCCAGGTGGTGGTGGTGGCAGAGCCCAGCAGTGAGCAGCTCTATGGGGAGGCCCTGCGGGAGCTGGAGTGCCAGGGCCTCCCCTTCTACTGCCCCTTCTACAGCGCCGCAGGAGGTAAAGGGGCATCGGCTGAGCCAGGCAGGGTCAGGTCAGTGCCGTGTGCAGGCAGAGCCCGGGGGGGTGCGGTGAGCCCCCCCGACCCTGAGGCAGCAGCAGCTGTATACTGCGCAAGGGGGCTGCTATGGGTCTGTCTGCAGGGGCTGGGTGCCGTGTGCTCTCCCTGCTGACCCACAGTGTCCCCCACCAGCTCTGCTCGGGGTGAACCTGTGGCCGGAGCAGCCCGACTCCCGCTACCTGCTGTGCCCAGGCTGGGCTTTCTGCGAGTTCCTGCCGGCGGGGCCGGGCGCTGAGGGGCCCCCGGAGACCGTGCTGCTGGCGGACGTGCAGGAGGGCCAGGAGTATGAGCTGGTGCTGACGGACCAGGCTGGATTGTCCAGGTGCCCCCTTTCCTGCCACCCCCATACGCCCTGTGCCCCGCACCAGTCCCCTATGCTCCACCCCCCCATATGCCTCGTGCCCCCTGCCAGCCTGGTATGCCCCACACCTCTCAGCATCTGCCCCCCACCCCAGTATGCCCCGTGCCATCTGGCCCTGCTGTCCGTAGGAGGCCGCGATGGAATGGGGCCGGTTGCGGGGGGATACAGCCGTGGCTCGTGTTCTCTCTCCCCCTTTGTCTGTTAGGTGCCGCGTCGGGGAGGTGCTGAAGGTGGCGGAATTCCACAACCAGTGCCCCGTGGTGCGGCCCGTGCGCAGGTGGGGAGAGTCAGCCCCTCCACACACCTTGCCGGCTCCCCGCTCACACGGCTGCTGCCTGGGGAACACTGGGGACCAGACCTGCAGGGCGGTTTGCGGGGAGGCGGAAGAGGGGTGAGGGATGGGGGCTCCTCTCACCGGTGCTGTGAGGGCGGGGGTGGGGTGGTTTTGGCCAGAGTCTGAGGTCATGGCACTGCCCGCTGCTGTCAGAGGTGGAGTCCCCCAATTCCCACACTCACCCCCTGCCCTTGGTTCCCCAGGCTGAGCCAGACCCTGAGCGTGCGTGGGGAAGGCGTCCCTGAGGAGCGCTTCTACCGGAGCCTGTGCCGTGCTGTGGCCATGTGGCCAGGAGCCCGGCTGGTCGACTACGTCTGCGCAGAGAGCAGCCTTCTGGGTAAGTGTCGCTCCCGGTACCCAGCCCCATGCTGGCAAGGCCGGGCCAGTCCTGGCCAAGGGCCCTGTACATGTCCTAGGACTCCTGGCTTGAGACGGGCTGGCCCTTCTCTGCCCCACTGGCTCCACCTCTTTCAGACCCTGACTGTGCTCAGGCCCGGCTGGCTGTGCCCCCAGCCTGGCTCAGCTGTGCCTGGTGAGACGGCTGGGCAGGAGGGGGCCGAGCTGCCCAGGACTGCTGCTGGCACTAGCCCTGGTGGTGTGGAGTGGCCTGGCTAGCCTGGGTGAAACCCACTGGATCCCCACACGCCGTCCAGATCCCGCTGAGAGGAGGGAGCTGCTTGATGGCAAGACGCCGCCTCCTGGGAACGGCTCTGTGCCTGTCTGGAGCGAGGTGCTGCCCCCGGCCAGCTGCCCCAGGGTGGTCTGGGTCCCTGCCCCGCCACAGAGGTTTTCCACCCCCATCTCTCAGCTCCCAGCGTGGGATGTCTCTCCTGCCCTTCCAGCTGGGTGGGTTAATGTGAGTCCGTGCTGCCCCCCAGGTGCCTCCTCCGGGGTCTGCGCTCCCCATTACCAGGTGTTCGTGGAGCTGCGGGGCCTGCGTGATCTGTCGGAGGCGCAGCGCTATAAGGTGAGCGGCTTGGGAAAGCAGTGGCATGGGGCAGGGCTGAGCGGGGGCAGTTGGTGCCATGAGCAAGTTGGTGTCTTCCTGCCCCTGCCCCTGGAAGGCTTTGGGAGGTGGAGCCCTTCCCCCTCCAGCCTGCAGGAGGGAGCGATCCTGCCGGCTCGGGACTGCTCCCAGCACGGGGCTCTGGCCCCAAAAGCGCCGCACAGGTGCCCCCACCTGGCCTGGGGTTTTCCCCCAGGGAGGTCAGTGCTGCCATGGCTAGGTTTGGCCACTAGGTGGCAGCACTCTCTGACCAGGTGCCCAGGTCGGCTGGCTGCAGAGCCGGACATGGACATGGACATGGAGCGGCTCCAGCTGCGCTGCTGAGCCCAGGGACAGGGCCTCGGCTCCTGGGCTGTGCCCTGCAGGGTGCCCCATCTTCGGGGGCGGTGCACACAGCAATGTCTGGGGCAGAGTGGCACCGTCACCCTCACGACACGGGGGCACTCGGTACAGCAGAAGAGCGAGACACTCGGCCAGTGGAACTCCTCACCACAAGGTCTGACCAAGGCTGGAGCAGAGCAGGATTCCAAAGGGACCTGGATGTTGCCAGGGGTAATGAGACCCTCCAGATGCAAATGAAAGGCGAAAACATGGATGGGGGAGAGCCCCTCCTGCTAACAGCACTCAGGGCAGGTTGTTCTGGCACTGCAGGGTATCTGATACCTTTCCCTTGCCGCAGCTGGGACCAGCCACTGTGGACAGAGGGGCCTGGGCTTGCCTGGCCCAGCCGGGCCAGGCTGGCGACCTGTGGGGGTAGAACGAGCTTTGGGGCACGTGTGAGATGGAGGGTCTGACGCGAACCTCGGCTCCCGGGGCCTGAAGTCAGCCTGCGTGTGGCCCCCATTGAGTGTCCACCCTTCCCTCTTCCTGCAGCTCGATCAGTGTCTCCAGGAGGATTTTCCTGTCTACAAAACCTTCCGCTTTAAGGGCAGCATTGGGTCGGTGCGGCTGCACCTGGTGGCGGCTGGGGCCTTCAGGGAGCTACGGGATGCTGCGGGCTCCCCAGGCCCCATGGCCAGAGTCCTGAGGGAGAAGCGCCTGCTGCACTTCATCCAGAGCAGAGTCGTCTCATGAGGCCGGCCAGCCTTGCGGTGCCGTTGGCCCAGCGTGCCCTCGCTCGGGCTCTGTGCTTGTGCTGCTGCTTGCAGGGGGGTCCCTGGTGTGGGGGCTGTGGGGCAGGAGGCTGAGGAGGTCCCGTGGCTAGGGTGGGGGCGGCTCCCTGTTGGGCAGAGGCTGCGCACAGAGCTGGTGGGAGGCATGCACAGCGTTTCATGGTGCTACCGCAGGCTGGGGTGCCCTGTTGGTGCGCTGCATCCTACGTGGCCTCCCCGCCACAGAGCCTGCTGAGGGGAGCAGCGGGCCCCCGCCTGCAGCCCAAGGGCATGGGGCAGAGTGGAGAAGTTGCCTGACCCCTCCCCTGAGGCCTGCCAGCTCCCTGCGTTCGGGGCCAGACCTGCTGGCCAAGCTGCCCCAAGCATGGCCCTGTCGGGAGCCGCTTGTCCACCAGATGGCGCCAGCCTCAAGTTCACCTGCCAACGTGGTGCCAGGTGCTGGCTGGTTGGAGACCCAGCCCCCGGCGTGGGGAGGAGCAGAGCTGGTGCCCAGGTGGGGAAGGAGGTTTGCCCGGGGCAGGGGGTTGAAGAGAATGAGGCGGCTAGTGAGATCAGGGCTGATCGCTAAAGGGAAGCACCTGCCCCATCCCCACAGCCCCACAGGGCAGGGCTGGTCTCCCCGTGGCACAGCTTGGGGGCTGTGGGGCAGAGCCAGGAATCGAACTCCGGATAAGGCTCTGAGCATTGCACCCTACTTCCTCCATCAGCAGAGTTTGCTCCTGCCGTCTCCTCCCTGGCAGCATGAGGGCTGGCTGGCTGGCTGCAGAGGGAGCTGCCCCCTGGCTGGAATTTCTCCTCTCCCTTGGCTTCGTGACTGTGATCCTCCCTGACACATTTATCTCCAGGCGCTCTGCTTGTGCCGTTTGCCCCAGGCTCTGCCTCTGCAGCACCCCTGGAATGCAGCCACCTCTGGGGTGGAAGGTGGCGGCTGCAGAAGGGAGGCCAAAGACATGGGGCAATCTCTGATCTTCTACGGGGAACCACCCCTGGATCCTGGGGCTTGCACAGCACTCACAAGCCCTTGGTTTGCAGGGCTGGGAACCAAATCACTCTGCTCCATGGAGCTGAGCTGGGCCTGGTGGGAGCTGCAGGGCAGGTATGGATGTCTCACCTGGTGCTTACTAACCTGGCCCCTGGCTTGAAGCTCCGAGCTATGGTGTCCCAGCACCTGGGTCACGCAGTGTCGGATCTGCTCGCAAACAGCAAATCCTGCGCTTGTGCGGCCCTGCAAGGCAGGGGCTGGGGCTGGCACTTGGGAAGCTGAGATTTCCGGCAGCCCGTAAGCTGCTCTGCAGCATGTGCCCTCTGGTTTATGAAACAATGAGCTGGGGGTTGGGGGGGCTGCTTTTAATGTTTCAAAAAGCAAAATAAAGACGGATAATCTCTGAACACAACCACCGGGCCGTGCACTGTGATTGGGGCTTTAATCCCCATTAAGAGATTTCTAGCTCAAAGGCCGACTCTGGGCTGGATTAAAGAGTTCCCCTTGTATTTGTTTTGAAGGCAGCCGCCCCATGACTGTTTCACCAATTCGGCATCTGTCGAGGGGGCCCTGAGCTCGTCTGGCTGCCTTCGAGATCCAAGCACAGCAGGCACAGGAGCCAGCTCTTCCCAACAGCTTGTTAAGGTTTTATTCTGAAGGCAACTGAGCTGTGATGCGTAGGAGGCCTGCTGGGCGGACAGCTGGGCCTGGGGTCAGGGAAAGCAAAGGCCCTGGCAGGAAGTCTTGCCTTAGGAAGACACAAAAAGCAGCCCTCAGCGTGGGACTGAAATTGCTCATCAGCCATAGAAAATATGCTGGCAAAAGGCCCTTGGCCAGGCTTGCCCCCCGCCCCGTCCAGGCTGGGCGAAAAGTTTCAACCAACATTCTGGTTGAAAGTGGAGAAAAAATGTCCGTGGGCTGGGACAGGGAGAGGGGCCTGGAGCTCTGCTGGGAGCTGGCCTGCCTGGCCTCGCAGCAGGGTCTCCTGCTCTGCAAAGCGCACGGTGCATGTGGCTGGTGAAAGCCCCCTGGCTGGATTTGGGGGGGCAGCTGGAGGAAGGCTCCATACAGCACCCGTCAGGGCCTGCTGCATGCAGAGAACAGGCTCCTATTACCCCCCCCCCACCCCCGTCCTGATTTTTCACACTTCTTGTCTGGTCGCCCTACTGGACCCAGCCTTGCCGGTGGCCCACGGCGCTGTGCCCCAGCCTGTCCTTGTCCCAATGCCCTGTGCTGGGGAGCGTCCTGCGGCAATGCCGGCCCTGGGGCCCACCTCTGTGTTCTCTAAGCTGGAGCCCGCATGCCGCTCGCCTCGTTTTCTTTTCCTAGCTGCCGCCTGCTGAAGTGCCAGCGTGGAAGCCGGGTTATTCACCTGCTATCGAATGGGAACGGCTGTTTGTCTGAGCGGCCGGGGCCAGTGCAGCCCGGGGTATTGCATACACAGGGTCAGGGACCTTTCCTGCCGCAGTTTGGGGGCCCCTCACGTCCTGCACTGCAGGGAAGTGCCTGGGGCTTCGTCCCTCACAAGGGCCCACAGCCGCGCACGGATTCATTTCCTCCCCTTAGCGCACCCCTGTGTGCGGCGAAGCCCAGCCCGTTAGCTCTGCAGGCTCCTGGGGCTGGGCTGCCAGGTGCAGTGAGGCTTTGCATGGAGTTTATGATCTCCTTAAGCTCCCTGCCGTTCAGAATCGCGGATTGCAGCAGGCCCAGTGCTGGGGCAGCTCCAAGCGCTCACGTGGGGGGGTGATTAGCTGCTGCTGCTAGGAACACCTCATCCTGCTGGCCCGAAATTACCATTGGCTGTTTTGAAAACCTCAACGAGTTGGGTTATTTGTGTTATAGTCGCCCCAGAGAGCCCAGCCGAGTTCGGGGCCCTGCCGTGCTGGGCACCGCCCAGACCCCAGCCCAGATCAGGGCGCTGGGAGCCGCCCAGACCCCGGCTCAGATTGGGGCCTCATCACGCCAGGTGCTGCCCAGACCCCGGCCGAGATCGGGGCCCCGTCATGCCGGGAGCCACCCAGATCCCAGCCCAGATTGGGGCCCCGTCACGCCGTGTGCCGCCCAGACCCCGGCCCAGATCGGGGCCCTGTCACGCCGGGAGCCGCCCAGATCGGGGCCCTGTCACGCCGGGAGCCGCCCAGACCCCGGCCCAGATCGGGGCTCCGTTGGGCTGGGCACTGCCCAGACCCCGGCTGAGATTGGGGCCCCATTGTGCCGGTTGCTGCCCAGACTCCAACTGAGATAAAAGAAGTAGATAAGTTCCTGGAGGACTGGTCCATCAGTGGCTGTTAGCCAGGCTGGGCAGGGAGGGTGTCCCTGGCCTCTGTTTGCCAGAAGCTGGGAATGGGTGACAGGGGAGGGATCACTGACGATTCCCTGGTCTGTTCATTCCCTCCAGGGCACCTGGCACTGGTCAGGGTCAGCAGGCAGGACACGGGGCTGGCTGGACCCTGGGTCTGACCAGGCCTGGCCGCTCTGATGCTCAGGGCCCCCACTGGGCGGGTGCCACACAGACCTGACAGCGCAGGGCCCCGTGGGCTGGGTTTGGCCCAGAGCTCACAATGGACATCAAACAACGACCACATCAAGGGTTCAGAACTAGGTGGGGCAGGGGCAGTAGGATCCATTCTCACTATTTAGAGAGGAAAGTTATGGGCTACCAAGCCCCCCTCCCCCCCACTGACTGACTCTGTGTGGGGAAGGGGAGTCCAGTGGGGGGGGGGGCTGAAAAGGTGGGTAGTGGGGGATCCTGCTGGAGTGAGTGCTGAGGGCAGGGAAGGTGTTTGGGGGGGCTGATAGAGTTGTGTTGGTGGGTAGTCTGGAGTGGGGGGAGCAGTTTGTGCTGGTGAGGGGTGGGGGCTGTATTGGGGTGTGGTGGGTGTGCAGATGTGGTGTGGGGTGGGTAGTTGGGTAGGGTGTGGAGGGGTCCAGTGTGGAGAACGCAGAAAGTGGGGGTGTGTAGATGGAGTGTGGTGTTTGGAGTGTAGAGGGCAGGGGTGTTTGGGGGAAGGGGTAGTTTTGGGGTGCAGAGGGCAGGAGGGTTGTGGGGTTGGTGTGGGGGGTGCAGAGGGCAGGGCTGTGTGGGCTGGGCAGATAGGGCAGGGGTGTTTGGGGCACAGAGGGGACGGGTACAGGGGATGCAAAAGATGGGGGAATGAATGGGGTGGGGGTGTTTGGGGGTTCAGAGGGCAGGGATGGGAGTGTTTGGGAAGGTGGGGATGGAGAGGATGGGGGTGTTTGGGGCACGGGTGTGTGTGGAGGGGTGGGGGGATGCAGAGGATGGAAGTGTTTGGGGCACGGGGCATGGAGAGGGGAGAGTGGGGGGGTTGGGGTGCAGGAGATGCAGAGGATGGAGATATTGGGGTGCAGGGGGGCGCAGAGGGGAGGGCGATGCAGAGGATGGAGCTGGAGGGGGGTGTTTGGGGTGCAGAAGGGAGGGGAGGAGTGGGGGGATGCAGAGAATGGGGATGAGTGGGGTGTTTGGGGTGCAGGGGGATGGGAGGATGCAGAGGATGGGGTGTAGGGGTGTTTGGGGTGTAGGGGGTGCAGAGGATGGAGGTGGAGGGGGTGTTTGGGGTGCAGAGGGGATGGGAGGAGTGGAGGATGCAGAGGGCAGAGGTGGAGGGGGGGTGTTTGGGGTGCAGAGGGCAGGGGTGGAGGGGGGGTGTTTGGGGTGCAGGGGGTGAGGGGATGCAGAGGATGGGGGTGGAGGGAGTGTCGGAGGTGGAGGGGGGTGTTTGGGATGCAGAGGGGATGGGAGGAGTGGAGGGATGCAGAGGGCGGAGGTGGAGGGGGCTTGTGGGGTGCAGAGGGGAGAGGAGGTGGGGTGCACGGGGGTGCAGAGGATGGAGGTGGAGGGGGGTGTTTGGTGTGCAGAGGGCAGGGGTGGAGGGGGGTGTTTGGGGTGCAGAGGGGAGGGGAGGAGTGGGGGGATGCAGAGAATGGGGATGAGTGGGGTGTTTGGGGTGCAGGGGGATGGGAGGATGCAGAGGATGGGGTGTAGGGGTGTTTGGGGTGTAGGGGGTGCAGAGGATGGAGGTGGAGGGGGTGTTTGGGGTGCAGAGGGGATGGGAGGAGTGGAGGATGCAGAGGGCAGAGGTGGAGGGGGGTGTTTGGGGTGCAGAGGGGATGGGAGGAGTGGAGGATGCAGAGGGCGGAGGTGGAGGGGGGTGTTTGGTGTGCAGAGGGCAGGGGTGGAGGGGGGGGTGTTTGGGGTGCAGGGGGTGAGGGGATGCAGAGGATGGGGGTGGAGGGAGTGTCGGAGGTGGAGGGGGGTGTTTGGGGTGCAGAGGGGATGGGAGGAGTGGAGGGATGCAGAGGGCGGAGGTGGAGGGGGCATGTGGGGTGCAGAGGGGAGAGGAGGTGGGGTGCACGGGGGTGCAGAGGATGGAGGTGGAGGGGGGTGTGTGGAGTGCAGAGGATGGGGTGGAGAGGGTGTTTGGGGCACAGGGGGTGGGAGGATGCAGAGGGCGGAGGTGGAGGGGTGTTTGGGGTGCAGGGGGTGGGGGGATGCAGAGGGTGTTTGGGGCACGGGATGCAGAGGGTGGAATTGGTGGGGGGTGTTTGAGGTGTAGAAGGGAGGGGAGTTGGGGCGCAAAGGGCAGGGGTGGAGGGGGTGTTTGGGGTGCAGGGAGGTGGGGGGGATGCAGAGGATGGGGTGTAGGGGGTGTCTGGGGTGCAGAGGGGTGGGGGGGTGCAGAGGATGGAGGTGGAGGGGGGTGTGGAGTGCAGAGGATGGGGGTGGAGGGGATGCAGAGGGCGGAGGTGGAGGGGGTGTTTGGGGTGCAGGGGATGCAGAGGATGGGGGTGGAGGGAGCAGAGGATGGAGGTGGAGGGGGGGTGTGGAGTGCAGAGGATGGGGGTGGAGGGGATGCAGAGGGCGGAGGTGGAGGCGGGTGTTTGGGGTGCAGGGGATGCAGAGGATGGGGGTGGAGGGGGGTGTTTGGGGTGCAGGGGGTGGGGGGATGCAGAGGATGGGGGTGGAGGGGGGTGTTTGGGGTGCAGGGGGTGGGGGGATGCAGAGGATGGGGGTGGAGGGGGGTGTTTGGGGTGCAGGGGGTGTGGGGATGCAGAGGATGGGGGTGGAGGGGGTGTTTGGGGTGCAGAGGGGTGGGGGGGTGCAGAGGATGGAGGTGGAGGGGGGTGTGGAGTGCAGGGGATGCAGAGGGCGGAGGCGGAGGGGTGTTTGGGGTGCAGAGAGGTGGGGGGGTGCAGAGGATGGGGTGTAGGGGGTGTCTGGGGTGCAGAGGAGAGGGGACTTGGGGTGCAGAGGATGGAGGTGGAGGGGGTGTCGGGTGCAGAGGGGTGAGGGGGTGCAGAGGATGGAGGTGGAGGGGGGTGTGGAGTGCAGAGGATGGGGGTGGAGGGGATGCAGAGGGCGGAGGCGGAGGGGTGTTTGGGGTGCAGAGGATGGGGGCGGAGGGGGGTGTTTGGGGTGCAGGGGGTGGGGGTGCAGAGGATGGGGGCGGAGGGGGGTGTTTGGGGTGCAGAGCGGAGGGGAGTTGGGGTGCAAAGGGCAGGGGTGGAGGGGGTGTTTGGGGTGCAGAGAGGTGGGGGGGTGCAGAGGATGGAGGTGGAGGGGGTGTCTGGGGTGCAGAGGGGAGGGGAGTTGGGGTGCAGAGGATGGAGGTGGAGGGGGTGTTTGGGGTGCGGAGAGGTGGGGGGGTGCAGAGGATGGGGGTGGAGGGGGTGTTTGGGGTGCAGAGGGGTGGGGGGGTGCAGAGGATGGGGGCGGAGGGGGGTGTTTGGGGTGCAGAGAGGTGGGGGGGTGCAGAGGATGGGGGTGGAGGGGGTGTCTGGGGTGCAGAGAGGTGGGGGGGTGCAGAGGATGGGGGTAGAAGGGGTGTTTGGGGTGCAGAGGGGTGGGGGGGGTGCAGAGGATGGGGGCGGAGGGGGGTGTTTGGGGTGCAGAGAGGTGGGGGGGTGCAGAGGATGGGGTGTAGGGGGTGTCTGGGGTGCAGAGGGGAGGGGAGTTGGGGTGCAGAGGATGGAGGTGGAGGGGGGTGTTTGGGGTGCAGAGAGGTGGGGGGTGCAGAGGATGGGGTGTAGGGGGTGTCTGGGGTGCAGAGGATGGGGGTGGAGGGGATGCAGAGGGCGGAGGTGGAGGGGGTGTTTGGGGTGCAGAGAGGTGGGGGGGTGCAGAGGATGGGGTGTAGGAGGTGTCTGGGGTGCAGAGGATGGGGGTGGAGGGGATGCAGAGGGCGGAGGTGGAGGGGGTGTTTGGGGCGCAGGGGATGCAGAGGATGGGGGTGGAGGGAGTGTTTGGGGTGCAGAGGGGTGGGGGGTGCAGAGGATGGAGGTGCAGGGGGGGTGTGGAGTGCAGAGGGGAGGGGAGTTGGGGTGCAAAGGGCAGGGGTGGAGGGGGTGTTTGGGGTGCAGAGGATGAAGGTGGAGGGGGTGTTTGGGGTGCAGAGGATGGGGGTGGAGGGGATGCAGAGGGCGGAGGTGGAGGGGGTGTTTGGGGTGCAGAGAGGTGGGGGGGTGCAGAGGATGGGGGTGGAGGGGGTGTTTGGGGTGCAGAGAGGTGGGGGGGGTGCAGAGGATGGGGTGGAGAGGGTGTTTGGGGTGCAGAGAGGTGGGGGGGTGCAGAAGATGGGGTGTAGGGGGTGTCTGGGGTGCAGAGGGGAGGGGAGTTGGGGTGCAGAGGATGGAGGTGGAGGGGGTGTCTGGGGTGCAGAGGGGTGGGGGGTGCAGAGGATGGAGGTGTAGGGGGTGTTTGGGGTGCAGAGGGGAGGGGAGTCGGGGCGCAGGGGGGCGGGGTCGCCCAGGGGCTCAGGCTCGGAGCTCGGGGCGGGCTCGGCCGGCCCCTCCCCCGGCCCCTCCCCGTCTCCCGGCAGAGCCGCGCGGGGCTGCGGGGCGCTCGGGGCGGCGGAGCCCCGAGCCGGGGATGGCGGACGGGCCCCGGGGCGGGGGGAGCCCGAGCTCCGGCTCCGGCAGCAGCCGCGAGAACTCGGCGGAGCGGAGCCCGGTGCCCGCCGCGCCCCGCGCCAGCATCATGAAGGTGAGAGCGGGACCGCGGCCCCCCGCCCCCTCCTGCACCCCCCGATCCCCCTCCCGCTTCCCCTGCACCCCCCGCATCACCAGCCCCCCCTGCACCCCCCGCACCCCCTGCACCCCCCGATCCCCCTCCCGCTTCCCCTGCACCCCCCGCATCACCAGCCCCCCCGCACCCCCTGCACCCCCCGATCCCCCTCCCGCTTCCCCTGCACCCCCCGCATCACCAGTCCCCCCCGCACCCTCTGCACCCCCTGCACCCCCCGATCCCCCTCCCGCATCCCCCTCCCCCCGCATCACCAGCCCCCCCCGCATCCCCCTGCACCCCCCGATCCCCCTCCCGCTTCCCCTGCACCCCCCGCATCACCAGCCCCCCCCGCACCCCCTGCACCCCCCGATCCCCCTCCCGCATCCCCTGCACCCCCCGCATCACCAGCCCCCCCCGCATCCCCCTGCACCCCCCGATCCCCCTCCCGCATCCCCCTCCCCCCGCATCACCAGCCCCCCCCGCATCCCCCTGCACCCCCCGATCCCCCTCCCGCATCCCCCTCCCCCCGCATCACCAGCCCCCCCCCGCATCCCCCTGCACCCCCCCGATCCCCCTCCCGCATCCCCATCCCCCACAGCTAATCAGCCCCCCAGCCACCCCCCCCGCAATTCCCCCTCTGCACCCCCCTGCTTGCACCCTCCCGCATCCCCCTCCTCCCCGCATTTTCCCCCGCCCCCTCCCCCCGCCTCACAAAAGCCCCCCCCGGCGCTCACCCCCCCTCCGCAACCCCCCACACCCCTGCCACCCCCCGATCCCCCTCCCCGCATCCCCCTGCACCCCCCGATCCCCCTTCCCGCAATCCCCCCTCCCCCCGCATCACCAGCCCCCCCGCATCCCCCCTGCACCCCCCCGATCCCCCTCCCGCTTCCCCTGCACCCCCCGCATCACCAGCCCCCCCCCCGCAACCCCTGCACCCCCCGATTCCCCCCTCCCGCATCCCCTGCTCCCCCGCATCCCCAGCCCCCCCCGCATCACCCTGCACCCCCCGATCCCCCTCCCGCATCCCCAGCCCCCCCGCCTCCTCCTGCACCCCCCGATCCCCCTCCCGCATCCCCCTCCCCCCGCATCACCAGCACCCCCTGCACCCCCCGCACCCCCTGCACCCCCCGATCCCCCTCCCGCATCCCCCTGCACCCCCCGATCCCCCTCCCGCATCCCCTTCCCCCCGCATCACCAGCCCCCCCCGCATCCCCCTGCACCCCCCGATCCCCCTCCCGCTTCCCCTGCACCCCCCGCATCACCAGCCCCCCCGCACCCCCTGCACCCCCCGATCCCCCTCCCGCATCCCCTGCACCCCCCGCATCCCCAGCCCCCCCCGCATCCCCCTGCACCCCCCGATCCCCCTCCTGCATCCCCAGCCCCCCCCCGCCTCCTCCTGCACCCCCCGATCCCCCTCCCGCATCCCCCTCCCCCCGCATCACCAGCCCCCCCCGCATCCCCCTGCACCCCCCGATCCCCCTCCCGCTTCCCCTGCACCCCCCGCATCACCATCCCCCCCGCCTCCTCCTGCAGCCCCCGATCCCCCTCCCGCATCCCCCTCCCCCCCGCATCACCAGCCGTCCCCGCATCCTCCTTTCTCCCCGGCCCCCCGCCCCCCATTGCGGCCTCCCGCCTCCTCCTGCACCCCCCGATACCCCTCCCGGATCCCCCTCCCCCCCGCATTCCCAGCCCCCCCTGCACCCCCCGATCCCCCTCCCGCTTCCCCTGCACCCCCCGCATCACCAGTCCCCCCTGCATCCTCCTTCCCCCCGGGCCCCCCGCCCCCCATTGCGGCCCGCCCCCCTCCCCCTGCACCTCCGGCCCCCCCGCATCACCAGCCCCTTCTGCTCAGTCCCCCCGCCCGCCCTGCCACCCGGGACACTAGGGCCCCGCTTCCCCCAGTTCTCCTTGACCAGGACTTGCATCAGCTGCCCCCCCCCCATGCCCCACATCCCCTCCAGACCCGCATCCCCCCTCCCCCACCGGGTTGGGACCTACATCCCACCCCCCGGCTGGGACCTTGGGGCCTCCATCACCCACCTTCCCCTGGCCAGGACACTCCCCCACAACCCCTGGACCCAGACGGGATCCTCATCATGCCCCCCAGCATCTTCCCTGCTCACCGGACACCGCTGCCCACTATCCCCGCCCCCTGCCCGCCCCCCCGTCCTGCCCACCTGCGTCCTCCCTGCCTGGATGCGACCAGGGACCCCCCCACCCAGAGCCCCTGGCTGGGATTGCACCTGCCCCAGCTCCTGTTTCCCTCTGGTCCTTCACTGCTTCCCCCCCAACTTCCCCAAGGCTAACCCCCCCAGCCCCCACCCCTGAGCTCACTGACAGCCTCCAGATCCCCCTCCCCCACCCAGCGGGGGTGATCCTGCCCCAGCCTCCACCCCTTGGTAAAGGGCTGCACCATTGAGGCTGACTGGGGCGGAAAGCGATGGGGGGGAGCTGGCTGGTGGGCGCCCCCACGCGCCCCGGGGAGGCAGGTGGGGCGAGGGGGCGTGGGAGAGCGGTTGGGGGTAGGGGGCCTGGTTCAGAGGGGCTGTTCACTCGTTCCCATCCAGGAGGGGCTCCCCTGGCGGGGGACCGGTACCAGGTTCAGCGGACAGGGGCTAGGGGACAGGGGCTGGGGGGTCTTGCAGCCTGGTCTCTAGGTGATGCTTTGCACTGTGGGTCTTCATCCAGTTCCCAGGGGTCCCTGCTCTGGGTGTCCGTGTTTATCTTGTGCGCAGGGGTAGGGGGGCAGCTCCAGATCTCAGGGCACCTGGCAGATTGGGTTGTCTCGGCGCTTGCCGAGGCTGGCAGCGACCTGTCTGGTGAGGCGCACAAAGCCTGGCATGGGCCGACCCGTGGGGCTCAGGCTAGGGGCTGGCCCCTGACGCTCTGGGCTCGGAGTTCAGCCAGGTGCACACAGCACAATTGCTGGGTTGTACACTCCTTGGGCCAGGGCCTGTCTCAGTGACACCCCCCAGCTTGCCATGCACAGGCCGTCTGGCAGCCCCCAATCGCCTGGCGTCCTGAGGCCCCAGGGCTGTGCATGGGGAGGGGATGTTGCTTCTGCGTTGTGGGGACTTCACCACTTTTTCTTGGGGGGTTTGGGGGTCCCCGTGGAAGGAGGAACTTTCGCGTGGCTCCCTGCCTGACCTCTGGGCACTTGCTCGCAGGGGAAGTCTCTGGCTGGAAGGTCGAGGGAGGGTCTGATGCGCCGGAGCTGGGGGGTAGAGAGTCACACGTGTATTTCTAAATCTGTCCCTCAGTTGTGCCTGCGTCACCATTGCTGGGCCGTGCAATAGGTCGCCTTTGTCCAGAGCCCGCCTCCTCTCTTCTCACAGCCTATTTTAAGACGAAATTGCTGCTGCACTATTAATACCTGGCGTGTGGGCTGCTCCCCAGGCTGCTGGCCCCTGCCCACGCCTCCTTTGTCGAGCCGCGTTGTCTTGGCAAAGGGAGCGTTCGCGAGCTTCGTAATGTGCGTATAGGGCAATTACAGTGCGATTGTTCCCTGTTCTCCAGGCAGTTGAGCAGCCTCGTTGTGTTCCCGAGGCCCTTCCGGGACGGTTGTGAGTGCGCTGTGGGTGGGAAGGCAGGGCCCGTGAAATGGACCGGGAGTGGGTCCCCAAACGCCGCAGCTCAGGCTGCGCTGGCCGAGGTTCCCCAGCAGTGCCCGCAGCACGAACGCAGCCGGAACCGTTCGCAGCTCTGCCCTCGTTTTCCACCCTGCCAGCTGCTTGCCGAGCTGATTGTCCCGAGTCTGGGAGACGTAGCAGGGTTCTGCAGGGCCTGGAACGACCCCATGGTCCAGCTCATGGACTGTAAGGCCAGAAAGGACCCTGTGATCATCTTGTCTGACCTCCTGCCTGTCGCAGGCCACACAACCTTCCCCCCGCCCGCAATAGGCCCCTCACCTCTGGCTGAGTCACTGATGTCCTCAGATCAGAGATTCCACCACTGATGCCCGTGGAAACCTACCAGGGACCCGCACCCGTTAGCCTGCAGCCAAAGACTTTGGAGAGCAAAAATGCCCCCAGAGTATCTTACTGGTGGCCCAAGAGTCTCCGCTGGCGAGGCCCTTGGCCATAGGGGCAGTGGGGGGCATATCTATATGGGGTGGTGCCGTCTGCAGCCAGCGATCATCTCTGTGGCTGGGCGTACAGAGACTGCGTCTCGGAGCTAGCGGCAGTGCAGGAACTGGCTGGATCTACGGGAGGGTCTTACGGACAGGAGGCAGGAATTGTTGCCTGCACCCCGACAGTCACACTGAGGATTGTAACTGTCCCCTCTGGCCTTCACGTAGGCGTCTCTGAACCAAATCCCTTCTCTGAGTCCCACTGAATGACTGGGCACCCTGGTCCCCTTGCCTTGACGATCTCCTGCAGCTGTGAGTTCCACGGGTTAGTTCCATGCTGGGTTTGTCTCTGCCCTGATCCCAAGTGCGCTCTCCTCCAGATGGTGCGATGGGGCGAAGAGGAGTCCAGTCGCTATGTGACACGGCTCGTCGCCGCTTGCTCTTCGGGGGCTGGGGTCACGAGGCAGAAGCTCTGCTCAATGCAACTGCCCCAGACATCCGCCGCCCCTGTCTGGCTCGTGCTTTTCCTGCTAGTGCCCGTTCGGAGACGGTTGCTGTTCCCAGCTTCCCAGAATTCCTTGCCCTCCCCCAAGAGCCACTGCAGCTCAGGCCTTGGCATGAGGGACGGCTGCATCCCGCTCCCGGACTCCCGCCCCAACCCTGCCCTAGACCTGAGCGCCCCTCCCCGGGGGCTGTGGGGGCGGGTATCTCACAGGCTGGGCACATGCCAGCCCCTCGCTGCGGGCGGCAGCTGGTGCTTCTTGGCAGGCAACAAGCTCCTCTAGGAAGCCCTGGCTGAGCCCAGCCGCCTGGAGGGGGGCACTGCCTGCCTGGGCTTCCCGTGGTGTGGGAGGATGAGGGTTTCCTGGCTGGGGTCAAGGGGCAGCCACCTGCTTTCGAGTAGCGTGGTATTGTCCCCTGTCATGGACTCACACCCCCCTTCGAGGCCCCCACTGCCCTGGAGCTGAACTCAGCACAGGGCCTTGGCGGAGTCCAGTGGGGCAGGGCAGTGTGGGGCAGTGGGGAGGGCACTGGATGGCACCTGAACACCTGGTTTCTGTTCCCAGCTCTGCCTGTCTGCTTGCGTTGCCTCCTCTGTGAGCATATTAGCCGCGCTCCCCGGGGCGACTGGCTGCCGGGCTGCAGCGCGGAACCGACTCCGTTCTGTGCCAGCTGCTGAGGGTTGGCAGAAGGGCAGCGGGGTGAGGGTCTGGCCGTGGGGGGCCCTGCTGCGGTGGCTCTTCGTGCTAGAACGTTATCCCCAAGGGGGGATCTTGCGAATTTCCCTCAGGGACTCTCCCGCTCCATGGGGTGTCTGGGGGGCCAGGCGGGGGGCACATCTTGCCGTGAGCCAGGGGCCCAAGTGGTGGTGAAGGAGCCTCTCTGCTACGCATGTGTCTCCCCAGCAGCACGGCCTGCAGAACCAGCCCTGCCCCCAGCCTCCCATGGCTGAAACTCGGCTGCTTTCACTTCCCCTGTTCTCATGCTGACCAGCAGCCAAACCCAATGGGGTGTAAACAGGAGCAGGAGCCACCAGATCAGCTGCTTAAGGGAACGTCCCAAAAGGGCCCTGCATGCGGGAGGTCCCTGGCCTTGGAGCCGTGGCAGGTGCGGCAGGAGCACGGAGAGCGGGGAGCTGGTGTTTTGGAAGGGGTTTGGCACGGCCCCTAGTGCCCGAGGGCGACCCGGAGGGGACGTCCCGGGTTGTTCTAGCCCATGTGATTGGCTGAGCTCAGTCCCAGGGTGGGTAGTGTTGGCTTCTCCTGCGAAAGCGTCTGTCTTGTGGCTGGCCTGGCAGGTGTGACTGGGCGTGCCACTCGCCCTGTGCTGCTGTGGTGCATTCACTGCCCCCGACCGCGGGGGCACGTGGTGAGAGCCACGCTGGGCGCCTGTGCCTCAGGGGTGCATGGGGCCATGGGCCCTGTACTGCACCTGGCTGCTGGGGATTCTCTTTCCTCTGCAGTATGGACAGCTGCAGTGTCCAGGCCTGGCCCCTTTTCATCTCAGCAGGAGCCCCGGATTCCCCAAGCCACCTCCGAGAGCTTCCCTGGGCTGCACTGGGCTGCGCGTCGCTCAGGTTACTGGCTTCCTCTTCCTGCCCTCGAGCAAGCCTCATGTAACCGCCGGCAGGAGCCAGGCAGCGTGCGGTTACCTCCATCCTGTACCGGGAAGCGAGTCTCTGTACCGTCCGCAGAGCGCTTGGCGGTGCTGGGGCGGAGCCTGCCGCTGCGTGCGCCGAGGCAGGGGGTCTGGCATGGGGAGGCCGAGTCTGGCTATCCTGGGGCCGGGAGCAGGGCTGCCCTGGCAGCACGGACCAGCTGCCGCCTGAGCTCAGAGCAAAGCCAGCCTAGGACGTCTCCGCCGGCGGGGGTCACCCCCCCAGTGCAGCGTGGAGGCCAGAGTGCGTGATGCGGTGGGAACCCGCGGGCTGCCTCTCCCCGTGCGTCCAGCCGCCACTGCCCATCAGCACGCGGTGACCACGTTCCCTGAGCGTGAGGGGCAGGTGGGCCATCGACCAGCCCCGCACAGTGAAATCATCACCCCATCCCCAGCTTGTGCCCCAGCTAGGTTGGGGGGTCCTGCGGACTGTACTGGGTCTTGTGGGGGTGTCGGCCTGACAGGACCCCCGCGGCCGAGTCTCTGTCCAATTGTGTGGACTCGGGGCCTGTTTCTCTCTGGCAGGCGAGGCCAGGCCTGCGAGGTCACAGCTGGCATGGAAGCCCGGCAGCCGTTTGATCAAAGCAGCTCCCCGCCCGGCGCTTCCTTTCCGGGTAGATTTCCTGTTTTCTGTTCTGGGCCAGGGCAGGGCTGTGCTGGGTGTGGGGCGAGCAGGGCGGTGCCTCTGAGGCCGGGTGGAGGCTGGGCCGTGACCTCTGTGTGCATCCGACCCCGCTGGGAACACAGCCAGCACCCCTGGGCAGGGGGGCGCGGGAGGGGCAGAGAGCTCCCTGCCTTGGACGGGAGCTGCAGGCTCGGAGCTTCTCCCCTGTGCTGAGCTGCTTGGGGGGCGGTGACGGCCGAACCGGTCTGCTCCATGGGACCCATTCTCCCCTCCCTCATGCACGGGGCTCCCTTGGGTGCTCTGCGCAGGAGCAACGGGTACAGGACGGCTGGGAGGGGGTTGGAGCATGGGGCCTGCTCAGGGAGAGGGGGAAGCACCCTCTGATTGCCAGCCAGAACCCCCAAACTGGAGTCAGGATGAGAGTGGGGAACCCCCCAAACGCTGCCTGGCTCTTCCCTCAGCTGCGGAGGGAGCCAGTTCCCCCCCGCCCCGGCTGGGCTCGCCACTCCCCCCATGGGAGCAGGGGGGTCTCCCTGCTTTTTGTCTCAGGTTCCCGTGGCTGCGCCTGGCTCTGGTGGGTGGCACCCAGGCACAGTAACCGAATGATGCCACGTTCTGTACCTCTCCGACCTGACTCACCCCTCTGAGATCACCCCCTGCCCCGTGACTCATTCACACACCCTGCGAAGGGCTGCTGGAGTGGGGGCAGCCGGACGGTCCCCGGGACGTCTCTGCCTCTCGGTCACCTTTGGAACCTGCTCCTGGCCTGGGTTTCTGCCCACGGCTGGGTGCAAGGTGCCAGCAAGCCAGGTGGGTGTTGGGCGCAGTGTGATTGGTGCCAGCTCCCATCCCCTGGGCACGGGGAATCCCTGGACAGGACGTGCCAGGAAGCCCTGAACCAATGTCCCGCTGGGAGCCCTCCTGGCACCCTGTGGGCAAGACCCATTCCGGCCAGTCTGCCACCGCCCCGCATGGCCTATTGCCCAGCCTAGTCCAGGCTCCTGTGGTGGGGGCGGAAGGGGGTGGGGCTGCAGCGCGCAGCCCAACAGGGCCCCGATCCTGGCAGGGGCCGCTAGGTGCCACCAGAATGGTGTCTGCCCTAGCTCCACGCCTGCTGCCCCCACTAGGTCCTCGCAGTCCAGCTGAGGTCCTTTGCCGCTGGCTCTGGGTGCTCTGCCCGCTCTCTGATGCCTTTAAATCCCGTGGCCTCTGCCCTTCAGGCCCTGCGGCCTCCCAGACTGGAGCCTCGGCAGGTGGCAGGAGGCGCTGTGGGGCCCTGGGGCCCAGCCCCATAAGTAAAGTAGTTTTGGCTGAACCAACAGCAGGTGTTTGTCTGGGGGCAGACGCGATGGCCGGGGGGCCGGTTAGTTCTGGCCTGGTGGGAGCCGGGAGACAGAGGCTGCTCACGCTGGCTCTGTGGCCGAGTCCGGTGCAGCTTGGCAGTGACCCCTCCTGTGGCTGGTTGAGGGCCCCGCGGTGGGTTCAGCTTGTTTCCCAGCAGGGCCGGCGCCCACATCAGACAGCGGCACCGACCGGCTCCCTGCCCACCTGCAGCCCCACAGGACCCAGCTCTGGCTCCTGGCATGACCGGCCGATCTCCCTGGCGGAGGCTGCTGGCGCCGGGCTGGCTCTCCAGAGCAATCTGGCAGCAAGGGAGGACCGGACGCGAGGGGATGCAAGTGGATTCTGAAGCTACTAACGGCAGGGGTGCCCACCGGCTGTTTTCATGTCCCGCCTTACCCTGGTCGGTATGTCGCTGGGCTCTGGTTTGGCGTGTCCCTGGGGTCTGTGCAGCCCCCTCATGGGCCCCTGCAGGCTGTGCCGCCAGCCGGGGAAGCCTGGCCCGCTGCTCTGCCATCAATAAAGGGACGATGCACCCTAATTAAATCAGCATGGCAGCTGTGCAGCCAGCGGTTTGGCCACGTCTGTGCCGTGTCACCCCCCCCCCGGGCTGTGAGTGTCAGCACAGGGAGGGACCCGTCTCCTGCCAGAGCTGGGGACATGGAGAGTGGGGGGTTTGTGTCCTGGAGTGTTTGTACCTTTAACAGAAAATGTCTGCCTGAGCCCCACTCCCGACCCGCAGCCCCTGCTAGCCCAGCCCTGGGCTCCCTCTGCCTGGTGGATTCGGCTGGAGCCCCGACCCTTCCCCCTCCCTCCGGAACTCAGCCCCCCAACCTGGAGATTTCGTTCTTCCCAGGGAGTTTCTATCCCTGTGAGAGCCACGTGTGAGGCTTCCAGCCCTGAGCGCCAGGGCCAATACACAGTATAGGGACTGCCTGTGTGGCCCGGCTGGTTCGGGAAGGGAGGGGCTGATGGCCTGACCTGGGCCAGGGACGGGGCAGCATGTCTGGGAGGTGCCAGCCACAGGGACGGGGCAGCCCGCTACTTTGCCTGAGGTTTTGGTCACTGCCACTCTGGGTTGCCCCAGGCCTGGCTCCGGAGAGCAGCCCTCTGGGGCAGGGACGAGCAGGGCCCTCTGAGGGCAGCCGTGTGTGTCCCTGGGGGTCACAGGGCAGCCCCGTAAGGGCAGCGACTCCCTGGGGTCGCTCTGCTCCGACACAGCCCTGCCTGGGGCGGGGGCCAGGTCTGTCCCTCCAGGGCCCGGTGCTGGGCTCTGCTGCCAGGCCAGGCTGAGATGCACCTTCAGCAGGGCCTTGGGGTGGAAGGTGGCGTGGCCTGGGCCACAGCCCCCCTCCCCCAGGGCTGGCTTTGCGGGATACCGTGACAAATGGCCCCCGTGGGGGGGCAGGGGCCTCTCTGGGTAGCAAGCTGGGCAGGCAGGGGGTGTCTGTGCCGTTTTCTTTTCCCTTTGCGGGTGCCTGTCGGGCATGGGGTACCTGGGGGTCTGGCATGGCATGGGGGGGGGGCAGTCCCGTCGCTGGGCAGGACTGAATTGTAGCACCAGGGTTGTTAGCGCTGATGGGCTAAGGGGGCTGCGGGCACGTCCATTCCGGGGGGGAGACGAGGGCAGGGGCCTGGACACGCCGGGAGCGACTCATGGGGCAGCCCAGAATTGCCTGCGTCAGAGCTGGGGTCTGGGGCTGAGCTGCTCTGACCCCAGGTCTGGTGGGGCAGCTACGATGGGCTGGGCTGGGCCGCCCCGAGTGGCCAGGCCGCTGGGGGAGGGTGAGCAGCTGGCAGGATCCTGGCTCCCGGCCTTGAGAGGAAGGAAGGAAGGAAGGAAAACGGAGCTAAAAGGATCTGGCTCTGCCGAGCAGGAACCTCTCCCCACTGGGCCATGTGTGTGGGGCTGGTAGAGCCGGGGGCTCCCCTGGGGGCGGCATGGGGGGGCTGCTGCTCAGTGCCCAGCCCAGGGAGCCCTGACCCTGGTGACTGCTGGCTGAATGAGCCACGTGCTGCTGGCTCCGGGTCTCTCAGCCAGGAGGGATGTGGCGGGGTGTGTGCGCGTGTGTGTGTGGGTGCGTGTGGGTGTGTGGGTGAGCGTGAGAGGGGTGTGTGTGGGTGTGTGCACGAGAGAGTGAGTGTGTTGGTGTGGGTGTGTGTGTGGGGGGGGGGGTCCCTTGCTCGATGGTGACAGCGATGCCTGGGTACCTGGCAGGGGCGGGGGGGAAGGTCAGTGGGGCTGCGCCAGCTGCTCGATTGGAAAATCCTCTGGATTAAAAGGGCAGCAAGTCCTGCTGCGGGGGGGGGGGGATGCTCAGCAGTGGACCCACGTGGGGGAGACATTGGCTCGGTGCATTTCTGCTTGACAGAGCGAGGATGGGGCAGGGGGATTGGTGAGGCCCAGGGCTGGGACAGGAGGGGGCTGCGGATCAGGAGTGAGGGGCACCGATGATTCCTGTCAGCTCCTTTGTTTCTTTGCATTGTCCCGTTGCTGCTCATTGGCGAAGGCCAGGCAGGGTCCGGCCCCTGAGCTGGGACCTGCCCTAGCAGTGGGACCCCCACCACAGCGCCTGGCTGTGGAATTCCAGCCGAGGCTGCTGTGTCCTTGGGCTCCCCCCTGTTCACTGTTGTTGGGCAGCAGGCCCCGAGCCTGGGCCCTGATGGGCCTCACAAAATGCCCCCCCCCAAAATGCCCCCCCTTGTGGGCTGAGGGGTCTGGTTTGCTGAGACCTGGCTACTCCCCCGAACCCCCAGAGGCTTCCCTTTGAGAAACCCCAGGCAGGATCTGCTTATCCCAGCCCCATCCTCAGGCCTCCTCCAGCTGCTCTCTGCCCCCAGGAGGCACCTGCTCAGTGGGGCTGGGCAGGGTCAGACTGAGGGAGCCCCCCGCTAGGGGGGGGCTGGGTAGGGACAGGCTGGAGGAGCCCCCTACTTGGTGGGGGCAGGGCAGGGGCAGGCTGGGGGAGCCCATCACTCGATGGGGGCAGGGGCAGGCTGGCGGAGTCCCCCGTTCAGTGGGGGCAGGGCAGGGGCAGGCTGGGAGAGCCCCCTGCTTGGGGGGGCGGGGTTGGCATGAGGCTGCCTGCGGATGCCAGGGGCTCCCCAGCTGGTCCAGGAGCGTTCCAGGGCCAGGGGGCTATTTTGTCTCTCCAAGGCCTGAGCCGGGGAATCACCTTGAGACAGAGCCCTGTGGGGGAGGGGAGCTGGAGCCGGGATCTGCCCCCGCCCCACCCCCCCAGCTGCTCAGTGTGGGAGCCTGATCATCTATGGGATGGTCGGTTTCTTCACCTCCAGTTCCTGCTTGCTGGAATCTGGATCCTGGTGCCCATTTGGGTATTCATTCTGGGCTGCGGGTCAGGAATGCGGGGCACCGGCAGAGCTGTCGGGGGGAGCCCTGGCCTGGGACAGCAGGGGCTGCAGGTCGGAAGTGAGGAGCACCAGCAGAGCTGGAGGGGGGGAACCCTGCGTAGGGATAGCAGGGGCTGCGGGTCGGGAGTGAGGGGCACTGGCAGAGCTGGGGGGCGGGGGAGCCCTGCGTAGGGATAGCAGGGGCTGCGGGTTGGGAGTGAGGGGCACCGGCAGAGCGGGAGGGGGGGAACCCTGCGTAGGGATAGCAGGGGCTGCGGGTCGGGAGTGAGGGGCACTGGCAGAGCTGGGGGGCGGGGGAGCCCTGCGTAGGGATAGCAGGGGCTGCGGGTTGGGAGTGAGGGGCACCGGCAGAGCTGGAGGGGGGGAACCCTGCGTAGGGATAGCAGGGGCTGCGGGTCAGGAGTGAGGGGCACTGGCAGAGCTGGGGGGCGGGGGAGCCCTGCGTAGGGATAGCAGGGGCTGCGGGTTGGGAGTGAGGGGCACCGGCAGAGCTGGTGGGGTGGAACCCTGCGTAGGGATAGCAGGGGCTGCAGGTCAGGAGTGAGGGGCACCGGCAGAGCTGGCGGGGGGGAGCCCTGGGCTGGGCTAGCAGGGGCTGCAGCTCAGAGGAGAAGCAAATCTCAGGGCATGGGGTCTGTGTGTGGTGTCATGGGGAGCACATGGCGCCCATGGGGAATCGGGAAGGGCCCTTGGGAAGGTGCCTCCTGCCCCCAGATCCCGACAGGAAGAGCTCAGCAGCCGGCTGGGGGCGAGGGTCCCTGTGTGGCGGCCGAAGGCCACGGGAGGATGTGCGCTAGATTTAGCTCGAAAGGGCTTATCAGGCCCCTGCACCTTGCCGGGGCGGAAGGAGGGACAGAGGCTTGGAGGCGCCCACTGTCGAGCCCCCGTCTGGCGGCTGGCTGTCGGGGTCACTGCCGGGGCCCTGCAGGGAGGGGCCTGTCTGGCCACGTCGCAGGAGATGGACCCGCTGCTCCAAACAGAGTTTTCCCTCCGGAGCAAAACTGACTGGCTTAACGCAGGAAAGAAGGCTGTGCCGTCTCCGTGTGCTGGGCAGGCTCCCTGAGGGGTGTCAAGGTGCCTGAGTTTGCACCCCAGCCATTTAGCTGCTGGGAGCGCAGAGTTTGTGCTGCCCCGCGGTAGAGGGAGACGAAGGGATGTGCCCAGGGTCACCCAGCAGGGCTGTGCCGGAGCTGGGGTTTCCTCTCAGCGCCCTGGCTCGAGCCCGAATGTCTGTGCTCTGCTTCGAAGGAGCCTCCCCGCTGCCGGGCTCTGCCCTGGGCAGTCGGTGCCGGGGCTGGGCTGGCAGAGGGTCCTGGCTGCGTTACTTCTCCATGTCAGCAGGGGCAGGAGCCCCACGCCTGGGTCTTGTGAGCAGACGGCGCTCGCCCCACTCCCTGTGCGGGCGTCGCCCCTTGCCCCTCCGGTCTCCTCTGTGCAGCCCGGCCTGTGGCCCGGCCTGTCGGTCTCTGTGCCGGACCTGACTGCTGCGTTCTCCCCCCGCAGGACGGGTCTCGCCCCACTCCCTGTGTGGGCGTTGCCCCTTGCCCCTCCGCTCTCCTCTGTGCAGCCCGGCCCATGGCCCGGCCTGTCGGTCTCTGCACCGTGCCTGACCGCTGTGTTCTCCCCCCGCAGGACGGGTCTCACCCCACTCCCTGTGTGGGCATTGCCCCTTGCCCCTCCGGTCTCCTCTGTGCAGCCTGGCCCATGGCCCGGCCTGTCGGTCTCTGCACCGTGCCTGACCGCTGCGTTCTCCCCCCACAGGACGGGTCTCGCCCCACTCCCTGTGTGGGCACTGCCCCTTGCCCCTCCGCTCTCCTCTGTGCAGCCCGGCCCGTGGCCTGGCCTGTCAGTCTCTGCACCGTGCCTGACCGCTGTGTTCTCCCCCCGCAGGACGGGTCTCGCCCCACTCCCTGTGTGGGCATTGCCCCTTGCCCCTCTGCTCTCCTCTGTGCAGCCCGGCCCGTGGCCCGGCCTGTCGGTCTCTGTGCCGGGCCTGACCGCTGCGTTCTCCCCCCACAGGACGGGTCTCACCCCACTACCTGTGTGGGCATTGCCCCTTGCCCCTCCGCTCTCCTCTGTGCAGCCCGGCCCGTGGCCCGGCCTGTCGGTCTCTGCACCGTGCCTGACCGCTGTGTTCTCCCCCCGCAGGACGGGTCTCGCCCCACTCCCTGTGCGGGCGTCGCCCCTTGCCCCTCCGGTCTCCTCTGTGCAGCCCGGCCCGTGGCCTGGCCTGTCGGTCTCTGCGCCGGGCCTGACCGCTGTGTTCTCCCCCCGCAGGACGGGTCTTGCCAGAGGCCGGTTCAGAAGAAGACCGTGTCCTTCAGCACCATGCCCCACGACCGGAAGATCAACAGCGCGGCGGCCTGCATCTCCTTCATGCTGCAGGGCTGCGAGATGAAGAAAGTTCGCTCCAACTCCCGCATGTACAGCCGCTTCTTCATGCTGGCCCCTGACATGCGCTGCCTGCGGTGGGAGCCCTCCAAGAAGGACTCGGAGAAGGCCAAGATTGAGATCGAGCTGGTCAAGGAGGTGCGGGTGGGAAAGAAAACGCCCGTGCTGCGCAGCAATGGCCTCTCCGACCAGTTCCCGGATGAGTGCGCCTTCTCCATCATCCATGGCGGCAACTACGAATCCCTGGACCTGGTGGCCAGCTCGGCCGATGTGGTGAACGCCTGGGTGATGGGCCTGAGGTACCTGGTGTCCTACGGGAAGCACACCCCACAGGCGCCCGAGGCCGGCCATCCCAGCCTCCGGACCTCCTGGATCTCCTCGGTCTTCGAGGTGGCGGACCTGGAGAAAGTGGGCCGGATCCCCATGGCCCGGGCCGTGCAGCTCGTCAAGGCGCTGAACCCGGGCATGAAGGGCTCCACCATCGAGCTGAAGTTCAAGGAGCTGCAGAAGGCCGGCGAGCGGCCAGGGAGCGACGTGGCCTGCAACCTGTTTGTGGAGGCCTATGTCGACCTCTGCACCAGGCCCGAGATCTTTTTCCTCCTGGTCCAGTTCTCCAGCGACAAGGAGTCGCTGGGACTGAAGGACCTACTGACGTTCTTGGAGGTGGAGCAGGGCATGGAGGGGGTGACCGAGGAGACGTGCCTGGAGATCGTTAGCAAATACGAGCCCTCCAGCGAGGGCCGGGAGAAGGGCTACCTGGCCATCGACGGCTTCACCCGCTACCTACTCTCCCCCGACTGCTCCATCTTCGACCCGCAGCACCGCCGGGTGTGCCAGGACATGACACAGCCCCTGTCCCACTACTACATCAGCTCGGCCCACAGCGCCTGCCTGCGGGAGGACAGCTCCTGGGCCAGCGCGGGACTCGGCGGCTACGTCACGGCCCTGCGCATGGGCTGCCGCAGCCTGGAGCTGGTGGTGTGGGACGGCCCGGACGGCGAGCCCCTGGTCTCCGGGGGCCGCTCGGCCGCCTCCCGCGTGGCCTGTCGCAGCGTGGTGGGCGTGATCGACCGGTACGCCTTTGAGGCCTCCGAATACCCCCTCATCCTGTGCCTGGCCGTGCGCTGCTCGCCCGCCCAGCAGCGCCTGATGGCGCAGTGCCTGAGGAAAACCCTGGGTGCCAAGCTGTACCTGGACCCCCCCGCCCCCGAGGAGGCCTATCTGCCCTCCCCGGAGACACTCAAGGGCAGGGTCCTCATCGAGGGCAGGAAGCTGCCGCCCAGCTGCCACGAGAGCGAGGGGGAGGTGACGGACGAGGAGGAGGGCCCGGAGCCGTGGCAGCGCCCGGGCACGGCCGACGGGCAGCCACCCGCGGGGGGCGGGCGGCGCAGGCTGCGGCTGAGCAGGGAGCTGTCGGAGCTCGTCAGCCTGTGCCAGGCGGTGCCCTTCCAGGACTTTGAGGCCTCGCGGCGCGGGCAGCGCTACTGGGAGGTCTGCTCCTTCAGTGAGGTGGAGGCCGGGCGCTTCGCCAGCGAGTGCCCCGCCGAGCTGGTGAGCTACAACAAGCGGTTCCTGTCCCGGGTCTACCCCAGCCCCCTGCGCATCGACGCCAGCAACATGCACCCGCAGGACTTCTGGAAGTGCGGCTGCCAGATGGTGGCCATGAACTTCCAGACACCAGGGCTCATGATGGACCTGAACGCAGGCTGGTTCTGCCAGAACGGGGCCTGCGGGTACGTGCTGCGCCCCGCCATCATGCGGGAGGAGGTCTCCTACTTCAGTGCCAACGCCAAGGACTCGCTGCCCGGCGTGCCAGCCCAGCTGCTGCACCTCCGGGTGATCAGCGGGCAGAACCTGCCCAAACCCCGAGGCTCGGGCGCCAAGGGTGACGTGGTGGAGCCCTACGTCTGCGCCGAGATTCACGGCATCCCGGCCGACTGCGCTGAGCGGCGCACCAAGACGGCACTGCAGAGCGGGGATAACCCGGTCTTCGAGGAGAGCCTGGAGTTCCAGGTGAACCTGCCCGAGCTGGCCCTGCTGCGCCTGGTCGTGCTGGACGACGACTACATCGGGGACGAGTTCATCGCCCAGTACACCATCCCCTTCGAGTGCCTGCAGAGCGGCTACCGCCACGTACCCCTGCGGTCCCTGGCCGGAGACCTGCTGCCCCACGCCACCCTCTTCTTGCATGTGGCCATTGCCAACCGGCCCGGCGGGGGCAAGGGGCCGCGGCGGGGGCGTGCCGGGCGCAGGGGCCGGCGGCTGCGGGAATATGCCTCCGCCAAGACCACCGGCATCAAGGCCATCGACGAGGTGTTCCGCACGGCCAGCCAGCCGCTGCGCGAGGCCACTGACCTGCGGGAGAACATGCAGGTACCATGCCGGGCTGGGGGCAGGACGCCTGGGTTCTCCCCTGCTCGGGGAGGGGAGTGGGGTCTAGTGGGTTGGAGTGTCTGGGGGAGGGGCTGGGGGCAGGATGCCTGGGTTCTCTCCCACTTGGGGAGGGGAGTGGGGTCTAGTGCGCTGGAGTGTCTGGGGGAGGGCCTGGGGGCAGGACGCGTGGGTTCTCCCCCGCTCGGGGAGGGGAGTGGGGTCTAGTGGGTTGGAGTGTCTGGGGGAGGGGCTGGGGGCAGAACGCCTGGGTTCTCTCCTGCTCGGGGAGAGGAGTGGGGTCTAGTGAGTTGGAGGGGCTGGGGGCAGGACACCTGGGTTCTCTCCCCCTCAGGGAGGGGAGTGGGGTCTAGTAGGTTGGAGGGGCTGGGGGAGGGGCTGGGATCAGGACTCCTGGGTTCCATTTGGGAGGCCCCCAGTATGAGGCCTGTGTTTGTGTCAGCGCCCCAGGCCAGGCTGCACAGGGCTCCTCGCTGGGGGCTGTGGCCCTGCCCCCCCGCGCAGTGGGGTATCCAGCTCACTTGTTTCTCCGTCTCCAGAACGCCCTGGTCTCCTTCAAGGAGCTGTGCGGCCTGACGCCGGCGGCCACCATGAAGCAGTGCATCCTGACGGTGGCTGCGTGGCTGCTGCGCAGCGAGAGCACCCCCAGCGTGACGCTGAACCTGGACGAGCAGTACCCCCCCATGGAGGCCCAGGGGCCCGTCCCGGAGCTGCTCCGCAAAGTGCTCACTGCCTACGAGACCGTAAGCACCCGCCCCCCCTCACCGGGCAGCCAGCCCCACCCCGGCTGAGCCGGCTCCCTCCTCGGGCGCTCGTCACCTGGCCTGGTCCCGGCAGCAGGCAGCGGCACGCTCGGGGTCGGGTGGGCCGGGAAGTGCCAGCCCCACCCTGGGACGGAAGAGCGAGGTCCCAGCATGGCCTGGTCCTGCCACCTGCCGCGCGGGCAGCCGGCCAGAGGCGAGTCGCTTCCGCAGCCGAGACCCTGCGGTCCCCTCAGGGGCCATTAGCCAGCGCAGCCCCTGGTGCCTCGCGGGGTCAGATGGGATCCCAGCAGGCGGCCGGAGCCGCTTCCTTTGTGTTCCCAGGAGCTGGCACCTGGCCCGGGCATTGCAGAGAGCGGGGAGGCCTGGCCTGGGGAGCGTCTCCTCCCTTCCCCCTGCTCTCCAAACCTGGAGCTGGGGGGAACCTGTGTGGGCCCGTGCGGGAAGGGGTCACCGGGGTGCTGGGCCGGTGCTCATCCTGCTCCCTCCCTCCCCCGTCTCTGCTCCCATAGACGATCCAGACCAGCCGGACCCTGATCGAATTGGCCGACGCGGTGCACAGCAAGCTGATGCAAGCCCAGCAGGCAGGTATGTGCCGCTGAGGCAGGTGCCGCTGGGCCCGGCTGCAGAGCGTGGTGGGTTGGGGCCCCGACTGCTCCCCCCAGGGTGCTGGGGGGCTAAGGGCACCTGGAGCCACAGGGGCGGCCTTTGTGTTGGCACCAGTGGCACCTCCTGGCAGGACGAGGCGCAGCGCTAATGGGGCCTCTGGGCACCCTCGGCTGGTGGTTACCTGGGGCTGGATGGAGCCGGACCCCTGGAGGGGAGAGACCCTGGGCCAGGCCGATGGAGCTGGTGGCCGGCTGGGGCAGTGACCTCTCCATGCCCAGCCCCATGGGAGTCTGCTGGGCTGCTCCAGCCCCTCCCGGCCGGTCTCCCGTTTCCCAGGCAGCTGAGTGGCTGCAGCTGTGGGCAGGGAATGGGGCTGTGGGCGTGTTGGGAGCAGGTGTATTTGGCTCGACACAGGACATGGCTCTGTCCCCCTCCTGGCTGTTCCCAGCTGAGACACCTGATCTGTGGTGCTAGTGCCTGGGCCCCAGGCTGCTCGAACCCTGTGGGGGGCTGGGGCACGAGGTGGAGACGCTTCCGAGCGGGCACCAGCGCGCGGCACTGAGAGGTGGGCAGCGGGGCCGCAGAGGGGCCGGTGCTGGGGGAGCAGAGCCATACAGGGGAGGCTGACAAGGAAGCAGAGAGGAATCGTTAACTGCCAAACCCAGGAATATAATTAGCATCAGAAATAACAGACTAGGGCTGACGGCGTAAGTGGCGACGAGTGTTGTGGCATAAAAGACACGTGGCTGAACCCACACAGGCAGGTGTTGCTGTCAGGCTGTGCCAGTGCACCTCCCTCCGGCCCCCCATGCCTGCTCGCCTGGCCTGGGCTCCCCCCTGCTCTGCCAGTGCCCCTCACTCCCAGCCCACAGCCCCTGCTAGCCCAGCCCTGGGCTCCCCCAGCTCTGCCAGGGCCCCTCGCTCCCGACCCGCAGCCCCTGCTAGCCAGCCCTGGGCTCCCCCCTGTTCTGCCAGGGCCCCTCACTCCCGACCCACAGCCCCTGCTACCCAGCCCTGGGCTCCCCCTGCTCTGCCAGGGCCCCTCACTCCCGACCCGCAGCCCCTGCTAGCCCAGCCCTGGGCTCCCCCCTGCTCTGCCAGGGCCCCTCACTCCCGACCCGCAGCCCCTGCTACCCAGCCCTGGGCTCCCCCCTGCTCTGCCAGTGCCCCTCACTCCCGGCCCGCAGCCCCTGCTACCCAGCCCTGGGCTCCCCCTGCTCTGCCAGGGCCCCTCACTCCCGACCCGCAGCCCCTGCTACCCAGCCCTGGGCTCCCCCCTGCTCTGCCAGGGCCCCTCACTCCCAACCCGCAGCCCCTGCTACCCAGCCCTGGGCTCCCCCTGCTCTGCCAGGGCCCCTCACTCCCGACCCGCAGCCCCTGCTACCCAGCCCTGGGCTCCCCCCTGCTCTGCCAGTGCCCCTCACTCCCGGCCCACAGCCCCTGCTAGCCCAGCCCTGGGCTCCCCCCTGCTCTGCCAGGGCCCCTCACTCCCGACCCGCAGCCCCTGCTACCCAGCCCTGGGCTCCCCCCTGCTCTGCCAGTGCCCCTCACTCCCGGCCCACAGCCCCTGCTAGCCCAGCCCTGGGCTCCCCCCTGCTCTGCCAGGGCCCCTCACTCCCGACCCGCAGCCCCTGCTACCCAGCTCTGGGCTCCCTGCTGCTCTGCTGGCGCCCCTCACTCCCAACTTGCCGCCCCCTTCTACCCAGTCCTGCCCCCCCCCTCACCCCCTGGCTCAGTGCCCCACAACCTGCCCTGCCTCCAGCGTGGACCCTGACGCACACTGCGGGGGCCGGGCCCTGCCCAGATCCCCCCGGTGTTAATAACCCAAGGGTGGGGGGATGATTGACGGAGGTGGGCGAGCTGCAGCGCGTGGCCTGGAGCCGGCATCGCGTCGGGGAGGGGAGTAATGCACTCGGGGCAGGGTGCCCGCTTAACCCCTCGCAGGCCAGCCCCAATGGGAGCAGGCGGGTCCAGCTCAGCACCGTGCCCACGGCGGGTGGGGAAGGGGTTGCTGCAGGGGATGGGGGCTGCAGTATTGGTGGGGGGGTCATGGTATCAGTGGGGGGTCACTGTGGGGGATGGGGGCTGTGGTGTGGGGTCCTGGGAGGTGGTATCGGTGGGGGGTGTCTGGGAGGATGGGGGCCATGGTGTGGGGTCTCGGGGGGGTGGTATTGATGGGGGGAGGGGGGCTGTGGTGTGGGGTCCTGGGGGGTGGTATTGATGGGGGCTGTGGTGTAGGATCTTGGGGGGTGGTATCGGTGGGGGCTGTTGGGGGGATGGGGGCCATGGTGTGGGGTCTGGGGGATGTGGTATCAGTGGAGGGGTCACTGTGGGGGATGGGGGCTGTGGTGTGGGGTCCTGGGGGAGTGGTATTGGTGGGAGGTGTCTGGGAGGATGGGGGCCATGATGTGCGGTCTCAGGGGGGTGGTATTGATGGGGGGATGGGAGCTGTGGTGTAGGGTCTCGGGAGGTGGTATCGGTGGGGGCTGTCGGGGGGATGGGGGCTGTGGTGTGGGGTCCTGGGGGGGTGGTATCGGTGGGAGGTGTCTGGGAGGATGGGGGCCATGATGTGCGGTCTCAGGGGGGTGGTATTGATGGGGGGATGGGGGCTGTGGTGTGGGGTCCTGGGAGAGTGGTATTGGTGGGGGGTGTCTGGGAGGATGGGGGCCATGATGTGTGGTCTCAGGGGGGTCGTATTGATGGGGGGATGGGGGCTGTGGTGCAGGGTCTCGGGAGTGGTATCGGTGGGGGCTGTCGGGGGATGGGGGCCATGGTGTGGGGTCTGGGGAATGTGGTATCGATAAGGGCTGTCTGGGAGGATGGGGGCCATAGTGTGGGGTCGAGGGGTGTGTGGTATCAATGGGGGGTGTCGGGGGGAGCTGCCTGTGCTGGGTAGCCCCTGTAGCGCTCTTGGCTGCAGACGCTGAGCGGCTTGGCAGGTGGCCAGGGAGAGGTACCCTGTGCCCCACGGCCCCCCATGCCCCACGGCCCCTGAGCAGTCTCCCTCCGCTGCCTGGAGGGGGGGGGCACTACATGGCCATGCATGGTGCTGGCTGCCCCTCCAATCCCAGGGCCCGTTGCGCCAGGCAATTGCTGGGGCTCCCAGCCCTGCCACCCTCCCTCCCCCCGGAGGCTGGCGCAGTCGTTTCCCATCAGCGTCAGCAGAGATAACGAGCCGGAGCCTTGCGCTAATGAAGGGGGAGCCATGGGGGGGGGACAGGCAGGGCCCTGCATGAGCTCCCACAGGGAGCGGGGGGTCTTTGGGGGTCACCGAGCTCCCCCTTCATTAGCGCATTGGTGCCCTCAGGCTGTGGGATCCCCTCCCCCTCAGGCAGCTTCACGGCTGTGCCAGTACCCGGGGGGGGGCGGTTCTGCAGGCGACTCCCAGGCTCCTCGCTCAGCACAGGGCTGGGGGCGGGGGGCGGGGGGCGGCGGGCGGCCTTGACTGCTCCCTCCCCCACCGGTGCTCGAGGCCGTTCCCCTCTCCCCGGCACGGAAGGCGCCAGGAAGCAGCCGGAAGCTGCTGGCTCGGGCCCGGGAGGCCAGCGAGTCCGCGAGAAAGGCTCCTGTTGGGGGCGCTGCACCTTGTCCCCCCCCCACGCAGGGCCCCCCCGGCAGCACGGCCAGGGCAGACCCCACTGGGCCAGTGGCACCATCTGCCCAG